>NC_091508.1:2071623-2394827 GCF_947461875.1 Haliaeetus albicilla | reverse complement strand
TAGTAACAGAGCTGTAAATTCTCGCATGCACGCCTGCTCGGTTTTGTTTGGGATTCAGCTGCCATGCATGTGGATCCATGTGCATAGATACATAATCCTCAGCCTGAGGAAAAGCAAGTTGTTCTGTTGTTAATTTATATCAGTCTAGTTTTTAGCTAGTATCTATGATCTGATCTAGGATCAAGGCCTCATCCTGACTGAGAACAAATAGAAGTTAAAAACTTTTCAGTAGATAAACAGAGGCAGCAGCGCTATCCCCTGTAAATCAGGGGCAGGGAGGCTCAGGGATGTGAAAGCGCTGGTGATTATCGATGACGTTCAGGCACACGACCAGTGATTTAACTGTAAAGGCTGCTCTGAAAAGGGCGATGGCTGAAACACTTGTAGAGTTAGAGGCTGAAGAGGCTGGAGTGACCCACAGAGTACCTTGGGGCCAGTGTTCCTCTAGTGTAAGAAATCCCTGGCAGGTATTTTGCTCCAGCAAATTTTGTCAGAAATCTGCATTTAAATGTGAGGACCTCAGTCTTCTCACTTCCCTGGTCATTAACGCATGCAAGGCATCCTCGGTGGTCCTCCTCGCCCAGATCCGTGCCCACTGGGCTCTTCCCTGGCACGGTGACAGTGGGCACAGCACCTATGCGCTGGTGCTGATTTACAGCCCTGTTAACAACTTACAAGAACAGAACAGAGGCTTTACTCATTATGAGGTCTTTATTAGCAAAACCAGAAGATTTCTTTTCATACAGATAAACATGCAAACGTTCACACAGTGACAGAAGCCGTGTCCCCCGCCAACGCGACTCCCCCCCCCCCAGGAATTGGAGACCCTGATGCTCTTGGCTCTCGCCACGGCTCTGGAGCCATTCTTGCTTCTCCTATAACACTGAAGTCAAGATGTTTGGTGGAAAAACGAGTACAGACTTGGCTCAACAGGAGCTTAATGTGTCCTAGTAAGAAGCTTAATTAAAGTTTTACAGTGTTTGGCTCCCATGCTGCACTTGAGCTGATGCCACCCGATTGCTTCCAGCGGAAGGAGCGACCCATGGAGCAGCATTCCTGCATGGGGCTGCCCTCGCTCTGGGATAACCAGCTCCTGTGCGGGCAGGCTGCCAGCAGGAATGCCCTTCTGTCACCATTAACTTAACAATAGAATAAATCAAGTATAAATAACCTCTCTTCAGTGGTAACTTACAAAGCAAACAACAAACCGACAGTGTTTCATCACGGTGGTGCCCTAATACTTCTAAATATTAGAAGCATATGCCTCTGGTTTATGGCATTTTCCTGCGATGGGGGCACGCAGGAGGCTGAGGCAAGGAGGAAGGGGAGCCCAAAACTCAGGAGCTCTCAGGGGCACCGACGCTGCCCTCGCTGCAGCCTCCCCTCCGTAGCACTCGGCCTCTGCGGCTCCTTGTGCGCAGGATTAGAAATAACACAAACCTGAATACTGTCAGTGCTGCGTGCAGCTTTATAAATTTGAATGCAAATTACCCAAGCCACCTTAAAATGGTGGTTAATTAAATATCCTCTAACTTCTAAAAGAGAAAAAAGAACCCAACAAAACAGCAAGTAAAACCCAATCAAAGACTGGAAAATAGTAAGATTAACTTTCGAAAGTGCAGGGTGGCCAACCCAGCAGCTCTGGAAGTCTGTCGTTAGCAACATTGAAGTCAAGTTCTATTAGAACCAAACATTTCATTCCTAATACTATTTTTTTCTTCAATCTGGACTAATATATAGGCTGAAGTATAGAGGTGGGGTTAACTGATCTATTGCTGTGGCATGATCGCATGTTGTTCACAGGAGTGCAGGTACTCCTCCACATTGCTTTGCATGCACAGGAGAAAAAAAAATGTCCTTGGTTACATTTATGGTTATTTTTCTCAGTGCAAGGCCATGGCATAATTTTGAATATTTCAGCGCCTAATTCCAACTGCAGAAACAGAGGCAGTGACGTTGTTATGTATAAAAATATTTGATTGCATAAATAAATAGAGGGATAGAACGTGAGGAGATTGCTCATTTGCTTAAAATTAAACTTTGCTGAACTCAGAGCTGGAATTGCTCCTGATCAGGCCACTGTGCGCAGTGAAACTGCATTCAGGATAAGCGCTGCTCATTATCTGCTCCCCAGAAGAACGCTTCTTTGGGTGTTTTGAAGCTATGAATAAAACAGCTCTATCATAAACAGTATAAAAATATTGGACAATAAATAGTATTTCATAAGCTCATCACCCTTTTCTTCAAAACATACTGTAAACATAAACACTGAGGTATTAGAAGTAATAAATATTAAATTCAGTTCTTAAAAAAATAACTTTTAAATACAATACTAAGCTGGAAGTTATTGATCTGTAATTCTTGACTTGAACCCTAAGATAACTTAATCTCTCGTGAGCTCTTGCAGCCTAAAGTGATTTCTGAAAAAATAGAAGGATTTTGTGTGAAAGATGCAGACCCCTGGACGTTTTCACTTCCTTCTCTTCATCAGCAAGTACTCTTCGATGTAGTTGATGAAAATGTCAAACTCTCCCATGGCCTTGTAGATTCCGTGCTCGTTCATCTGCAGGTGAAAGCCAGCTCTGTTTAAGTCTGAATGTGACGATGTACACGACGTACAATCGCTAGACGTATTCTCCTCCCACCGACACCGCCGACATCCCCAGCTTCTCTGCCCAACCCCTCAGCGGAACCCGCTGGCTGCTCCTTCGAGCATCGCTCTCTGGATTTCTCTGCCTTAAGTATTTATACAGCTAAAGACTTTTTTTGGCTTCTGTTCTCTGTCCTAAGTTGAAGCCGGCAGTAAAACCTACTGCCTCGCCCGAGACGGGGGGTTCCTCCCAACCTCAGCGCAGCCATGCGAGCGGGGACCTTACCTTATCAAACGTCTCCTTTATCTGCTTTATGGTTTTGCTCCTCTTCTCGCACGTAAAGAATCTGTGCTGCAAAGAGACAAGAGCAACGGCTTCAACCACACGGGTTTCCTTCCCGGGGTGCACGGCAGCCGCTCCCCCCTCCTCCTGCTCCTTGTCACTGCCGCCCCACCGCTCTCCACCTTCCCCTTCCCCACGTGCGGCCGTGGGGCTCTCTGGGGCACCGACTGCAGCCGCTTTTGCACCGACAAAAGGAACCCAACGCGACCCGAGCCCGGACCCCGAGCCCTTTCCCAGCCCCGTGCCCCTTGCCGCTGGCCCCGGGTGAGGGCAGCCCTGCGGTTCTCCCTGCCCGGGGCAGGGTTCGCCCTGTCTGACTCAGCCTGCGGCGGGTGATGGGGTCACGGCCGTATCAGTCACCGTTTCGGGAGGTTTCGTCGCAGAGCCACGCTGCTCCGGCACCCAGGTAAGGGACAGACCCTCCACCCTCCCTCCCCTTATCTCTTCAGCCAGACTCTGTTGGATGGGGCTGGCTGTAAATAAGCGGTGCTCCTGACCGGAGCCTCCGAGTCATCGTGATTTAACTGATGAAAGCCTGGAGAGTGGGGGTTAGGAGAAACCCCATCCTTACGGGCTCTGCCAGCCCCTGCCTGCCAGGAGCCCTGCTCCTCCGCACCATCCCGACACCCACGCTCCTGCCCCCTGCTCCTGGGAAGACCCACCACCCGCTCCCCACCCTGCTACTCGTCTGGGACTGGCCCTGCCTCACCGGAGCATTGGTTTCATCCCCCCCACCCCGTGATGCTGAGCCCCACTCACACAGCGCCTCATCGTTGCCTTCAGGCTCAGCAGCAGGTTGCCCAGGTCGCCCATGCTCTGCCGGTGGTGCGTGGTGGTCTTCATGGCGCTGGGCAGGACCTCCTCCGTGTAGAACTGCATCATCTCCGACACCGACTGGCAGCCGAAGCTCCCCTGGGGCGAGAGGAGGTAACTGCGTTGGGGCCGGCCACCAGCACCGAGGTGCGTGGGTGTTTTTAAAAAAAATCAAAATCGCGGCGGCGATCAGAGCGCATGCAGCATGTCAGCACCGCTGGCTGCAGCTGCCGTGGAGAGGGGAACCGTGCGTCAGCCCTGCTGCAGACACACGTGTTACTGCTTGGCTGCAGAACTGTCCTTGTGTGACATAAGGAAATGCCCCAATTTCCAATCTGCTTCCTTTCTTACAAAACACTGGCCGAAGGATGAAGAAGGGTAGGGGACTTCATATAATTCTTACCTTAAATTCATCTAGCAGTTCGGAGCTGAGCAACTGGATGCTAAGTTCATCGTCTTTTGATTGCTGCAAAAGGATGCAATGGAAACATGAGCTTTACTTAGGCAGTCAACACTGTTTTTCACTTTGCCTTACCAAATGATCGTTTTGCTTGTTTGCGTTTACGGTCTCCCTGAAGGGAAGGCTCAGAGCACCCAGCACTCCTGTGTGCATAGCACAGTAACACTGGACACAGGAGTCACCAATTCTTTGGTCCATAACCTTGCAGTGCAACGACCATCAGGTCAAGACAGCAAGATAATGAAATCTCAAACCTCAGTACCGTCGATTTTGTTAGTGTGAAACTCCTCCCGCCGGCTGCCAGCGCTGCGCGCTCGCTTCAGCTGCAGAGGGTGTTTGTGCAAGAGTGCTGAGGCAAACCCCACTGCTCTTCAGATAGGCGTCAAAGTTACGGCAGCCCCTGGAAGCCAGGCAATCCAGCCCAGCCTGGCTGCCCGCCGGCAGGAGGGGTTAATCCCCCTGGTTTTGTTACCTAAGTCTCCAGTCAATGGGGGAAAAGGGATCGATCTGCAGAGGGTGTTTGTTCTTGTGGTGCCCCTGTTGCACCATCAGCTCTGGAAGCTCAGAGAGCTGCGGTGGGGTGAGCTGGCACCACCCAAAGCATCACCCCATGGCACCAAGGTACTTAAAAACTTTCCTCAGAGGTTAAAAATATTCCTTCCCAACATTAACTGGGAGATTTACAGCAAGATTGAAATGGCTATCACATTAGCTTCAGATTTAATCTGGAGAATTATCTTGTTTTCTTGCTAAAACACACTGACAACAATTAAAATAGTAACAAAGATGTGACCAACCATCTCTATCGGTACTGATGCAATGACAAATGCTCTGGCCACATCTTGTGTTGCTTTCTCAGCAACCCTGAGGCTCCCCTCAGCTGCGATGCAAAGCAGTGACCTTTTATAAGCACCAAAGCAAGTGCTAGTTACTGTAGCGTTTCACCAGTCATAAAATACCGTTTTCAGGCTTTTGTGGTTCTTTCAAAGAAAAAGTCTGTAGCAAAAGATTTCCCTTTCCACCTAGCATTGACTTCAGCGAGGCCGGACCTCATTGCCCTGAAGAAAGGACTATTTCCTTCCGATTAATTAAGTGAATAATTTGGTCTGCAACATTTAGGAGGAAGTCTGGCTAGTAAGGTGCACAAAGATTCATTATGAAATCTCTCGAGTTCATTGTAACTAAAACTAGGAAGAAAAGCCTCGCATGTTGTCTCTCAGCGTGCAATGAAACTGAGCTTCTCTTGCTCACCCCCATCAGCCCGTTACACAATGCACGACCAAATCGTTTCTGCCAGGAGGAAGCTGTCTTCCCCCTCATCCAAATCACTGAACTTTGCAAAAAAAAAAAAAGAGCAAAATGAGAAGAAGAGACTAGCAGGCTTATACTTACAAAATAATCCTTAATTTCCTCAAACTTGATCCTCAGCTCCTTGAGCTTTGCAGGCAGGAGCTCCGAGAAGTGGAGGCAGCTGGGGTGGGCAGGCGAGCACCTGGCAGGCAGGGTGCTGGCAGCCAGGAGCAGCAAGACCAGGGCTGAGCAGGTTTGCATGCTGCGAAAGGGAGCTGCTCGCCTCTCGGTCCAGCCCTCGGCTGAATTTCACAGGAGGGTAAAAAGCAGATCTGCAGCCTTCACCTTGATGGAGCCCCTAATTTATACTCTCAAAACATCGCTCAATTTCCTCTCCCCATTTCCTGGCGAGCAATATTGGGGTTTTAAGTCATTCATTAAACCCAAATGTCACTTGGGTTTCCCGTCAACTTGGTTTCCTGTTCTCTTGACCCCCCTCCTCTCCTCACACCCCATCAAATCTTTTGTGCTTAGACTCTGCATTTTTTTTTTCATTGCTTGCTTCTTGTAAATTTAAATGTGGCTAAAGAGGAAAGCTTTAGATATAATGCGAAGAAGAAAAGGTGCTGTGTGAGGTTACTTCTGTATTCTCACAGTTGCTTTTTATTTTTAGATGAATGCCTATTGTTAGGGGAAAAAAAGTGTTTCTATTTTTAAACCTCCATATCAAACCTGCACTTAGGATCCCCAGCACCATGCAAAATTCAGCAGCGTTGCTTTTAATGAACCTGCACAAATACATTGTCACCTTTGGCATTCTAATGCTCTACTGCAAATACAGATAATAATCTTAGATCTTAATTTAAAAAAATTTTTTTCAGTTAACGCATACGTCTGTTGAAGTCAATGTGAATTTTCACTGCCTTCAGCAAACTCAAAGGCTGTGCTCCCAAACTTTGGCCGGTGTTGTGCCTGACTGCCAACAGGATTAGTGCTGTGATGTGCCGGGATGCGGTGGAGGAGCCCAGCCCGGCTGGGCTGTGCTGCTGCTCGGGTCCCTCCGGGCTCGTGCACGGCTGCCTGGCCGCTTACCCACAGCCGCTGGGTGGGAGCAGGGTTTGTGCCATGGGGACCACTGGTTTAACATTGGTGTGTGGTGTTAAAGTGTATAAGCAGGTCATGAACTCACGTTTCTGGCTTTTTAATCTGATTTCGTTTCCTAGAAATGGATACGAGCCCCATCCAAGCAACCCAGTGCTGGCACTATGAACCGGGTGTACTGTGTTAACTGAGACTTATTGTCCCAGCTCTGATAAAATTACCATTTCAGAGCTGAAGATAATTCCTCTGACGTGTATCGTTTTCCGCCTTCCTCTCTTTCATGCTCTCTTTGTATATATATCAGTACACAAACCCTTGCTTCCTTGTGATAAAGATTGCACTGAAGAATCTGAGAATCTGTTGTCTGAGAAAGAGAAAGTGGAGATGAAGTTGGCCTTTCGGAAATCAGAGGGATTTCTTTGAAAGAAAGCTCCCGTGTTATTCTGAAATAGTGCATTCTTCCCAGCCTGCCTCCAATACCTTGCTTTGGACAAATCACTTCAATTCTCATTTCTTTCACCACATTGAACTTCTTTTAAGTAGAATTTGCAAACCTCTGTGAAGGACCTTGTTGCAAAAAAAATGCTGGAAAAATGCAAAGTATTGTTACCCTATGTTTAGATTTTTTTTGTTTCTAGGAGCAAAAGAGAGGAATGTTTGGTATACGTATGTATGAGTCAGAGTAAAGGGGATGAAACATTTGTAATTGAAGGGTTTGAGGTGGAGACAATGTGGGATTTTGTGTTCTGATTTGTTTTCCTTTTGTTGTTGATGTTGCCTCTTCCAGAGGAGATGAGGAAGCCTGCTCCTGGTGAATCACTGCAGGCACACTAGTTTATCTGAATGACAGTGTGTGTCGTATTTGGTGACCCATTTTTCTTCCCCTGCTCTAACACAGCCGCCAGCAGAAGCTATCAGAAAGGAGAAGAGCGAGCAGCAGCAGATGGCTCAGACAAAACCGAGTAATTTTAAACCCAACCCATTTCCACTGGTAGCATCCCACCTTTCCCTGCTTCCCCCTTGGCTCCCACCCTGGGAGATTTTTTTACTTGTTTTGGATCAGCTCAAATCTGCCATGGGTCGATAAAGCTTCACTGCCAAGACCTGGACGGCTGCTTAAGTTTCATCGGGGCATCAAAACCGATGTGGTATGGTCAGTGGGTGCGATGCTGTCAGGAGGCAATGCCCTGGGGAGGGTCCGTGGGCAGCCTGGCCCTCGACCAAAGCCCCCCGCTCCCTTTGGTGAAGGATGCAGCCCCGGGCACTCCTCTGCACATCGGGTCCCCTGCAGCAGAGGGGTCACTCTCAGCCTCAGCTGTAGGTTTGGGTGCTGGTATTTTCGTGGGATGCTAACAAAGGCTTTTTGGGCACAAGGGAATCTCCTCCGCCGACAGCGGGAGCCGGTGCGGCACCGGCACGGCACCGGGAAGCCTCCGTTCTTCCTGCCGAGGAGCTGAGCGCTCGTTTCCAAACTTCTCTTATTTTGAGCAACCTGTGGGTCTCCATTAAGTCATTTCGGCTTGACACCAGAGTGTGCAGAGTGGTTCTCAGTCTTGTGCAATTCCCTCCTCTCTGTTTTGGAACCTGGTTTGTATTTTTTTTTGATACGAGCGTAAGCCAGATGTGTCCATTCCACAAAGGAAACTCTGGCCTGCGCACGGATGATACTCTGCTGTGTTTACCTGTATTTCCTTTGCCGTGTCAGAGATCTTGACAGTGCAGTTTCGCTCTGACTCACTCTTGCTTACTGCTGTGGAAATGCATTGACTCTGCAGTACTACGAAGTGGTTGCATGAATGAATAAAGCACCTTTTCCTAAAGAGTGTCCGGGGGACGTGGGTGTATTTCTAAACCTTTAGGAAGCAACTTTCATGTTTGCCAAGAAGATCGTTTCAGGAAGGAAAGAGTGTTACTCAAAAGCCATTCATACACTTTTACCCCACCTCCCACAAACTTCTAAGAGCTGCATGTTCACAAGAAATACTCGGCAGGACAGCAGAATTGCGTTTCTGCGGTAAAACAGAGGCATTTAGGCAAATGCTTTTTCCCCCACAGCGTGGCATGTGGAAAGGTTTGTCCTGGGCATGATCCTGGGCAACTTGCACTGGCTGACCCTGCACAGGCCGGGCTTGGGCTCGGTGGTCTTCAGAGGTCCCGTCCTCTGGAGCAGGGTGGCATCTCACGCCTCTTATTAAAGGGGCTGCCTATGTGTGTAGCTTTTCTTATGTTGGCAAGCTTTCGTGTGGGAGGTTTTTACATTTTTTTGCCTTCTTGGTCTCTGTCATTGCTTTCGGACAAAGGAACACTGTATTTTATGCACTATCTATTCTAGATATAGCTTGAAGGATCCCCTAGTTCCAGGCTATCATAATAGTGTGTTTCTTTCTTTCCTTTTCAAAAATTCCCCATTTCTCATCCCTTTAGGTTTGGGAGATCTGCTGTCAGTGACGCTCTGGGGGAAGCAGTGACTTGGTGGCCTTTTGCTCACCTTGTGTGAACAGCAGTTTTGAAGCAATTGGTCTTTGTTCTCTCAGCAGCCTCATCGCTGATGACTAACAGTTCCTGATGCGAGAAGCATAAAGTGGACTGCCTTTTTTTTTTTTCAATAATTTTTTTTGCTGGCAAGGCATGACGTCGGATTTTTCACTTCCGGAAACCTGCTTCCTAGCACCCTTGTAGCACCCTTGTCAGAATTTGCAATGTGACTCGTATCGACCTCAACAGGTAAATCCCAAATTACTCTTTGGAAATTTAACCAATGTCATTGTTTTGTCTTGTAACATCTAAGTGTCCAGAAACAGGTTACTAATCATGAATAGAAGATGTTATTGTGACCTCTAATGGGACTTCTCATATGACATAGAGAGAGCCTTACATAAGAAGTTCTTAGCAGTCCCAGAACTTCCATTTGATCTAAATCAAGCTGGAGTCATCACCTAAAAGCATCAAGTAATGGAGACTTCCTCTCATCTGTAGATTCAGTGTTTTGGTGATTAACTTAGCTGAGAAATATTTGCACTTTTTTAATTGCATACATAAAACTCCCAATATTTGGAAGCCTGCTGCAGTCTATAAGGCAGACAGAGAATAACATCCCTATTCAATATCCTGCCGTGGGATTTCAGGGTGCCCTCTGCCAACCTAGAAGAGCGAGCTCTCCTTTTTTCCCCCAGGTTGCATGTACTTTGACATTTTAAGCCACTCTGCGAGGGGTGCACGGAGTGGTGGGTGAGGTCGGTGCTGCTACTATGTCCTCTTGTTGCTGGTTCTTCTAACGAGCCCATTGAAGCAGCATCAGGCCGCCTGCCAGGAGAGTGATGCTGCCCTCGTCCATGCGAGGCTGTTTCCTGCTCCGCCAGGCAGCAGTTACAAACGGAGGTGTTATTGCCTTTCATTTCTTTTCTTTTCTCCTGAAATAAGTTGTTGGCAGGGATTTTCTGATGCTCACAGCCCTGTCCTGTTTCTGTCCTTATAGAAACCAATGAGATCTCAGCACTGGCGTTTCAGGGAGTGGGGAGTCCATATTCCGAGCGAGCAGGGAGGATGAACGAGGCTTTCTCAGACAAGTTTGTTTGCAGGTAAGTTAAGAGTGTAAAAGTATGCAAAAACCCCATGAATATATGGTCCGTTTTGACTTACCCAAATATTTCTTGCACTGCCTTTTTTTGAGCATCCTACAGAGGCAATTTTGAGTAACTCCTGTCTTGAACAAGTCATTTCACAAGTGCTGTTTTGATGAGTTTCTTTTTTCTAGTTTTGGTATTATTGGGGTGTGGATCTTCTGGAGAGTATTGTCTTTGTCATGATTTAGCATCAACGTGCTGACCGATGTAACAAATACAAACTCTTTATAGTTATGAATGGTCATAAGACAGAAACTAGCTATCACGGTTTGAGAAATCAGATAATGCAAACCAGCTGCTCAGAAATGTAACATGACCGTCGGGGTGAATTATGGAGGCAACCTCACTCATTTTCCACAGCCGCATCAGGCCCTCGGCCTGAAGCCAAACGTCAGGCTGGGTCACTCACGCAGTGGAATTTTGAAATGTATTTTTTGCACAGTGCCAAGCAGCTTACGCTGCGGCTTGAGAAATCCCGGGCTTTCTTTTCTACCCCCCAACTCGCAGAAAAACACGTGCCGCAGCTGGTGATGCCGCACGTGATGGCACGTGATGGCGGATCAACCCTGGTGCCGCAAGGGATGCTGCAGCATCACCGGTGCCGCTGGGGGATTTCCCACGCGTCCCCGCCGTGGCTTTCTGCTCTGAAATCATTAGTGTGATAACGCCACGGCCCCTGGGACTCTCCTGTGAGCCGTTCCGTACAGGCTGAAGCCCGGGCTCTGAGCCGACGCGTTACTCAACCAGAAAAGAAATAGCGATGGCCGTGCAAGGCTGTATTCAAATCTGACATTTCGGAGGCCCCTCTGAGAAGCCAGGGCAAAAGGAACAAGTTTCATCATGTGGATTCCCAGAATAATCAGCCTGGAGGCTGCTGATACTGCTGCCCTTTCAGAGAAAAACACAATAAAACAGAATTGCTAGGGTTTTTTTTTTTCATGTTGAATTTGTTTATTTTAAGTTGAGGAATTTCTAATTAACAGCCTCAGCACAGGGTGCGTGTCCAGCTGTGCCATGGGTAGGGGGAGGAAGAATAACCTTAGCTGGACCTCACCTATATAAGCAGAGATTTTTTGATTAAGAAATGATCCATCAGAAGTGCTTTTCAGAGGCTTGGGGCATTTTAAACATTTTGTTTATAACTTTCTACCTCCATGTGTTCAGATCCCCCTTCTGTTTTCTCTCTTTTTTTTTTTTTTTTTTTTTTTTTGTTTTTTACAGAGAGAATGGGTGATGTAACCTGGCTGTTTCTCCCATGAGGTATCTTAATTACAGAGACCCACAGAAAATGTGAACTTGAGTTATGAAAGCAGTAGAGCTCAGCATTTGAAAAGCTATTACTGAAATCGCATTGGTCCCAGGGGTATGACCTGCTTCCCTCCATGGGAGCTGGGGTGCCTGCTCCGCTTCTGCTCAGCGCTGGTCTCACTGCACTTCTTCCGCAATTTGCCTGGGATTTATCTTTTTGTGGAAGTCTGAGGAAGGTTTACTTTGGTAACAGGATCAGGGACTTCTGTCCCTTTTTGGTTATTGTGTTCCATGTAGCTTTTGAGGGCTGTAACTAAGAAGTGGAAGATGAATCTGAATGGTGGAAAACCCCTCTCACTGAAAATGGTGCTTAAAATAAAAGTAAAAAAAAAGAAGAAGAAAAATTATCTGAAGCAAACTTCCTCTGCTAGCTGTCTCCTGCCTGTCGGGAAAGGAGAGATTGGCAATTCATTGCCCACTCCTCGGAAGAGGCTGGCAGCGCTTTTGCTGAAAATATAAAGTCAAATGTAAGAGCTGCAATCCTTGCAATGCCCCTGATTTATATTTATGGCTAAAAGGGGTTTTGCCAGTCGCTTTGTGCAGCGGGCAAATGTGCTGCAAACGACCGAGTCTTGTTTTCCACCAAGACCAGTGGACGCTTTGGTTAGCAAAGGGCTGTGAGCCGGGCTGCGGTGGGAAGACTGGTGTCCCACGGCCAAACCGGTGCTCCCTGTGTGTGCTGGGATCGGGGCAGAGCCGTACAGGGTGGGGGCTGATAACAGGATAAACCTCTGGAAAAATTAACCTTGCCTCGTAGCATGATTTTTCCGAGGATTTTGACCTAGAAGCTAACGGTGGCTGCAATGGATGGTGAAAGAGGGGGGTCTCCCAGTGCCGAGGACGGTGCGAAGGTGCCGTCAGCTCGGGGTGGGACAAACCCTTTGGTGCTTTTGGGATGTGCAGGTCTCAGTATACACCTTGTGAAGGGGGGTTGAGTCCTCGGGGGGCTGGCGGAGCCCTGGGGCAGCCGGTGTGGCGGCTCCTGCTCATCCCGGGGCCGAAACCGCGTCCGTGGGGAATCCGGTGCTGTGCCCGGCCCCGTTCCATGGTGTGTTCGCAGCAGCGGTGGGTCTGTGGGAGAGCACCCTGAACTGAACAGGAGGCAGCACTCTCCTCTTCCATCTCCCCCAGCCACCCTGCAGAGCTCAAAGAAGAAATCATCCCCATCAGTCCGGGGACGATGGTGCTCTTACCCCGCGGGTACAGCTCACGGGGGCAGCTTTCACCTCCTAAACCCTCCTCTGGTGCCCTGATGGTTCTGCTCTCCGGGCCGTTTGCTTGGGACACCATTTGTCATGCCTGAGCTCTGCGTTGCTCCTTGTTAGTGGAGCTGTAGCTTCGTTCGTTAGCCCACCGTTCTGTGTGAGCAGCTCCAGTGTGGGGAGGGACGCACCTCTGCCAGGGCAGCCTGGAGGAAAGGAGTTTTGCAAACAGGAGGTGGGAAAACAGCGCAGGAGACTTTCCAACGTGGGCTTGTCCTCGTGCCTGCTCCCAGGGGTTTGGTGCCAATTTGCCTGGTTTTTGCTCATTTCTGCAGGACGTGCATTATCAAATAAGGTAGGAAGGAAGGATGCCAAGTGGCTCTGACTTGCCAGCAAGTGCCCTTTTTGCTGTCCTTAACCCTCCCGTCCCTCTCTGCCCTCAAACCGGGGCCGGAGCAGGCAGAGCTCTCAGCCCTGCCGGTCGTCAGCGTACCTCCACGCGGGTTCGCATGCATCCAGCACCAACGAAACCAGCTTTGGCCCCTCACGGTTGTGAAATTGAGACTGATTCAAGTCCTGAGTTAATATGTACTCAAGGCAATATTAACCCAGCCAAAACTGAAACCTGTGTTTAAGAGCTGGGTTATGTACAGAATCCACAGCTAATTTACTGAAACATAAGTTTCAGTTTTGGTGAAAGCTAAATCTATGACAGCTCTGACTGGCTATTGGAGTGATTCATTTGCTCCCCAGATAATTCAAAAATTGAGCTGATAGCAGCGAGCACTCAGTTTCTCCTCTATTAGGCATCATTTATTGCCTGCACCATCAGCACATTTTACCCTCACGGGCAAACCCAGGCGCCATGTGGGACAGCCGGCTCGATTGCTTGCTCAAATCCCAGGCCAAGCCCAATTTTCTAAAAAAATGCCCTGCACGACTTTTGCTATCACATCAGTTTTCAGGTCTTCCAAAAATAAGGATGGGAGGAACACGAGAGCTGGGGGATAGGTCCACGCATTTCAGCAGACCGCGGTCTGGTATCTGCCGTGCTGCTGCCTGGAGCCCGGTGTCGGTCTCGGTGGCAGCGACAGCGTCAGTGTATGTGATGGATGTTTCTCTTCTCTCCTGGGCATCGCTGTGATTATTTGAAAAGCTGCGCCATTCAAAGCTCTGCTGGAAGCTTTGGAGGAGGAAGGGGGGGCTGGTTTGGTATTTCAACAAGAAAGAGCCCCTCTGCCTAGCAGTGAGCTTGCTTAGCTGTGCCTTGGGTATGTTAAAGTCTTTGCTATTGCTTACCTGGGAGTGCAGATGCTTAGCCCTGGTAACTCTGCGCACGGGCTAATGTCCTATTCTGTGTGTTTGTCTTTCTCTTTAAATCTCTATGCGCTGCAGAAAGCGCCAGATAGCTGATGCCATTTTCTGTGACTGTTCATTTGAATTTTCAAAGTAAAGAACTTACTTCAGCTTTGGTTTTCTGAACATTAACAAGCCTTTTCCGAAGAAGAGCCCATTGGTGGGGAACAGCACCCCAGAACTGCCTGCACAAGCTCTTCTGTGAGTCATGGGAGCATCCATGGGCTTCAGCTGGGGATCCCCAGGCTCACGATGGAAAATCCCTGACCTTGGAATGAGCTATTTTCTTCAATTTTGGCTAATTTTATTTTTGTCTCCTCTTGGGTTCTCTGCCTCCTGTCTCTTTTAGATTGCCCACTTTCCAGGGTGCAAGCTTGCTCTATCAACAGCATAACCCAGTGTCCATGGGAGACCCCAGGAGTGCAGGAACAAGTGAAGCATCGCGATGGCTGGTAATGCAAATTATGATTGTAGTGCTAATTGCAAGAGAGAAAAAAGTTTAAAATTAGAAGCAAGCGTAGTAAACAAATCTAAATTCTTCAGGGAAGATGTGCATGGGGGCTTCTTGTGGTTTTTGAAACTGGAAGTCTGACTTGCTTAGATCATTTTTCATATTCACTGATCACAGCTCTCTCCCTCAGAAAGACCTTTCAAGAAAGTTTCATTTCTGAAATATTGGTCCTCCCAGCAGCGCACAGCCTTGCAGGCCACCAGGGGTGCTTCTCAGGCAGCTCGAAATCTTGACTGTACTTCAGCATTTTCTATACATTGGCATTACATTTGCTTAGAGAAGTCCAATTGCTAATATGTCAGATGCCCACATCAAAAATCTTCTGAAACCTCCTGAAAACTGAAAAAGCCTCATTCATTAAGCCTGTGTTTAATCTCGTTGGCAGATTTGAGTCTTTGAAATATATGCACATTTGAAGACCAGTGCAAATCTTGGCGCGGGTGCTGGGCTTTGCATCGTTCTCTCGTGGACACTTCTGTTCATCTTCAACGGCAGGGCAGTGCTTTTAAGGCAACTATATCCCAATTTGTGCTGAAATAGCTAATTTCCTCAACATGGTGGGGAAAAAAAACCCCATCAAAATTCATTCTCTGACTGGGTAATCTTGCTGAAACGATCACAAAAGAATGACATGTACCTAAGCAGTGGGCTGCTAAACCTTTTGGATAACTCCTGAGCTATTGCAGTTTTGAGGTGAAAATTTCCCAAGAGCAATTTGATTCTCTAGCCAGTTCTCCTGATTTTAGCAGGAATGTGTTGAACTCCCCTGGGCTGGTCCCTAGCATCACACACAGCTCGTGCACTTGCCTGATTTTCAGCACCGTGGCACTTTGGCTGGACTCACCACTTTCTGAACACGCACTTTGCAGAGGAACCCCCGGGCACAGAAGTGGCTGCTGAAACCCAAGGGCTGGACAATTGAAGAAAAGCTAGCAGGAGCTGCTCTTTAGCTGTATTAGTAAACGGTAAAGACCTGAAATATGCATTTCCCTTTGGGGAAGATGCCATTTATGATAACCAAAATATGAGTTCATATTTTATCAAAACAGGGGAAGCAAGTGTCTAACCTTCAACACCCCCCAACCTGGTGACTAAATTAATGGTTTTCTGCAGAACAGATATGTCGGTGTACAAGATCCTCCACCACGCTTTTCCCCTTCCACAAAGGTGAATCTTCGAGGGGAAAAAAAAAAAAAAAAAAGCACTCTTTTTTTCATTTTTCTTTACCCTCTTTGGTGAAATCCCGGCTTGGCAGCAACACTGCCATTGGTGAGTCATGCAGATGAGTGTCACATCTGCTCCGTGAAGGCGGTGGCTGAGGCAATGTCATTTTCTGTGACGTGCAGCCCTGCACAGCCGGGAGCTGACCATGACCCGGCCGAGGACATCCAGCGAGGACGGGATGAGCCCGGGGCCACCCACAGCAACCGGGGTGATGGTCCCCGGGGGAGGTGGCTCGCTCCCATTTCTGATGAGGCTTGCACCTGGGGACGTCCTGGGCTGGGCTGTAGGTAACAAGAAACAGCAGAAACAGCCCCAGAGGGACAAGCACGGGCAATGCCCTAAACCAGGATGATTCAGATATCGTCTCAGGGTGGGGGACATTCTGCCAGGCTCTCCCAAAGTCCCTCAACCCCTCAACGCTGGGAAAGTAGCTGCTCTGCCCATGAAAGGGGGTCCTAAATCTGCTGAGAGCCTGGTGCACCGTGAGCTGCTCGGGAAGAGATCCTGGAAAAGAGCTTGAAGTTTTGCTCCCCTGGCTTCGGAGATCTTTTGAGCCTGACTGAATGAAAGTTGCATTTCATTAAGCTGAGCCGTCCTTAGCCTGTTGCTCCTTAAAAGGCAGTAGTCAGTGTTTGATTTTCAGAATTGTTCAAGTGGTTATGGTTAGAAACGTGAGCGAGAAGAGGGCACACAATGTACCACACCTATCAGCCCATAACTCCTTGCAGTTTTTTCTGAGTCATTTGTCGAGTTTACCGAGAAAAACAATTTTTTACTTTTGTCAGCAGCACCACAGAGCTGGGGCTGAGTGAGCGGCAGGGCTGACGAGCCTGCTCGTCCCTGGTTTCTGTTGATAATGAACTACACTAATTAAGACGGAGAAGAGCAGCCAGATTTTTGGAGACTGGGAGAGGGCACTGCCAGCTGTGGAGCACGTTTCCATCACGAAGAGCAAAGCGCATCAGTGCAGAAGCTAATGGAAATAGTGACGACAGGGTGGGTGACACCCATCTGGGTGCTGCTGTGAATCCCTGGGTTTCAAGAGGACTGTGCCAGATTAGCACTTGTTCAAATGAGATTTGAAATGGGATCTGGATCGGAGGGCCAGGTGATTGCTTGACAATAAAACCTCTGACTTTTAAGGCGCTGAGAACTACTCAGAGCTGCAGCATAGCACCACTGCTGCAGTCAACCTTCCCATTAGCGCCCAGCTATGACTAGGGTAGGGCTGTCTGACAATGTACACCACTGCAGGTATGTAAGAAATTACTCTAGTGCATAAAACCCAAGTGGAAACATTTTCTTCTGCCTGTGGAAACAGAATTATGTTCCTTTGGCAGGGGTTTTGGTGAGCTACAGTATTACCAGGAGAGATGTAAAATTCTACAAGCATTTTTGTTTCACGTGGCCACGTTAATTTTTGCAGATCTTTTCCTGTTGGATATCTGGAAGAGTTCCTGAGTTCTGATATTGTTGCTGGACCTTGTTATTAAGTCTTGATTCTTCTTTTATTAAAATTACTGGAGGCATTTCTATCATTCACATTGTCTAGTTCTGTGGATCTATGTACAAACCATTATCAACCTCATATCTGAAATGCTGGTATACCTGAAGCTGCAGTGAAATATGAGTAATGACAAAGAATGGCAAACCAAGAATGGTCTGTAAAGTATTATCAGATCTTATAGCATGCAACTACATTGAAATGCACTATTGAAACTGGTACCTTACCACTCTGAAACACTTTACTGGAAACCTACTGTTAATGTGTGCGTGTGGTCAGTTCTTGACAGCATGGCTCTTTCAGATCTGAACAGCTTGATATTTTTTTTTAAGGATTTTTTTTTTAGGATAAAACAAAAGCTTTTGGGTATTTGAAGTGAATAAATGTGGAGTTGGGTCAGCAGTGGATCACACTGAGCAGGACTGCAGTAACTCACGGTTAAGTGGCGTGCACAGGGCATGGCTCTCCAGCCCCAACGCTGGAGCAGGCTGGGAACTGCTGCTGAGTTTCCTGACGTAACCGCTGTCGATGAGTAGGTGTTTTGTCTCCCGTCATGCTCCCAGGCTCTCCAGGAACGTCTGCTGTGTTAGTCATTTCAACAAGCCATTTGTCTACAGCAGGCTGGTGCTTTCTGCTGTTTTGGAGATGTTTCCATTACCACAGCAGCGATGCCAGCTCTGCATGGTGAGGTGATGCGGATGCTGCCGCCTGCTTGGCAGGGTGAGGCTGAGCATCATCGGTCCTGGCAGCGGTCGGAGCTGCCGAGAGCTGGAGCGGTCCAAGAATCTGCTCCGAGAGTTGTTTTCCAGGCTGCACAGGGAACGTTCCCTTTGGCCCCACTGGGCTGCTGGCTCCTTTTGTGCCTTTTCCAGTCGCATCGCTGCAGATGTGACGTGCAGGAGCTGTGCTGCTCACCACGGACTCTGTGTAAATGATTTCTCAGACAAGCTAATGATACATGGGGCTTAGTTTTTAATTCCCTAGTACGATGGCAGCTGGCTAACAACCCCCGATGCTGCCTTTGCTTGTTATTTGGGTGGTAACTACTTGTAGTGTGCCCTGTCACAATGTGCCTACCATAAAATTCCAAAGGAGGAGCCCTCCCCCGTTAGCGGGGAGTTGCCTGGAAGGGTTCCCGGGGCAAGGACCACTTCCCCGCTCCCAGCACGCTCCCCAGCGCTGCTGTATGCAAAAGGTTTAATTATTCTGAGAGTGCCTGGGGGAGTCAGTTCCCATTTTACTGTCTGAGCTCATCTGCAGCGTCACTCAGAAATCCCTATTTCTCCTTTTCCTCTTCCTTCCCAGAGCATATGAGAAATGGCTTGCTGTTTTATTGAGGATATTTTCATGTGGTCGTAGCTGGCAGGTAGATGACAGCCTCCCTTAGTCAGGCTGCCAGGGGAAAGCCAAGCCTGGGTGATTTGCTTCTTTCAGGACTTGGTCCAACAGACGCTGAGATCCCTGCTGATGCCATCCCATCTGCCCCAAAAAGCGAGGTTTTGGACCTCCCCCAGGTCCAGCACTTGGGGTAATCAATCACCATCATTGCACACATATTTCAAAAATGAAAACCTATCATCTGGATTGTCTCCCCCCTCTCTGATGTGGTCATTCTCCTCCTTGCCCTTGCGGTGAGGGTCATGCTATTGCCTCCGCTTTGCAAATGGTCAGTCATGGGATGGAGAGGCCAAGGGACACCGGCCCAGGACCCTGCAGAGGTCTGTAATGGAGCAAGGCCCTGGACTCCAACAATATAACATTTTACTCCTGTTCCTCTATCACCCCAGCATCTTTCCTCCACCAGCCTGGCTGGCAATTTTTAACCCATGACTGTGTCTTGCCTGCTGGCATTTGGCTGACCTGTCTTGAGCGTCAGTTCAGTTACCAAAAGGAAAAAAAAAAAAAATAGAAATCCCTTCTTCTCATCTGCAATTTACATAATTAAGTAAGAACTCATTGCCTCTTCCCTTGTTTCCTCACCAAAGCTGGGTGTGCGCCGGGCTGCCTGGGAACGCTGCTGGTGCTGCTTCCTCTGCTCCAGGCAAAACTTTTGCTGCAATTACAGGCAGCAGCTGGGAATTGGGGGAGGAAGGCAGAGATTAACAACCTTGTGCTGCTGAGGATCCCTCCAGCACCTCGGCAAGGGCAAATGCAACCTGCTGCAGATTTGGACCTGCCTTTTGGCTGTTTTACGGTGTGGAGGCACGGGGATGAGGGAGGCATGTTTGGTGCATTTGAGGTAGTTTCAGCAATACTGTATGCAATACTATGACTAGCCTGGGCATAAAATCTATTTGCCTAGTCTTCCCCGATGACGGATATACGCTCAAGATTGAGCTTGGTTATCAATAAATTACTCACCCAGCAAAACTTTATAGAACAGCCCTGGCCCACAGGCAGTGGCACACAAGATCTACCTGCCTTGCAACAGGCACAGGCTCAGACTGCTGCTCTCACCCAGAGCATCGTGCCGGCTCCGGAGGTTGGCTGTAGGATTAGAGGAGTGTCTTTGCCACCTCCATGCCCTCTAAGTCCATCTGACTTTCCCTCCTGGGTACAGGTAGTCCAAGAAGGTTTTTCAACTGCTCATTTTTGTTTGTAGACAGAACTTAGCTACCTCCAGAGGGGTTACAGAAACAACCAAACTAGCCTCAGAGCCAACAGCATGGTGAACCACCTGGGTTTTGCACCAGTACTGCCACATTCATGTGACAGCATGCCCCAGCTGGCAAACCCTGGTTCCCTGGGGACTGCCTGGATCTGAAATGCTGGTATGAGAATACGCCTGGTGTGCTCGAGGACCTTGGCTGCATCAGTTCTGCTCAGCAGCTAATGCTTGCAGCAGGGTAATCACAGACTTTGCAGTCAAAGTCTTTGCTGGTGGGTAAAACTTCCCTGCTGCCGCTGGGCTGATGGGCTTGTAAAGGTCTGAGTGAAATTTCTGTCCTTCTGCAGGGTGATAGCTTTGGACTGTGCATAACGATCACCTAAGTCACCCGTGCTCCTGAAAACCAAGTGACTTCTTCTGGGACCGCGGTGGGAGCTGTGTCATCCCAAAGGCCTGACAGCTCGTGCCTGTGCATCTCTGGTCTCCAAACACCAGGGACATGCCGATGGAGAAAAGTGTCCACCCACCCGAGGAGCAAGCCCGAGAGCAGGGTCCCCCGTACGCGGCGGGTGAAGGCCCCGTGTGCCAGGACAGTGATGGAGAAAGGACTTGCCAACTTTCTGAGTCACACTACTTTTACTAGCGCACCAGGTCCCATTGCCAGAAACCCTCCCACCTTGGGGCGTTTGGACCACTGGCATCCCAGAGGGGGTGATGCCGCTCGGCTTCCCACATCCCAGTGATGAGCCGGGAACAGCCCCTCTCCAGGAGGGGCTTGTTAGCGTGGCTCCGTGCCGAGAGGAACACCCGAGCTTGGCATTTTGGGGATGTAACCCCTGTGATGGTCCCTCCTTTTGGTCACGTCCTTCCTCCCGAATGAAAAATGACACAGCAATGCCAAGATTTCCCGCCTCCATAGGTTAGGGAAACTCCTGTGGGTGAGAGAGGTTGTCCCTTTCACTAGCTCATTAATTCAGTAAATTACAAAGGGAAATACATGCTGGGAAAAGCAAGAAAAATCCCAAAAGTTAATCCAAGAGTTATTTCCTCCCGATACCTGGATAAAAACGTGTTCTTTGGAGCTCTTCAGGTCAGACGTCAGCAAGACAGGTGAACCCACATCAAAGAACAAGGTAAAATACTGATTTTATCCTTTTGCTCTATGTGCTCATGCATATTTCCTTGTATTTCTAGAATGTGTCTCTGAATTTTTTTTTTCCATTAATAACTGTAAATTTCAGTGCTAACAGAACTTGCATTTGAAGTAGGCTATTTCTGAGGAAAAGTATTTTCTTTTGTGATCAGATTTTGGGATCTGCTGCTTTCAGCCGCAGTTACCTCCTGCTGCTTCTGAGTCACTAGACTTTTAAAAAATTAATTTAGCTGTATTTATTTTCTGATCCAAATTTTTCAGAAGAACTTTGTCTATTTACATACAAACTTTTACTGGTATTTTTTTTTTTCTTTCTTTTTGGATCTTCTGTTAAATATTTGGTTTTATTTGATTTTTTCTCTTGCACATGGGGAATAAAAAAGAAATGGGTAAGAGATACTAGTCAGCATGGGTTTTTTTAATACATGTATACAAGTGCTATATAAATATGTATATTTTTCATAAGCACCACAACTGTGTTATTTAGGAAAGATACCAAGGCAATATTGTCTTCCTTGAACAGGTCTCCCAGGCAGCTGGCCATGCTTGCATCCTGCCGTAGCATGAAGGGATCCCACTTATTCCTCTGCCTCTTCTCCATGTCATGCTGGTTGAATTTGATGCCGACAGCTGGGAACAAAATCTTCCACTTTGGACCCTGCAGGATTTCAATGAGCGTGACTGAGATTAGGTCTGGTTTCACAGCAATTAAAGCCAACATTGTAAGTAATGCTCTGGGCTCTTGTGGAGCTGGGGAAGATCTTTAGTCGGCTGCTCCCGAAGCCCCTTGGAGCCAGCACGTACCTCACCATCTCTGTCTTCTCCCGTGCAGCAAGCCAGAGACCCCATCAGGACCCTCAGCATCTTGTCTTATCCACATTCTCTGCACAAGGTTAAGGTGGGTGTCCTTAGCGTGTCTCCAGTTTTTCTCTGAATAATTTTGACCAGCTAGCATCCTAACACCAGTCATGAGGTGTACCAGCTGAGGGCGTTTAGGGAAGTTGTTCAATACCATGGCTTCTTCTGAGTTCCTGCAAAACACAGACACTGAGCAGGTCAGGGAGGATAAAGTGATGCGGATCACGTATACGAGAAGAGGTGGGTGTCCTACTGCCGGTTCCTGCCCCTGCGGCAGACTGCAGCGCACAGGGCTTTCACCCTGACTGGCTTTCCAGAAATGGTGGGCAGAGATTATTTTTTTTGTTGTTGCATGTGATGCTCCAGTTACAGGAGCTTTAGCTGCGGCTTCCCACCTCCTCCGTCAGTGGAGACATAGCGAGGTAAATCAGGATTTGGGTGGAAAGCTGTCAAAGAATCCGAAAGCAGGTGAATGTGATCTTGGGAGGTAAAATATATTATAAATAAGTATTTTACAGCTCTCTTTTACACTCTAAAGCACTAGACATGGGCCACTGTTTCAGGTCTCAGCATCTAATACCCAGCTACAAAATCAGCTATTTGTTGTGTTGACTCAATGAGACTTGCTGAGGATGGGTCTCCTGGAAGATCAGTCTAAAATAATTTCCTACATGTATTATCAGTTTATATCAAGCATCACTGAAAAAGCTTTATGAGTCAAAACATCCCCCTGTGCTCAGCTACCGTGCTTGGTGTTAGAGATGTTTTTTTTCTAGAGGAAGGTAGAAAGGTTGGTGACTGCAGGTTTATAGCACTTTGGAAGACATTTTAAAAATGAAATTTATTCCTTAAGTCTTCAGATAGATGCTGCATCACCCATCACCTCTTCGACTTCTACGTGGACAAAGTTTTCAAGCACTGCAAGACCGAGGATTCCTATGTCAACCGAAAAATCAGCAGCATAGCCAACTCCTTCCTCAGTGTGAAGAGGAAACTTGAGCAGTGTGTAAGTCTTGGGTATTGCTACAGTTTAGTTTAGTCTGTTAGTATTTGGTATATAAACCTAAGCATTTCATAAAGTTACAAAATCTTTATTTATAAAAAAAGTTTTGACAAGAATACAAAGAAGCATGATGCAAAGAGTGTGTGTGTCTGCTGAGAAATTTTTATACTTGCCCACTCATCAGCAAACTCCCATATTAGTTCTCAAAGAACAATACTTTTCCTGTCCCTCTGTCTATTGAAGTAAACTCTGTTCTTAGCTGAAGTCTGATTTATGGACCGGCAGTCTTTTCCACAATTTAACAAGGTCTCAGTCTATACAGTAATTTCCAGCATAATTAGAAACTGTTCTCTTATTTTAAAAAACGAACCCCCAAAACTAATGAATTCTATCTTATTTTCCTAGCATGAGGAAAATAAGTGCCTGTGTGGACAGGAATCCACTGAGAAATTTAAGCAAATACTTGCGAACTATGAAGGGGTAAGTTGATGACTAAGTCTAGCAATTAATGCAGATATTCAGATTCTTTTTACCTTGGATTGTACTCGCTATCTTTGCTTGCAACTTGTTCCTTTATATCATTTCAGCTGAATGTCACATCTGCAGCAATTAAATCCCTCGGCGAGCTGGACATCCTACTAGACTGGATGGAGAAATCTCATTAGAGAGCAGAAGGCATTAATGACCCACCAACGGCTGGAGCTAATGAAGCCGCTGGTACATTGCACATACCTGCGGTGAATGGGAAAATAATGTGCTGTATCAGTGCAGTTTCTCACTGATTGTGGATGCATTCAGTCAAATGCTGAGTGTTTTGTTAGCCAGGTACATCAGCGAATGCATCAGCAGAGTCTTGCATGGAAATATGGAGTTTGATCAAATCAGCATAGCACTCGCTTAGCTGACTTCTATCAAAGGATGCTCTGCAAGGGAAAATCTAAAAGGGTTTCTCTTGCTAGCAGACATAAGCTGTGATCATTTAATAAAAGTATTGTTTAAATTATAAAATTTTTGTATAGGGAATGTACATTCATAGGTTCTGAGTGCCCACTGGAACGACTCTGGTGTAGTTAATGCTGCAGAGCAGCGCTCCTAAATCTGGGCTCAGTCTTATGTGACTGCTCCTGCTGATTGATCTGGCTAAAATGAGGTGCACAGTGTGACAAAAGCTTCTAGGAATAGGTTCTAGTGGGTATGTCAGGCCTTAGAAATCTGTGTTTCCTTTTGAGATTGTATTTTCTGCCTTATCAGTAAAAGAAAACTTTCTATGCAAGATATGTGGTTGCTGAATAGAAAAAGGTTCTTGTATGTATTGTGTAATTTACTGACACTTGGTAGTAAGTTTTGTGGAAATCTGTTGCAATTACTGTAAATAAACCCTACTTGAAACTGCTCTGAGTCTGTCAAAATTCTGAGGAATTATATGTTTCTTGTTGGCAAAACTTTCTGAATTCACCGTGGTGCCCTTCCATAGCAGATACTGTCACTCCTAGTATCCCAGAAGTAATGCATCGTTCCTGGTGTGCCAGAGAGACCAAAGTTTAGACCTGAGTGATACTAAATCAGCCCAGCTTGTCCCTGAGACCATTTTTAATGCGCATTATGTATATAGCTCTGGTCTGTTTTCACCCATTTGGGGCTCTTTTAGCCACCAGTGACTGCACACATATTGCTGGTACCCACTGGTTCTGCATGCTCTAAACCCCTTTTTCCACTGTGTTTTCCCACAAGGTGTTAATACGTGTATTGCTGTAGTATCTGACAGTGGCAGAGGCCTAATGTGTTAGTACATGAACCCAGACCACCCAAGTCATCTCTCCCTGCAGTCAGGAGGTGTTATGCACTCCTGGCGTCAGGGCCCAGGTAAATGCTGCTTATTAACACAAGCCAGAGCAGTCGGATGTTTATGTCCCTGGCAGCACTCTAGTCCTAATATTTCAAGTGATAAAGTCCTACTGTTGCATTCATTAGCCATAAGGCTTGAGTAAGACTAGAGGGTAGACCTCTGACTTGGTGCATTTTGCTCTAGGAATCAGCTAAGCTGAGCAAGGTGTACCAAAACTGCTGCCAGCTGTGGCGGCAGGAGCACAGCCAGGGTGCTGCGTGCTCTCCCCTGGCTCTGAGCGGCTCTTATTGCTGTTAGGGTCAAGACTTTGCTTCTAGGTCTGAACCGTTTGGGCTTGCACAAACCTCTTCTCAGTGCCTCCGATTCCCATGGGACAGCCCAACACTCTCCAGCTCTCCCTTTCCTGCCCGCGGACATGGCCAAGCTTCAGCAGCTGGGATGGACGGAGGGCTGGCTGTTCCCACCTTGGGCAATTTCTAATGATGCTACAGAGATGACACACGGAAGGCGTTAGCTGCAGAAGAGGCTCTTTGACAGGATTTTGTTATTATGGAATAAGGTCCTCATGTCCTCAAGGAGAACTCAGTTACTGCTTTGGTTACATCCCCATCACAGGAGGACCCTGGTCAAGACCTCCGGCAGCACACTGGCATCACCGGAGCCTTGCGTCAGTCCGGTGGGTGCTGTGCCTTTCATCGGGCACCAGCACAATGAGGAGCTGCAGAGGAGGAGGAGACTCCTTGTCTCTTCCCAAAAAGGCCCGTTTGGTGACCTGGCTGGGTGAGCTCACCAGGATTTGCCTATGGCGCATCTGCATGTGCTTCACACTGAGCAGGATTTGGTGATTCACTTTTAAAAGAAAGATTTCCTTGATTGCTGACTATCCTTCCTCAAACATTTGCGTATGCCAAAGGAAAGCCTCTCAGGGCTTTGATTTCTCTTAATTTGCTTTCTCACGGGTTTTTCTGTGTGACTTTCATTTGTCCTGGTGCCAGGGCATGAACGGGTGAATACACCCCTTCACGTGCTGTCAGCATCACAAAAGCGGATCTTTCAACACCATCACCTTTGAAATCAACCATTGAAGAATGACGTATCTTGCACATACTGTGATTTTCTGTTAAAGACAAACCATTAGGAATGAAGTGGTGATGCAATGAGATACCACAGCTCATCACTGACCAAATGTTTGGCAGTCTGGTGAAGGAGATGGGGCTGCTTGGTGAGGTCCCTGTGGACCTTTCCATTGATCGTGGTGGGCTCTGGATCGCAGCTTGAGTGAGAATTGTGGGTTTTATTCCACATCCTCAGCTTATGCTGTCACAATTATTATTATCTATCAGATTTCATTGATTTTGTATCCTGTGCAGAGGGTTGCATGCCTCAATCCATGCGTGTTTTATTGCTTTCATCTCAAACTAAGTTTACACTTAGCACTGCAGCAGCCCAGGGACGTGCCTCTTTGGAAATGAGGTGCCAGATGGAAGGTGTCAGTGGTGGGAAGCAGCAGGAGCCGTGGGCAGGCAGCTGCCGGGGCTGAAGGGTACAGGCAGAGCCAGCTGGCAGGATGCTCAGCCCACCCATGTTTCTTGGCCCTTGCACCTTTCCTGGGAGTTTAGCTCATTCTCGCTGCTCCCGACGCGGTGTGGGAGGAGCGGAGCTGAGAAAAGGATGCCGGCGGGCAGGCTGAAGAGGAAGCGGATTTGCAAATAGAGAGTGAAAGGGGTTTTCTCCTCCCAGAAATTTCCAAACCTTAGCGTTCTCCTGAAGCTTTATGACTGCTTACCCCTGGGGACACTTTCCAAGCACACGCCTTTCCTATTGCACCAGAATAATTCATTCACTTACAACAACTTTGGGCAGGCGCAGACCTGTCCTGGCCCCTCCACACCTTTTCTGATATCCAAGCCCCTTCCCACTGCGCTGCCGAGGGGATGCAGCCCGGGAGATGAGGAAGATGAGCTATAACCTAACATTTGAGGTCTCAGCTTTGCTATCAGTAAGGTGATGACTATTGCAATGTGGATGCGAAAGCAGCCCTGAAAAACCAAAAGCAGGGCTGGGAGGGGAAACACAAATACCGCTGGAGCTGCTGCCCTCGTACTCACAGTGAGCCGAGCTCATCTCAGTGCTGCTTGTGGGGAGGTCCATGATTTAGGAATAATTTGGGTTTTATCCTTGATGAAAACTCTGTGTTTGTAGGCTAACACAAACAGCCGTTGCCTGACACCTTGCTCAGCTACCACACTGTTTTCATTTTAAAGTGTAGCTAATATTTTACTAAAACAGAAATATACTTGTGGTGTTACTGTAAGACCATCAGGTCAGACCCTAGTCAGGGTGACGCTCTTCATTCTTTATATTTTATAGCTTGCTATCAGAGCTGCACATAACCACCACAGGCTCAGGAATTTGAATTTGTGCAGTTTCTGCCCCTTGTCTCCTGAAGAGCTCTGGCCCTGTCAGACACCTCTGCATCCCCTCTCTTTGCCAGGCAGGCACCAGTCCATCCCATTCCTGGTGTTCAGAGAAAATTGCTTCTCTGCTTTGTCACAGCCTCTTCATTTTTGCTGCTTCCTACATTGCTTTATCTGCAGCGTATTCAGCTTTCTGCACCCACATCTCACTGACAGACAACAGTGTTGTGCTGCCGTTCGGAAATCCATGTATCAATAAATTGCTTTTCTCTGTTGAATTGTCCACTCTCGAAAATAAGACCAAGAGACAACATTTAATTACAGTCATCCTCGTTTCCGCCTGGATAAACATGAAGTCAACCAGGGAAAATGTGTGAGTGATGTGTGGTCAGGTTTATTAAGCAAAGGGTGGGTTTTCAAGGCCGCCCTTGGTGGGGTGGCTCCATGGCAGAGAAGCACGGATTGGGCTTAGTTGTTGTAACTCCAAGTCAGAAAGGGGAGTCTGTTGGTTCAGCTGCTCTGGGGAATTTGGTCTGTGCTATGCAGTTGGATACAGTGCCAGTGAACACCAGTGCCTATTGCTAATCAGCTATATAGGCTGCTAATAGGTTGTCATACTAATTAATGTCATGCTGTGGTCAATTCCTGCTGTTGATTAAAATGCATATGTGAAACATTACTCAAAATATTTCCTGTTTGTCTCCATTAACTGTGGGTTTCTTCTACCGTCCTGTGCCGTTTGTAACACCAGATGTGATGCTATAATGCTGCAGTAAAAGGAGGAGAAAGCCCCCCCTAAGACGTGCCCTTGCTGCACTTCTTTGGGTGAGCTCTCCCGTGCCCTCCCACGGACTGCGAGTCCCCCTGGTCTGCTGAAAGCCAGTGGTATTCTTTATTGCTTGCGCATAAAAACACTTCAGACCATGTCTGGTCTGCAGGTACTGCCCTCTGGATGAGAAAGCTTAGAGGAATCAAAAGTGCGAGATGTTGTTCTAGAGGGTTTTCCAGCTGTCTTTAAAAGAAAATGAGATTTTTCAAAATGTGCCTTCTGGCCTTTGAGAGCCCACTGTTTTGGAAGGGCACTGGTGGGGCTGGGGCTGTCGGTGGGCTAAGCCACTCCAGCTCCTGCCTTTTCCCAGTCTGACCTGCTCGCTCAGACCCGTGCCTCCAGCCCAGCCACCCCTCTTGGCATCAGACGATTCCTCCTAAATCACCCCTTGAAGCTGAATTTAAGCAAAAAAAGGTCAAGCTATAGCAAATTGCGGTAGCAATAAACAGTGCTGCTTGCTGATGTCTTGCTCTGATCCTCAAGGTAGAGCCGGTCCCAGTTGCTGCCACCTCTCAGTCCCTCACCTTCAGATCTAGCCCTCCCAGTTCGGGGGGGACACATCCGGGGCAGCACTGTCCCCCCTGGCGTCACCCTGCGCGATGCTGTTGGAGGTGAGGAGGAAGGTGGAGTAGGCGAGGTCGGCATCCTCCTTGGAGCTCTGGGGAAGGACAGGAGGACGCTATTAGGAGGCGGGGACGGACAGCGGCCCATGGCCGGGGAAAGGGCAGCGTTTCATGGGCTGTGAGCTTCTCGGGATGATACGGGCAGACTGGGTGAGTGGGACAATCCAGTGGGTTATGCTGGTGCCGATCGAGAGCATCATGCCTTTGCTCAGCCCCGGGAAGACCCCAAATATTGGTGGGTTTGGGACCCCATGGCATGCCCGTCCCTGCGTGTTGGCACCCAGCTCACCTGTCCTAAAGCCGCTAGGTTTTACTGGTTTCCCGATAGTTCCCTTTATTGCTCCGGTTCAGCTCCCGGTGCTTACAACGCCTACCTATTACCTTTGGTTAGGGACTTGTAAAAAGAAAGGCTTGCCTCCAGCACCTTCAGTTGGTGCTGAGCTACTCAACCGTGATCTTACCCAAGGGGAGGAGAGGCAGGGGGAAGGCAGGGGAAGGCAAGGGGAAGGCAGGGGAAGCAAGGGACTTGCCGGGGACACAGGAGCAAGTCACAGCCCTTGCAATGGCAGACACCTCCGTGCCTACCTCTGTCCCCTGAAGCACAGCCCACGCGGGGGGAAGGTTAGGAGGTGGGATGTGCTCCGGCTTCTGGCCATCTGCTTATCCCAGCGTTTCATATTTGTGGTAACCACCCAGCCCCAACCTTTCTGATGCTACCTGGGGGCTTGGTTTGAAGCAAGGCAACTGCTATTATCGTCTCTGCTAAAACATGGGGTCAGGAAAGGGTTAAGGTCCCCTCAGGGAGGCTGATCTGCAGCAGGTGGCCAGATCCAGGTGAGATGGAGACCACCTGGGTGTAAATAAGGCCCCTGGGAGAAGGCAGCTCCTTTGGCAGAGGCTGGAGTTTTGTGGTGGTGTCTCCCAGATCGGTGGGCTCTCTCCTGCCTTCTCTTACCCTTTTTGCCTTCTTTGTCTCCGCAGCGCTTTCCGGGGCGGCCGCGGTGGTGACAAACTCTGCAAGGAGAGAAAGGGAGGTGTCAGGGTGTGGGGGCGGGTGGTGGGCAGGTATTTCTGTGGCTTTTGTAGGGTCCTTCTGCAAACCCCTTCCTTGCAGCCCATCGGTCAGCAACCTACCATCCCCTCCTATCTGAGTCTCCTGGGTTTCTTTCATGCAGGCGTTATTGGTCGCGCTGTACTCCTTCCCGTTTTCAAAGTCCGACATGCTGATGTTCGTCCTGTAGCTCCCGACGGACACCAGGTCTGTTAAGAAGGAGGAGATAAATACCCTGCCTGCTCGCTCAGTCGGTGCAAGTGCCTTGGCATCTGAATTGCCTCTGTGCAAGGAGGCACTGTGCAATGCCACGTGCAAAGCCCGTGGAGGGGTGGTCTCTGTTTCAGCCCGGGCACCCTGTACGCTGGGTGTTGCAGCTGTATGGATGGGGTCAGGGGGAGAAGCAGGGTCCCTTGTCTGCCCATCGCATGGCGGGGTACTGGGGGAGCAGCTCAGCCCAGCAGAGACTGTGGCACGGACAAGGTATTGCCTGTGTCTTAATATTGCTGACATTTCTTGAGAGACTAGAAAAGGCAGGGACTCACCAGATCTCTTCAGCTGCCTGTATTTAAAAACAGCAAAAGCTGCTGCAAGGATTATGAGGATGGAACCAGCAACACTCAAGGCTGAAATTGTACTGACGTTAGGGCTTTGATCAGAGCTGGAATGGAGGGAAAGGTATATCACTAAGCTGTGAAATAATTTTTTTTTTTTTAAATTATTCAAGGCTGAATAATGTATATGAATGTCCAGCAGTCTAAAATCTGTATAAGATGGTAAACTGATGCAATTCAATTAACAAACTGGATCCTAGCACATAAAACCCAAATAAGAATCTAGGACAGAGATTGTGCCAAACCAGCTACATCAGCACCTTGGTTATAAATGTGTGAAGGAAAGGTCTCTAATTTTGACAGAATTATTTTCAACTAGTTTTTCTGTACTTGGAATCTCTAATCATTCCCTTCTGGGACTGTATTTTCTTGAGCTAGAGACTAATTTCAAGTCATCTTGCCTTTTGCTGTAACTTTTTTCTTCTTTTCCTCTGATGTTTTGAGCTAAGTTCTTTGGGGACAAGACTTTTTTGTTGCTAAACCACACACACAGTGTGCAAGCACAGTACCAACAACAGGTTAATATAAACATCACAAAAATTATAAATGACAGAGGCTTGGAGAGAACTAACCTTTCTGAGGCAGCTGGGCTGTCTACCCCAGCATCGTTGTAGGCTCTTCCTTGGGGAATAAAGCCACCCTCGGCGGGGCTGGGGTTGTCCACGTTCAGGACGTTGAGGCTGTGGTCAGCATTGCTCCCTGTGTTTCCCAGGGAAAAAGGATGGTTAGTCGCATGAGCAGCAGCACAGAGATAGTGACACAAAAACTAGTTGGATGTATCTGGTGCACGTGGAACCTCAGGGGATTTTGGTTGTACATGAGAGAGTCTTTAAAATGGGGTTTAGAGATCTGAAATAATAATCATTCCAGATAATTTATTGCAAAAATCACAAGTAGGCTCTCCCTGCCTATATACTTTTAAAAGTCTTGCATTTCTAAGTTCTGCCTCTAGTATATCCAGAACAGATTTTGAATACTTGGTTTACTTTTATTTCTAGCTCTATGTCCACCAAAGGCAATGAAATGAGCCTGTTTCTCTTTCTTTTCACTTTGGCCATCATCCACTTAGGACGGTTGCATGTGGGATATCTAGCGCTATGCTTTTTCTCTGTTTCTAACAATATTCTTCCCTGAGAAAAACATCTTAATTCCAAAATACTGCACCGAAACTGAGACTAAGTCCCTTGCTGTTGGTGATAGCCCTTCCTTTCCTGCTCCCTACTGTTTTCCTGTTTGTTAAGATAAGCTCCCTGGAGCAAGATGCACCCCTGAACTACATGCAGTCCTTCACCTGACAGGTGTCAGATGTTGCTTAAACTAAATGATGTTACAAAATGTAATAGCAATAATTAGTAAGGACAGGGTTAAAAAGTAAAAATGGTGTGGAAGGAAGCGATTTTTAGACCGGTGGGTTTTTTTATGGCTGGGAAGCAAAAAGCAGAGTGGATGAAAACACGTATGACAAGTTGTGCAAAATCAGGGTGATCTTAGCAGCTAGTCCGGGAGGCTGCCTGGATGAGAGCCCTTCTGTTTTGAGGTGCTGCGACCTAGTGGCTATGGAGAGGACTTTTTTCTCAGCAGAAGGCAGCCCTGACAAGCAGGAAAGCCTCTGCCTGCCTTTGCCTTGGAGCTCACCTTCAGTCACCCGCAGCTGCACTGCCATGGTTTCCCCAAAAAGGCCGTTGCGCTTCACTCCACACCAGTACCACCCTTCGTCTGACTTTGTCACCGAGTCAAAGCTGAGGATGACCGTCTTGTTGTCAGTGTCACAGGTAACGTCTGGCCCCGGCTGCCTTTGGTCAGAAGCAGGCATGGGAGTGCAGCTGATGCCGCTCCACTTGCACCAGTACTTCTGGTACGAGTAGTACTTGCATGGATAAGAGCAAGTTAAATCGACCCGCGAACCCGCTTGCACCTCCACGTCCTTCTTTCCCTTCAGTCCGGGCTGTCCTGCAAGCGCAAACAGAAGATCAAGGCTGATGTTAGTGGTTTCGGTGGGGGGAACGGTAGTCAACAGGTGGTGGTGCTGCTAGAAATGGTGAAGCAGGAGATGCCTCTTTGAGAGAACAAAGTACTGCTTGAGTTGCTAAATTAATGTTAAGGATGCTGTATATGCATCTCTGGGTGAAAGCTGAGGGGTTTTTTTTTCAAGGCTAAAGAAATACATGCATGAGAATCTTTTGTGAACACCTTCCCATAAAACTGAAACCTTTCCATTTTAAAGGAACTGTTTTCCATAAACTGTTTCCATTTTAAAGCTACTGGGGTGTGGGGGGATTGGCACAATGTTTTGCCTTATGAGAGAGAAGTTCAGAGTTGGACCTCACAACTCTTCCCCAAAAGCCAGATCTGCTCCGTTGCAGTACTTAGGAGATTGTTTTGTACCTACTGAGCAGGCAGAGAACTGCCAATGCCCAGGCTCGTACCATCTACGATCTCCAGCTCAGTTGATGATTGCTGCTCCTTCTCCTCATCCGTCATGCACCAGTAATAGCCTTTGTCACTGTCCTTCAGCTGGTTCAGGATGATGATGATCGTCTTGTTATCTGGGCTGTTGAACATGGCCACTCTTCCTTCATACAAGGATGACACATACCCGGAGTTATCTATGATCCGAGCACACCCGTTCTTTCTCCACTTGCACCAGTACTTTGAGGAATTCTTCAGAGAGTCGTAGCGGCATTCAAAAGTTACCGAACTTTCTTTTACTCCAATTATTGTGGGCTTTCCTTGAGGAACATGTGACTCTGGAGATAAAGATGAAATGAACAGCTATATATGTCTAACTTTTGCCCATGTGGCATGCTCCCAAGAGAATAAATACCAGATCAAACAAAGCTGTTTTGGCTAAAGCAAGGCTAGGTGAAGCTCAGGGGTGCAGATGGTAGGAGACTGTCCTGGCACTGTTAGGAATTGACCCCAAGGGGTCTGTCAGGCCTTTCTTTTTCCCAAATTCACTGGGTGGTGGTTGTCTTTGTGTACCAACGTTTAAAAGTTTTGCTCCCTTTGCTAGGGGAAGGGCAGGTCTTCTCCTTTCTACATCTGTCATTTTGAGATTTAAGGAATTAAGACTTGAAGAGACAGTTTGCTTGTCTCTAGCTGGTAGGCAGAATTTGCCTTCTGGAGTTTTGGGCTAGCCAGACTGGGGAAGATAGCTAGCCACTGCTGGGGAACTTAAATCTTGATACAAGCTTTGTTAGTGATGGCCTAGTACATTACAGGTAGTTAAATGAATAGAAAGAAGTATCTAGATGAGAGGATAGGATAACAGCACTCTCCAAAGGGAAATTAAAGTTTTTTGTTAAATAAAGTAAGACTGCTAGCGATGCCTCTAAAGAGAAGCAGAGATGAAGGGAAAAAACGTGGGAAGAGCTTACCTTCATAGACATGCACATCCAGTTCCTTTGTTTCTCCTTTCTCCCCATAGACGCCAACCCCGCACAGGTACAAGCCAGAGTCTTCCCAGCCCAACTGAGTTATCACAATGCTGAATGAGCCTGGAAGATCCTCATTGCTTAGCAGAGCTCTCCCCGTGTAATCTTTATCAACATTCCCATAACTATCGATGATGTTACGGCAGCCTTTTTTCTCCATCTTGCACAAGAATTTCCTCCAGCTCTCATACTCCTTCCCAAAGCTGCAGGACATGGTCAAAGTGCTGTGCAGCTTCACGTAGAAGAGCTCAGCTCCCTCGGGCACATGCGGACCTGCGCATACAGACACCGGTCAGTGTGTACCGCCTGCTGTGTCAGAAACTGTGTGCATCTCCCCTATACCTCTGAAGGCTTTTTTTTAGCCTTTTTTAGCCTCAGTTTCAGGACTGAGGTCTCTATGCTGTATCACTGCCTGCTCTACAGCGGGGTTTCTCCCAGAGCCTTCTTGCCAGGGGCTGTGCTGCCGGGAGTTTGCACCGTGCTCTGCACCCCGGGCCTTGCCCAGCAGTGTGGTGCCATCCTGCACACCGTGCTCTCGTGGACTTGTGCACAGGCTTGGCTCGCACAGCCTTAGCCCTGGGTTGGAGGGTACATGGGAGTGATGGGCAGTTCTGCCCTCTGACTGCATCTCCCTAAAGTTTAGCAGCTGAGAGAGGTCAGCAGCTTCTAAGCAATGTTTGTGACCTTAACATGACATTCATTTAGTCTGATTTTTATGACAGATTTTTGGTCAAAAAATAAAGTCATTCTGTTAGAGCACAGGGGAAAATGAAAACTGCTGTTTCCTGAAAGCATGAAGCATCTTGAGCTCTTAGACACTGGACAGACTATCCGTGGAGCCTCATTAAAAAGAGTGTGCGGGAGGGGGGGAGTAAAAGCAAATAATACTTCAAGGAGCCCCAAGACTGTAATTACCTTTAGAAACATCCAGACTGACTTTGTGGCAGAGCCCTCTGCTATTGATACCAACACCGCACTGGTAGGTGCCTGCATCTGCCATTGTCAGCTCAGAGATGTGAATCTGGAAGCTTTCTGCCTGTGGGTCATCAGTGATGGAGGCTCTGCCTTTGTAGCCTGGAGCAGTGTAGCCGCTGGTGGAGACAACGGTCATGCAGCCCGTGGCCGATTCCCTGCACCAATACTTTCTGTCGTGTCTGTTCACGCTGGTGGGAGGGTAGAAGCATTTCACGGTAACTGACCCGTTGAGCAGACCATATACCTGCCGTGGTCCGAACACAGGGCTTGAGACTGCAAGAGGAAAACACGTTGGCCATAAATGTCAGCTGTTCTACACAACCCGATGGGGCTGCGGAACAGGGCACGTGTACCGGGGCAAGAACAGCCCCAGGGCTGTGCAGCATCTTGTGGTCTGAACAGTCCCATGGCAATGATGGGCACCGACACGGTAGAGACATTCCCCTCCTAGTAATGCCACCTCTGGCCTTAGGCCACCCACAAGACCGGTGCCCCAGACAGGTTACACTTACTTGCTGCCTTGGGGAGGTATTTGCTGCTTGCAGATTCAGTTGGGAGGAAGGCGAGCAGGAAGGTGAATGCTAGTAAAGTCATTTTTCTCGCATTCCCTGGAAAAGGCACAGAAGTTGGTGAATAATCAGACTTGCAAAATTAAGTTAACTGATCAAGTAATCTAATAATCTTTGTGCCTAGAGGATATGAGGGTTGTGGCTACTTGAGCTAGAGAGAAATTGAGCATTTAATCGCGTCTGTCAAGCAATTGAATGGGAAAGAGGGAGATAACTTTGCTCTTCCCTGTGCTGCTGCATGGCATCATGGCTGCCCGTAGGTCTCTTCCCAACACCTCAGTCTTCCCTTCTATAGAATGAAGGGAGTTGTTCTTACAGCAGACTTGGTTAATGCAATGCCTGCAAGCCACCAGTGTGTCTGTCGGAGCAGAGTGCCCCAGGGACAGTGTCCCCTGGGCAGGCAACAGTGATGGTGTGCACGGCATAAAAAGGGATGTTGGCCAAACTGGAAGAGACTTGATTCAAAATCAGAAATGCTATCTTTTTTACACTTGTAAATCAGAACAGCCCATCACAAGGATGAAGTTCAAAAATGGTCCAAAAGCCATTGAGCCCTGGCAGGCATGAGAGTCAGGTGGCAACCCGGAGCTCAGCTGCTCACTTGACCCTTGCTAGCAGATAATGCTGCTTCTAATAGTTTCATAGCTGGGGTCATATTTTCTTTCAATGTTGTTCATGCTGTGAAAGGAAGGCTTGTTCACTTGTGAGCCTGAGTGCCAAAACCACTCCTTAGGACAACCTGCTCTCACGGAATCACAGAATGGTTTGGTTTGGAAAGGACCTCTGAAGATCATCTCGTTCCACCCCCCTGCCATGGGCAGGGACACCTTCCACTAGACCGGGTTGCTCAAAGCCGCATTCAACCTGACCTTGAACACTCCCAGGAATGGGGCATCTACAACTTCTCTGGGCAACCTGTTCCAGTGTCTTACTACCCTCATTGTAAAAATTTCTTCCTTATCTCACAGACCAGAGCTCCTGTCAGAAGCCTGTATTTAGATACTGCTCTTTGTTTCCCTGGTCTCTTCAAGGACATGCAAAAGAAAAAAAGGGTAATATTTTCACCTCTGCTTTTTTTCTTTCCTCAGCTGCTGATAAAGTTAGTGAGATGCAGGGATTTACGCCTCACCCCCACCCCTCTAAGAATCAGACTTAAGCCACATAAAGCACTGTCCCACCTCTATATCCACCCAAATCTACTGCACCAAAATTAACCCTTGGCCAGGACTCAGTGATGACTATTGGGGAATGTCAAACCAAACTGTGTCTCTCTTGAAATGTGTCTGTAGTCTTCAGGATGAGTATTTCTGACCTTCCCCTTGTTTTGGACTGAGTGATGGCTCAGAAGAAGCCAAGGTTCTTATTTCACTAAACTGTTTTCTTTGGCCTGAACTGAATGTGCTGTTGGACACTGCATGGTGCAGCGGTGGGAATGTGCATTTCCCGAGCATGGCTGTTGGTCTACCTGCCCAAGTTCTAGAGAGGATGATAGGTGCCAAGAAAAGTCTTTATAAACATTCATTGGAACTTGATTTCAGGGTGTCAGGTGACACAACTTTATTAAGGGTAATTCCCGATAGAAGAAAAAGGCTTTTATTTCCTTGTTAAGAAGAAAGGTGTTCTGTTGTGCTTTCTTCCTTGTAGAGTGATTTCTAATTGCTCAGTGGCCACTTGTCCATGGCTAATAATTAACTTGTTGAGCATGAAAAATGTTCTTTCATACATATCCCAGAAGTAGCCAGCAAGACAAACATAACATATCCTGCAGAAAGCAAACAATATGGCACAAAAAGGGCCTTGATATTTGCCCCTTGTTAACAGCAGTTCCTCTGGCTGATGGTCACCTCACTGCCCTCTACCCCTTGCTCTGCAGTGCAAGCAGGATCCCAGTTCAGCTTTCCCCTTCTTCACAAAATTTGAATAATCTGTTAGTCTGATTCCTTCCCAAAGCCATTGGCTACTTCAGAGTTACAGACAACATGGTTTTGTCGGGTAGGGAAGGGTTACCAAGACCACTTATTTGAAACAAAGCTATAGCTGTGTTCGGGAAGATGTGTGCAAGAGTGGTGGGTGGCATCAGGGTCTTCACATGCATATTAGCAGGAAAGAATTTTTGCATCTCTATCTCTAAGGGCACGTGCACTTGTGCCTACACAAGAACAACAGTTCCCGTGTGCTTGCGTGACCAACACCTGCAACTTCTGCAGCTCTGAGGTGCCTCTAGTCCGATTTTCTCAGATGCTGTTAAAACATTCCCCCACTCATTGAACGAATGGAGAAAACTCCCATGTATAGCAAGTCTGAGCAAGCACAGCCATCAGTTACGTAAAAATCTGTGATGTACTTCCATGCTCATCCACCGAGCTGGGTGGCTGGGAACCCTTCTCTGCTGCCGGTGCCATGTTACGCTCAGAGACAATTCCTAGCCCACAGAAATGGTGCAAACGAGCTTTGTTGGTCACTCTGCAACAAGCAAGCGCTGTTTGAGATGCTGGAGGAGAATTTCATCAAGCTATTGGGAAAGGAGCTCTAGTTCCTTCTTGCTTTCAAAGAATATTTGCTGCTGGATTTGCTGTCTCTAGTCAGAGCACAAGGTTTAGACCTCAGAGCTCCAAGGAAGAAAAAAGGCTGCGGAGCTCATACAAAAGGGAGTGCAAGTAAGTGGCTGTGTAAGTGATTTGTATTCGTGCTTCTGCAGATGGAGGGGGAGTTGAAAGGAGAGAGGAGATGGGACAGCAAAGGTTTGCAGGCAGCTATAGAAGAGTCAAGAGGCTTGAAACCAGAGGGATATGCTGTGTATGCTGTCTCCAGAGCACTTGGGAAGCAAGCTGATGGCAGATGTGCTGGTAGGTCCGCAGTGTTCTTATGCTGCTGTATGCCCAGTGACACTGCCGGCTGAAGAACCAGTGCTGGAAAGGGTGAAGTGCCTATGCCCAGCCTGTATTCCTCCTGCCACTCAGCTGCAGCTTCTCGCCAGTCTATCCTAACTTTTCAGGAGTAGAGAAAGGGGAAAAATAGTGCTCCTTTGTTATTGTATTGGTGAAATCTTTCCTGGAGCTAGCAGTGGAGGCAAGGCTTTGTTTCGGGCTTCACATACAGATCCCCAACCGTATCAGTATGTGCCCTCTCTATCTGGCAGCACCAGCTGCTTCAGAGAAAGATGCAAAAATCTGCCCTAGGCAGTGATGCCATGACTGGTGCTGAGGGGTTTCCCCTAAGTCCTGGTGGGAGTCTGGTGGTTGGCACGAAGAATGAGGCTTGTGCAGTGCTCCCAAAACCTTCCAGCAGCCGCTGTGTTTTGTCACCCTGTATGGGAACAGTTGCACTGACTTTGCAGACGACTGATGGTCCTCCACCGGTTTTGCCTGGGGGCTGCATGATGTGGCTGGTTTGGGCTCAGCTGCTACATTGGGTTTCCCCCTGCTCGTGTCCACATCTCCCGCTTCCCCCTCTCGCAGGCACTGACCTGCGTGTCCGGGTGCCCGCGCTGGATTTCTGATCGCTCTTGGAGTGGGAAGGACTGAGTGCATGAGACCATGGTGTCCCCACGGACTGACGGACACTGGAAACCTCTCCCGCAGGGAAAACCTGGTCCTACTACACTGCAGCAGGACAGGTCATCGGGACCTTGTTTGGTAGCCGATGTGCATGGTATTGTGCAGGTTGGTGCCCGCAGCCCACTTTGCGTGGCCATCGGAGCTCCTGCCTGCACCAGAGCTGCCAGGCAGGAGGATCGTGGAGCCCAACACGCTGAGGGAAACCTGGACACACGATTTGTGCTGCCTCTGTCCATGCAGGCAAAGAAGCTGCTGTCTTAAACCTGATATATTAAAAACCCAGTGAGAAACGACCTGCAAGGCAGTGCAATGGACTGGTCAGGAGGGAAAGCAGGGAGGGAACCCAGTTATTCCCACTGGGAAGGTGTCCCCAAGAAGGTGCTCTGCGGCACAGGGCAAAGAAGCCGTGGGTGGGACGTGCTGGGCTGGCAGGGCGCTGGGACAGCCGCCTCCGTCGGCATTTCGGGCTTCAGCTCACCTGCGCTGTTGGGCCGGTTGCTATAGACTGCCGGGCTGTCTCTGTGGTTGCTTTAAAACGTTTTGATAGGTGAAGGGGGGGCAGAGATTAACACCTTGTACTCGGTCTCCCCCTCTCCCCTCCCTGCACAGGACTTGCAGAGAAGCAGCCACGGGGAAAGCTTCCAGCTGTACGAGTGCGTGTGTCTGGTGTTTGCAAAGACCCTGTTGCAACAGTGGTCGTCTTTGGGTTATTACCAGCTGGGGCTATAATCCTTTTTTTTTTTTTTTTTTTAAGCTACAACTCAAATCTTGGTTTTGTGTATTTACTTTCATTTTGCGTCATCAAAACTGCTGGCTTCCTTCTCTTCCCCATCCCAACGTAACAGGTTTTGAAAATTCTAGAGCGCAAACCCAGTATTACAGCTGAACTCAGGAGATGGGAGTCTGCGTGTTGGTGCATGAGCTTTCCACTCTTAACCCGGGCCCCTGGACACCAATGTCACCAAGATCAGGGCAATGGTGTTGTCTTGCCTGGGACACTCTGCCAGGCGGGGGTGGCTCCATGCTCTCTAGCTGTTTGCAGTATGCTGCTGTGTTTGTGTGTATAATGCAACAGGGATTTCAAAGAATTATATCGTACAAAACCAGAACAGGACAGGCTAATCATCAGCAAGATTAATACCAACAAATAAAAACATTTAGTTGTCATCTGCTGTAAAAGAGAAGATACAGCCATTACCAGGTGAATGGCATTAACTTTCTCCTAGCCGCCCATTTCCATGCTTGGCTTGAGTTGCCAGGTTTGTGACCATGAGCTTGGGAAGAGCTGCTGAAACCCCCAGCGAGGGCAACTGTGCAGGTGTGTGAGTGCATGAGAAACCTGGAAAGTGTTCAAGCATTAAAAAACCCCCAAATATATATCTATACCACAATGACAGGTAAAAACTCATTACAACTTGTAATAGGTTTCCATAACTTGGATTTTGTTGTTTCTTCCTGCCACCCAAGTGCATTAGCACTTGGCACGTGCATGTGCTGCACGGAGGCTTCGCTGGTTAGTGGCGAGTGAGACATGGACCTACGGCAATGTGGTTTGGTGTGCAAAGCTATGCAAATGGAAAAATTACAAGGTCTTTTACAACAGAATGACCTTTTTTCTTGCTTTCCAGCTCAGGACAGCTAAATGTTTTTGTTGTCTTAGTATCATCTTGAGAAGGAGTAACACTATCTCTTTTGATTTGGTACATTGCTGTGCTCTTAAATCTCACTGCATTATGCCGCCACTGAGTGACAAAGAAATTGTAATGCTGTGTATAAAGCTCTGGGGAGGTTAGATCCCCCCTCAAACCCCACAGTCAGTCTCCCTTGTTTATATGGACATGTCTTTAGTGTCTCTATCCATAGCAAGTGGCTCGTGGTGCTCTTGCAGGGCGGTGGGAGGCGGTGAGCTCTGGTGTGAGCCCTCCCTGTGCTGAGTTTCCCAGGCTACTGTGTGTGGACACTTCCCTGGATTCCCCAGTGCCGAAAGCACTGCGGGATTGGGATGGGTTGGGAACATCACCTTCCTCTCCAGCACTATCGTGTGCCTAAATTTTGAAGTAGTGCTTTCAAGTTTCCAGCAGAAAGTGCTCTCTGACCAGGTTAGCTCTTCTAAACATCATTCATTACAAGACTTTCTCTGGGTTTCTATGGTGCTTTTGTGACTCTATCAGTCTTAGGGAGCAACATCTTCAGATTTATAATGATTTGAAAGAGAGCAGGACCTGACCCCTGAGTTATGCAAACCTGAGCAAGCAGCTGCTCTTGCTGGGTATGAAATACCAGAGTTCAGTTCCTAAATTCTGCTGACTCAGCTGCAAGGGTGAGCTCTGAGAAACCAATACACTCCTAATGCAGCTTGTCAGGGGTCAGCACAGTCCAATCCATTAGTTATTAACTATTGCTCTTAACAATGACCAGTGTCAAGGCCGTGCTATGGGATCAATGAAACATGAAGATTTAGTTGTCACATTTGTGATTCTAGCCCAGGAGTCCTGTTTTGTAGAATATTTACTGTTATTCAAATACTGGGGAAATAATAACATACAGAATGGGGTATTCTTTTTTTCCCCTTGAATCCTTTTAAAGCAAGACCCGCTAACACCACAAGGAAGCTCTACAGATGCAAACTGTTGTAGACACAGGCAGTGCTGAGCAGCAGCATCAGGGGTTATACTGTGAAAGAAGCACTGGCACACGTGCTAGGGGTGATTTATGGAGGTGCTGAAGACTTCTGTGCCTAGAAGAAGGGCACAGCAACAGAATTCTTGCTGCACAGGACTGGGGCTATCTACATCTCTATGCTGCCCATCAGGATCACTGCATAGATGGCCTTACAGTGAGTTTTATTTACTGTAGTGCGATGGAGAAAAGCCACCAATCCACTCCATTTTCATGGAGATATGAAGGAGCAATCAACTTTAAGATAAAAGATCAAGCTGACCCAAACACATACAGGGAAGAAATATTTCACATTCCAAACCGATGTCTCCTTTACAATGTGGAAAGAATAAACAGGAGGTGCTAATTTTGTGATGCAGTGAGCAGGAACAGCTAGGCAGATCTTATTGAAGATTATCAGTATTTACTAAGAAATCAGCAGGTTTTAGAAATTTCTGCAGTACTTGTGACCCTCCTAGCTAAAAATGTTTGTAAGTGCCAGTTAAACACTGTCCTATATGAGCAATATATTCTGGAAAACAAATGAAAAACAATAATCAGACAGCCCTCATGGCAGTGACTGAAATTCCTGCTGAGATTGTGCTGCCAGTGTAATTTTATGTTCCTTTAAGCTGTTAGATATACCATACACTAACTTGTGATGGAATTTTATGTTCCTTTAAGGTGTTAGCTACCCCATGCACCAACTTGTTGCTTTTCAGATAAGATGTCATGGTTCATTAGTTTCTTACTTTTTGTTTCTTGTCTCTTGGGCTGGAAAGTGAAATCAATTTCAACACTATTGAACTATTATTCTAGTTTAATACTACTCATATTGCAAGGAGCAGGAACTTACTATGATCCAACAGCACTTACTGTACAGCCACAGTCTGTACAGTGACAGTTGCTGGATGGATGGATAGTGCCAGCGCACATTTTAACAGCAGCATAATTGCTATGAGGAGATGGTATTTCTCTGTACTTCAGATGAAATGTATTAAAAGTCCTATGTGAAAGCTTCCTTTGCAGAGTAAGAAATCAGGTGTGCAGAAACCCACCCCTTTGCTGTTGGTATAGATGTGAGTCTGCCGCCTTTCTCTTATTTCAACTTTAGGACACCATGTACATTTCAGTCACTTATGTGCATCAATGTCTATTTACCTACCTTCTGAATGTACAAACTTGGTAGCTTTTTCAGAGTTCATTTAGGACATAAAGGCACAAATTTTCTTTTTAAATTTCAAAATCTGCATCCCTATGATTATCTCCGTGTTGTGATTCAAAAGACTGTAATGACCACAGACTGAGTTGCAACAGTTTAGATTACTACAGTAATATTTACTAACATTTGTTATCTTCTAGGTGAAAACTTAATACAAATATTGCAATGATAATTAGCTTTTTTTTTCCAGAAAGGAAAGATTAATAATCTACAGCAGAGAAGAAAACATAAACATCATAAGCCTGATCCTATGCTTCTGACCTTCTTTCAAAAGAAATCAGCCTCCCCACTAGCAAGACCTGCACACCTATTCACCGCTCTTTCAGAACTGCTGCTTCCCTTCCCACATGTGCGATAAACAGTCCTTAAAAGTGTCTCGAGTCTTGTATTCTTCTCCTTCCCCATCTCAAAGCGGTAGTACAAAAGATTTTGCATTTCAGTAAGATAATGAAGAAGCATGACTTACACTCCCAGTTACTTCTGCAGACTGTTTTGTACCTCTTGCTTTTTCTTTCAGACTGACCGCTCCCAGTTTTGCTGGTGTCTCGGTGGCCGACCCCTGGACGTTCTGCAGGTGTCCTGCCTCCGTGTCACAGCCGGACACGGGCTCTGGCAATGCCAGGCTGTTTTAAATACTCCTTGTCCCTCTAGCCCTGCATTTCCACCTGTTGTGCCTTAAAGGAATAGCATCCAAAAACTCTGGCAGGTGAGCACCACCCCATGTGAGAGCCGGGAAGCCAATGCCCATCCCAGCTCTGCTGCCACTTTGAGGGTGCACGCTGTTATTTACACATTGCCATGGCACAACAGCCACCCCAAGGGTGGGCTCCCAGACATGGTCCAGGGCACCTCTGCCTGCTTTAGGAAGGAGCCTGGTGGCTGCCTGGGGTCGGGTCCGTGGAAGGTTGGTCTGCTCTGCTGGGAGCAGGGTACTTTTGAGACAGCCTTCTGCTTGGACAGGACCCAGGTAGCTAGGGCAGCTGTGATTCCTTGGTTTGAAGATGGGTGCCTACACCTGGCACAAAGGCACTGGGGAGCCTTATGGGGTCTGAGTTTTGCTGAGTACGCGAGGGTCCAGCCAGCCCCCTCCTCTTTGGTGGCATTGCAACATCACCTCTGAGTTGTGACCGCGTTTCCCGTCGTCCCAGGCACGAGAACCCCGTGCTGCGAAGACTGACCTGGCTTCTGGTCTTATGATACCCCCAACCAACAGTGGAATAGCTTTGTAGGGCAAAGTTGGACAAAGCCAGGTGGTTGGGTTTTTTAAGCTGTTGCAAACTTTTTGAAAACCGGTGTCCTTAAGAAGCCCCTGGTTGAGCAGGTCTGTCTCCCTTCTCTGCTCTCTCCAGCCCCTGTGCCTCCCCTCAGTTTCATGGGAAAAGCAGGAGTCTGGGTGGACAAGGGTTAGTCTTGTCTGTGCAGACCAAGAACACTAAGATCTTTAAAATGAAAAATAATTAACAGTAGCTTTGCTGCCATCTTCAGCCTCATCTCTTTGCTCTCCTGCTGTAGGCATCTCAGGGGCCCAAATACAAATTCCCTCTGAAGTGTGGGGTTGTCAGAAATGGAACTGTATGAGAAAGTAAACCTGATGAAGATGAAAATATTTTCATTATGTGGGATGAATCGTTAATTTTTTTACCTTGTACTAATGTTGCAAGAGCAGTAATTTCTTCTAACTAGGGGGTCACATGAAGCTTTTCTCATTTGCTCTCAGTGAAGGCTGATGAGCTTAAACAGGATGGCAGGTCCAGGCGTTCCTGCTGCGCCTGAGACCTGGAGTCGGGATGTTTAGCAAATTTGTCGGATCTTAAAGCCGGCCTTTGAAGTACCTGTCCTCTAGCTAAGAGCCTTGAGCTGCTTTCTTTCCATGAACGTGCAGTTTTCGTGGTGAGGAAGGCTGTTGCTGTGCTTGCATGGGGTGATCTGCTGGGGACCTTGAACACAGAGAGCAGCCACAGTCTCTCCTAGATGGGAACAAATGCTGCTCCCCTTGCAAGCTGTGCCCTTCCCACCAGTGCTGTTTCTCCGGCCGCTCTTGGCATTACTTTTTATTCTTGGACATAGTTGCCCTTGCTTGGCCACAATAGGCACAGGTGTGTTTGCTTTCATATACCTCCCGCTCTCCCGGGTCCCTCTCCCTTGGGTGCCAGCATGTCAGCTTCCCTGTTCGCCTTGTCTCAATCCTGCAGTTTGCACAAAAATGTGTTTTAAAGAGCCTGGGCTTGTGGAGGGTGCAGAGGAGGAAGATGGTACGGCCGTGGGCAGAGGAAGTTGTGGCAGAAACCAGCCATGGGGACCTGCAACTGCTGGTGCTCTTGGGGAAGAAAAGTTAGTCCAGGGTGGATAAATGGTTTCTTTAACCAAGCCACAGTCATCACCCTTAAGGTTTCTGGTAAACCTGATCCATTGTCTCATGCAAGTATATTTACTTGCCTTAACAGAGGAGGAAGCGTCCTCCTGCCAAGTCACAGGTTCCAAAGCAGTTTGGCATCTCCAGAAAACAAACAACCCTGTGCTTGCTTTTTTCTCGGGCCAAAGCACAGTTTACAGCATGGCATGCAATCTGAGCATACAAACCAAAGCTAGTTTGGGTCTGGGCTGTGTTTGGGCTGAAACAATTTGATTTTGAAGCTGTGGATAGTTCTGTGGAAGAGGTGGAGGAAAAATAGCACTCGAGAATTGGGGTGTCTTTGATAGACTGAAGTCAGATACGGTTTATGTGTTGCAAAATGAGCCAACTTAAAAAAAAAAATTAGAAAATCCTCTCTTTTTTTGCCTAGCACTAAGCAAACCTGCAGCCACGAGGGTCCTTCCTTCCCACACCCCCTCCCCAGCTTTACCTTTCCCTCGGGGTGCTCTGCCTCTGCAAGAGATAGTCAGGGTTGCACACAAATAGCTTGATTACAGATGCATTATTTTATTCTCTCTTCTACAGACCATGTAGCAAGTGGCATTTGGGCAGCTGGCGGGGATTTGGCTCTCAACTCGGGACGTTCAGCTTCTGAGCAGGGCAGTGAGCAACAAGCGGTGCTGGGAGCTTTGCAGTTTATAGCCGTGCCTCGGCTTTCCGTAGGGAAACTTCCAAGCTCATGTACACAGGGGCTTTGACAGAAGGGGGTTCTGCCTCAAGTCTTCATCAGTCACCTTGAAAGGTATGTTTTTCCCCATAGGGTTGCTGTAAAAAGACCAAACAAACAAACAAAAAAATCCAGAAGAAAAGCTCTGATCTGGAATTGCGTCTCTACGACATTTTTACAAGTGATTTCGTGGGTGTTTCTGTTTTTATGCCAAACTTGATATTTTAGATGAGTCTGAGATTTCAGGGAATCCTGAGAATGGAAATCTAGAAAAACCTGGGTTGGAGGGGACCTCTGGAGTCAGCCCCCTGCTCAGCTTAAGAGGAGAGTTATCCTGGGCTTTACCCCAAACCAGATATCTAGAAACAAAAGGCATAATTAACAGCTTCTGGTTTATGTTCTCATTATTAGAAGTTTTTCATAGAATGTTAATTGTTTATTTTAAAGGTTTTAGGAGGGGGTGTACTTTTTCCTTTCCATTCTTTATATTTAGGACTGCAAGAACCTTTCATACAGCTTCTTTTTTTTGTAAAGTAAAATCTCTCAAACAGCAATAAAACTTGTATAGTTTTAGCAAGTTGTATCACTCTCCACAAAATATGCTAGATTTGAACCTTTATGGCCTTGGTTTTAAAGCCACTCTGAAGGCTTCTTTTAACATCTACAATATATTCCCTATATAGCTTTTAAAATATGATGTCTGTAGATCTGCTTCTGGTTGAGCCAGTGGATGTTTCAAATAGGATAAGAAATGCGAGCGTACATGCAGTACTGTGCACAGAGGTGGCAGATCATTCCAGAGGGTGCAAATTGTCACGATTGCTTATTTCCCTCTGCTACTTTCTGACTTTAAAATATTATCACCTGCTTATATGATCAGAGAGTTTGGATCTAAGTGCATTGTAATGTGAATATGAAATGCCATCACCAAATTTTTGCACCACTATTCCACTGTTTGATTTATTATTTTTTTAATGGAGAAGAGTACTTTTCACTAATATGAATTTCCACAAATTGGATATACTTTAAAATATTTGCTCAGATGTTTTCTGCAAGAGCTCCTCTCTAAAGAGTATTAGTACTCCAAGACAGGCCCACTGTTCTTATATTTTGCCAGAAGACATAGGCTCTTACACATGAGTTGGTCATCCTGAATCTTCCAAGGATATCATAGATTATCCTGCACGAGTAGGACAAAAAAGAATAAGATTGCAACACAGTGAACAAGAATTGCTTCTGTGTAATATTGCAAGAGGTCATAAGCAATCAGACTTTATTGAAACAAGCAGGAAAAGCGATAACATGTTTACAATGCGTAAGCAAAAATTATAATCAATCCTATAATAAATATATAAACGTCATATAGGATCTAATCCAAGTCTTTTGAAATCTCAACATCTCTTGGTAAAGAATAAAGGCAACAGTTTGGCACCAGAACATAAATCCTGGGCTGTGGGATCGTAATTCCTGGACTGCAAACCTGGTGTCTATCCTGTTGAGGTATTTTACGTACTAAGCTGCAAATCCTCCACTTAAAATTTGGTTTTATTCTCTTTTACCAAGGGAGACAACATTTGCAGTACCAATTCCAGAAAACACCCACCTACATTGGCTGGAGTCTGTCTGGCATTCGTGCACTTTTTCTGGACGCGGGGTTTGCTCCATCGTTTGCTCTTTTACAGGGTTCAGACCAGCCCGAATTGGCGTTGCTGTCAGGTTTCCTATGGTGCTTCTTTCTTCTCCTTAAAAGCAAAAACATGTGCATGCAACAGAGGGAACATCTCCTCTAATGCCTGTTTAAATATACTAGCATGTCATAAGAGACACTGGATTAGGCCCATTATTTCCCAATTTCATGTTTGTGAATAAGGTATTTCCACTCACTGCTGTCATCGCTGAAGGTTTTTTGTCCCTGCATTTATCTCTAGGGACACACTATGTTATAGAATAAGATATATATGCACGTATTTTTGAAAATCAGTCATTAGCAAGCATTTGTTGGGCAAGTCTTTGCCAGCTTTGCGCTGAGCGGGCTGGATTCAGCCCCAAGAAGCTGCCCAGCACGTAGCTGCTCATGCCGTGCAGGTCCCTGCCCTTTATACTTCAATATTTCCGAGCACTCATGGAGCTATAAATCCTCTATACACAAAAACTCAACCTTGCTTTCAGCAGGGCTTCAGAATTTCTGTTTCCTTCATTTGCTTTTTGTTTAAGCCTATTAAAAAAAAAAAAAAAGGCAACTTCTCTGTGACATTGCTTGCTTGCAAGTACAGTTGCACTTTCAGGCTGCACTGGCTGCAGAATGGATGCGTGTCTCCAGAGATGGAAACCTTCAGTGGGTCAGACTCCAGCTCCTTGAAATCACGAGCAAAGCCATTGCAAAACAACAACTGCAACCCGAGAGGTGTTGCCTGGCCAACTTACCTGTCTCCTTTTGAAGCTTTATTTTGGTCAGGGCGAGAATAGTGATAGTGATGAAAATCAGTAAAATGAGAGCTGGTAACACAACTGGGAGCAGGTGTGAGTCACCTGATGAGCTGGAAAGATGAACCATCAGAATTAAATTGGATTTTGACTTGGCTACGGGGTGTCTGAAGCAACTTAATGCAGACTGTTGTTTTTACACCAAAGATTATAAAGGAGTTATACACTCTGACTAGATCAATGGAGAACAGTCAATACAGTCAAGTAGAGGTGAAATCATCTGATCTGGAGCTTGGCTTATGAGGAAGTTATTTCTACAGCTACCTTTGTTCTACCTTGTGGGGTTTATGCTCCCAGCAGAATGAGCTCCTCCAAAAGGAAAATGAGCTATTTTCATCATACAAATTCACAAGCAAGGTTCATACTCTTTCTTTGTGAGTTGTTGTAGACTCTCATTCTGTTGGAGGGTATCTACGTGCCATCTCCTTGCAAAAATGATACAAACCCTATCAGAGCTCCACAGGCAGGCAGAGCTTTGCCAGGAATGGTGCAAAATCTGACCCTTTATACAAAAGCATGATTCGTGACTGGTAACGTGCTCTCCCCTCCTCTTTCTGGCTGGATAGAAGGGAGATACAGCTTGAGGGAGGCTGGGGATGGAGAAGACTGTGCTTCTCGTGCTGGGGGTCACTGGGGCAGGTGTGAGCTCTGAGGTACATAGAGGGACAGCTCAGGATATCGAACTGGATTTGTGGACTTTGTGGTTTATCTTCAGTTATGACTGATACCGCAACATCTGATGCATCTGCACCAACTATACAAATCACTTCACCTGGTGCTGGATGGTGGCCATAGCTGGGGTGAAAGGTGTAAGAGCTGCTCACAGCCATCCTGTGTAACAGGAATCCCAGAAGGTAAATTCCCTGGGGAAACCACTTGCACTGGGGTGAGCCACAGGGCCTGCTGTGGAGAAGTACCATGGAATAATTACTGGCCAAAATAACTCATAGCCTTTTGATTAACCTTGTCCAAAGATAGCTCCTTATGCAACACAGAGCACCTAAATGCTACCTGGGCTACTGGCTGCCTATAGGGGCTTGGATAATGTGTGCAGTAAAGTATGTAGCAGCTACTGATTCACCAGCGTTATTGCTCAAGCCTAATGTTTCCTAATGTCCTGTCTCCATACCAAACAAAGGAAAACAGACAGGAGCACATCTATTGACCCTGGCATCTGATCTACAGGAGTGGCCAGCACCAGAAGATTTAGAGACGAGTTCAAAGATACATGCCACAGGTGGACATGAGATAACCTTGCCTTCTGCTTCTCTAATTTTTAATGTCTCCTATCGGCGTTTTCAACTTGCAACCTGTGCACAACCTATGTAGGGCCTGGGGGAAATGGGGCAGACAGGTCGTAAACCACCAAGTTGGTGCCAGCGAGAAATGTGGCCATGAACTTACCTCTCGTGATAGATTTTGCTTGGGGAGGTTACAGAGGTGCTGGGGGGGTTAGTGGGCAGCAGGGTGCTGGTGCTCTCAGTCACAGTGCCCATCGCATATGCCAGGCTCGTGATGCTCCTCTGTGTGGGCGTGCTGTAGGTGGACAGACTTGATAAAGTGGGTTTCACAAAACTGGATGTTTCCGGGTGTTGTGAAGAGCAGGTTTCTGTGGAGAAAACTATTTGGAAGCTTGAATATCCATCTTTTTGCAGAGGCAATGTGTTAAATTTACCAAAGATTTACGCATTTCACCTGGCATCTGGGCATGAAAAAATATGCTGCATGATATGACCAAACACAAGCATTTCTATTTTCCTTTGTGTCTTATAGAAAGCCGCTTGGGCGTACTAATTAAAACGCATTAACATCTGGCAAACTTTCATACTTTAACCCCGCTATTTCTGTCTTTGCCAGCTGAACAGTTACATGGATCTGTGTGTTTGCATGCCACAGTTTCTAAAGCTCCATGATAACCTTCAGCTTATCTTCAAAGCAAAGGACATGTCTCTGCGCTGCACTTGGTAGGATCAGGATATCATATGCTAGGGGTTTGTTTCATAAATAATCAATAATATAATTCAAACTAACTAAATTTCCTCTGAAAGCTCAGCTTACATCCCTGCCTCTGAAAACCTTCACCTTCACCTCAGTTACTTGCCAATAACTGGAAGGCAAAATGTATAGCTGATGTTTCTCATAATGTTGTTATATTTATGCATAGTACAGAGGAGAGTCTATTCTCCTCATGTCCATGAAGGGGTAGAGGAAAGGCTGATTTAGAAAAAGAAAAGGGATTTATTGTGTTCCAAGCCACTCCACCACCTACCCTTCTGGATGCGCAGCTTCATGGAGGATGTGTGCTCTGTGTGCCCGTTTTTAGCCCCGCACCAGTACCATCCTGCATCCTCCTCTCTCAGGTGGCTCATCACCACGGTGTAAGTCCCATTTTCCTGGTTGCTGCTGGCTATTCGTATTCGCCCTTTGTAGGACTCGTGCACAAACCCATCCCCATCCACAAGCAGTGAGCAGCTAGCTTCCTTCCACCTGCACAAGTACTTCTTCTCGTAGTTCCCTTTGGGATCATAGTGGCACTTCACGGACAGTGAGCCTCCGACTGTGCCGCTGAGAAATTTTGGTCTCTTGGGAAGGGTGGAGGCTGCAGGATGGAGAGGACACTGTTAGCATTTCACGCTCCTCATCCGGGGCTGCGAGGAGCCCACACAGCACGTGCAGCCCCCAGTGCCCCGTCCTACCTGTGGTCACCTGCAGAGCCACCATCCGCGGGCTGTCCTGGCCGCTGAGCCTTCCCGTCCCGCACCTGTACAGCCCCGAGTCTTCCTTTCTTAAGTCATTTATCAAGATTTTGAAAGCTCCAGAGCTCTCCTGAGCGGTGATAAAGATTCGTCCTTGGTAACTCTTTCCCACGTAGCCATCGGAGTCGGCTATGAGAGTGCAGCCGGTTCTCCCCAGTTTGCACCAGAACCTCTTCTTGCTGCCTTGGGTGTCCCCAGGTGGGCACAGGACCGTGACAGAGCCGCGGAGCTCTCCCTGGACGAGCTCGGTCGACCCCAACGCACCGGCATCTGGAGGGAGAGAGCATGGCAGGCACCGTCGGGCACGCAGCCCCCAGGCAGGCGGGAGGGAGTTTCCTTTTACTTTTATGAACAGCTGATTTGGCCAAATCTGGGTACTTTTACACCCCATCGTTGTAAATATCTGGTTAATAGCACAGGGTAGAAAAAGTCTATATGCCTGCTGTGCGCTGATGCTCCAGCATCTGTCCCCAGACCACTCCCTGCGAGCTGGGCTGCCGGCGGAGCGGAGCCTCCCCTCTCCCCTGCCAGTATCCTACCTGCCAAAATCGTCAGGTTCAGGCTGACGTACAGGTCTCTGTTGGTGGTGCCGATGCCGCATCGGTAGGTCCCCGTGTCGCTCTTCTTCAGCTCTGTCATTGTCACCGTGAAGGTGCCTTTCTGGGGGATGTCCTCGAGAGACACTCGCCCCGCGTGGGCTTTTGAGATGTAGCCGGTTGTAGAAATGATGGTGTAGCAAACTCCGTTTCCTGCTATTCTGCACCAGTATTTTCGGTCATATTTGTTGGCTGGTATGATAGAGTAGAAGCACTGATGGGTGACCGATCCTCCAATCTCACCTGCCAAAAACCTGGATCCGTACAAGGTGCTTGAAACTGGCTCTTTTGGGGAAAGAAAGAAACAGAAGTTGTTGGTTACTCAGACATAACCAGCTCCTCGCCTGGCAAAAACCAGCATAGCTCCTTCCAGTCGGGTCGTGATTATGAGTGGCACCAGTGGGACATCTGGCTCAGAAAGTTCAGAGTTTATTTTGGATGTGGTGTGTTACCTTCCTTGAATGCCATATTGTCCACTTGAGGATAACTGGTGGCACAGAGCCACTGCCCTGTGTCACGGCACAGATGGGGAAGCCCTTGATGCCCCAAACCCCCATCAGCCCCGACAGTCCTGCCTGGAGTTAAATGTCAAGGGCAGCAGTTAACGGCAAACATTTAAGAATAACCTTTGGCATTTGCAAACTCTGCCTGATCTGGCAACTTTCTTCTCCCTCAGGTGCATTGCACAGGCACAAGCGGCTCTCTGCAGTGCCGAGAAATTGGAGAGCTGGGATTCTCCTTCCCAGCTCTCGCCATGCCTTTGCTAGCTCTCTGCAGACTTCTAGTGGGCAGGGAGGTTTGACCAGTTTTCGTTTTGCAGGTGGACGTGACTAGTGTCCAAGTGGGGATTTAGCCAGGGACGTGGCCGTGTCCCCAGTTCCTGCTTTGCCTGTTCCCATCAGTGTAAGAGGCTGCAGACTGGTTTCTTAGTGACTCACCTTGCAGCAAAGCTGCTAAGAGAAAGAGAACCGCCATGTCCAGCCTTCACAAACGTTTGCTCGGCAAGCTTCAAAAACCTCACGTTGGGTATGGGATTTTGCTGATGTCTGTGTTATCAAACAGAAGAGAGAGGTTGTGGCTGGGATTTCCCAAGGTAAACCACCCCGTTCAGAGCAGAGCACCTGTGTCCCTGCTGGCTCCCAGCCCGTGCCATGGCCTAGCCCAAAGAAAAGGGAATTTTAAAAAGAAAAAAGGCGCTCATAGCGCTCTGCAGCTCTCGCACTCCTGCATTAAATCCTCCGTCGTGTGGGTGGGATGGTTACTAAAGGCATTGCTGGTAACAGCAGGTCAGTGGCAGCCGACAGCCGGGGCTCTCTTGGGCTGGTGAGGGACCTGTTGCGGTGCTGCGGCTGAGCCGGGACACCGCGGTGACCATGCAGCAGCCCCCGCCGGCACTGCTGTGGTCTGCTGGGCTGGGCTGCGACCTGCACAAGTGCCTGCATGTACAGAGGCATTCAGGGATTGCTTTGGCGGTTGCCAAACCCGGCACCGGGCAGCCAGCAGCAGCCCTGAGACATGGCACTTGGTCCTACCCAGCCAGCCATCTGCAGACCTGTGGCATCAAGCCCTGTTTTCTTTTCTTTTTTTTTTTTTTTTTCAGCTCAAGAAACAATAGGAAATGCTGCAGATCTTGGGAATGCCAACATACTTAAGCATCTCCTGCCACGCCCCAATTATCTTTCTTCCTTTTTTAATTTTTCTTCCCAGAAATTTATCTTTATACAGATTGTTGTTATCCATTTTCAGATCTGAACAGAAACAGTGGTTGGGTGTCTCTATTTCAGATAGGAATTACTTCCTTGTTTGAGTTAAAAAGTGACTGTTGATTACTGCAGTGTTTTATCCTAAAAAGTCTTTACTGATATTCTTTGTTTGAGATTTGCCTGACCCTCACTGCAGTTAAAACCTCGTTAGGCGCAAATCACGTGGTTGATTTCATGCTTGTTTGTGCATCAGAAATCACTTCAAAGCATTCAGGAAATATGAGCAAGGAAACGACAGAGGCTTGGTGCCATACTGAGCCTTATTCCCACCCGCCATGGTGCCCAGCTGAGTCCTACCAGCTACTGCTGGCGGCAGCATCCTGGGCTGGATGCCCATGGGAACCCGCTGCTCGCCCACCCTCCATCCCTTCGTGCTGCAGAGGAGCAGGAGATGGGCTCAGCCCTCGCACCGCTCGCTTGCTGTGCCTTGCACGCCCTGTGTTGGGGACGATAGGCATCTCCCCCAGCTGTGAAGTCCCAGCTTGCAAACTCAGCTCCGGTCCAGCTCTCCCCTTCTGCTGATAGGAGGGGTGGGACGGGACGGCAGAAGTGCTCTCTTCCCTTTCCAGCACGGGCTGAAGCACTGCGGTGGTGCAGCTGGCACAGCATCCTCTTCAGGCAGGTTCCCCTCCAATTTTTCCCCCATGTACAAAGCAGTGGAGGCAGCTCTGCTGCGGAGATGTGTGTGTATCTGTGCACAGCTGGCTGACCACATCTGCCTGTGCAAACCAGCTTTCTGTGTCCTCAGCAGACAGCAAAGACGACGTTCGAGTCACCCCAGCTCTGTGTAGCTTGATGCTGGGCAGTGGCTTCAGCAGAGCCTTGGTAGTTTCCTCCTTGCAGCTGGACAGAGACTGGACAGGTGACTTGAAAAACGGTGATTTTTATTCAATGGCATAATGCCCACCAATCTGGAGGACTTGAAGCAAGGAGGAGCTAACAAGAGTGCCCTGGAAGAGCTGGAAGTCCTTATTTACATCCAGAAATCAGGAAAAATGTTATCCCTATGCTCATTTAATCTTTTCTGATCCACACCACTACAGCTCAGCCAGCGCACTCCCTCTTTTCCACATTTTTGGGCTAGGGGCATGGGGAGAAGTGCTGCCATGCTGAAAGTAATAAACCAGTTGCCAGTGTGCCAGCTGGAGCCCAAAATTTCACCATGTGCTGGCCGAGCTGATGTGATCCTGATGTTCAGGTTAACATCTGAATGAGGCTTTTTTCCTAAGGAGATGTATTCTGGGCTGGCATTAACATGCTAAATTCTCCCCAGCATCAATCCATTAACAAAAGAGATGGGAAGTGCCTACAAGGTCCTTGCCTCGTTAGGTGGTGGGTGCCACGCTTACACAATCACCCAGCTGCTGTCTTTTAAGATCAATTACAACTACTTCACAACCCCCTTAATTCATTCCTTTTCCTCCCCTGCAACAACGAGCAGCACGTTAGCAAAGAGCCTTGCAGAACGTGAACTGTGCCTGCCCTGACCACCGCGAAGGCCTTTCAAGCTGCTAACAAGGAGATCTTACTTTTTCCAGGAGAAAAACTAGTCCAATTATCTTGGGTAACTTCAGCTGAGCCCTAGCCACACTCATCCAGCCTGCAGCAATAAAACTGCCGTTCCTGGGGCATTCACAGCATCTGCTGCGTTGGACAATGAGCGATTTGCCGGCAAGAGATGGTGGCTGATGTGCAGGAAGGTCTGTGAGCAGGTAGCTGGCCCACATTGCAAATGATTTATGGGTTAGATGGAAGCTAAAATAAAGCACGTTCAGCTAGGTCTTTCTCACTGCGTGTCTGCTCTTGCAGCGTTGTTGGGTTACTGAGCTGCTTTACCTGAGCTCTCCATGGGGTCTGTATGAAAATGCCCATAGAGAGTGAGCACGGATGTAGGAGAGTGAACTTGGTTTCCTATCTGCAGGACAGAGCTGTCAGCTAATTTTAATCTCATTTAATCTTAAGCTTTAGGCGAGGAGGTCTTTTGCATTGAGGTTTTTTTAACCAGCAAATAGGCATTTAAAAAAAAAAGGCAGAAAGTGAAAAGAAAGAGCTAGAATTATAAATTCCAGAAACGCAGGCCTTACTAAGAAGTAAACCATGTATGGTTGCGTTTTTTTTCCTGTTTTCATTTCAGTTTTGTATTGTGAAAATGTTTATATGATCAATTTTCAGCACCTGTCTCATTAAACCATTCTTCTGCCACGGTCCAAAGTAAACTAGCTGCTGCTACATAACTCTGTGTGGGCTTGCGTAAGACCTCACCTTGTTCACATAATTTTTGTATGTGTTCTTGGCAAAAAAGCCAGTAATCTAATTTATAACTTTAAAAAGGAAAAAAAAAAAAAGCACACTACCTTTAAAAAAAAATCACCATAAATAAGTTATACTACATTTATTGCTATAGAAATAATCATTTTAAATTTCTGATCTGTTACATATCGTAGATGAAATCCATCAAAGTAACTCATATAATTGCTGTACAATAGCACTGCAACCCAAACAATAGTATTTTAAGGGCACATTGAGGATTACCTACCTTAAATTGTGATGCTTCTGTTGCTGGAAATTTTCTCCTGCTCTGCCTCCAGTTTGTATTTAGTTTAATAAAGCGTTCTTTGCAGCTTGCAGTTCAGTTAGTCCTTGCTTGGCTCTTGATGTTTAATTCTTTTTCTTTTGTATATTGATGTCCAGAGTTTAGAAACAGATGCACTAAAAAGTTCCTTAAGTCTAGATGTGCATTGCTGACCAAATTGGAGATGGTCAAAATACTTACAGGAATAGCAAAGGTGCCGCCAACATACTGCCTATGGAACCCAAAAATGGTCATTTTTAGCCACCTAATGATGTGGGTGACATACGTCATGGAAGGGGGGGGGGGAAGCGAAGAGGCCAGGAGTAGAAATTGCAAGAGTTTGAGAGGAGTTCCCCTGCTCTATAGGCAACTTGCAAACTTTTAACACAAAACAACTGTTTCTAAAGAATAGTAGTAAATTCTAGTTGCTGCGAACCACTTCCAGGCAGAACTTCACATAAAGCAAGAACTTTGTGCATGTTTCCTCAAAATTCTGTGGCTTGAATGAACCTGAATGCTTTATGTAGCTCATGCTTGTCTTTTGATCCCATACACTTTATGAAATACAGGACAAAAAGATGGTTTCTGCTTCAAAGTCTGTTGTAAAACGATCCCTGCAATGAGAACGAAGCAAGTGATAATGCCACGGTGGTACAAGTGCTGCTTAGCCAACAAATACATTTTTTTAGCCTGGTCTTGTTTTTCGCTGTAATACCTGCTTTGCACTGCAGAGCATGCTCAGGTGCCTCTTCCACAAGGACATCGCCTTCATAACCAGCAAAGCCCCAGTAACCCTTCGCAGTTCTATAAAATGAATGTTCAGGCTCCTGCCCAAGGGTTGGCTTGTTTGTTTTCTTGCACTGCCAGTCCCTGCTTGTGGGGCTTCGTCCTGCAGAGTCATCTTGTGACTCTCACTGCAATTTTCTCCTCCGGTGTGACAGTCCCCCTGCAAGGTCTGGAAGCGGACAGGAACTGGTACTGGGAAGCTCAGGGCACTGGTGGTCCGCCGCAGCTCGGGTGTTACCCGAGAAGAACAAACCAGCCCAGCTCCACAGTGATAAACACTTGCAGGCATTCCTGCTGTAATTCCCAGGAAGGCAGTTTCAGTTATCATTTTCTCCCATTAGCGTGATTGTATCAGATCATCGCAGCATGGCCTGGTTGAGCTGAGTCGCCAAGCAGCTAAACAGATCAAAGCTGAGAGATCAAGTCGGTGTATCATTAAGGCGCAGGGGGTTTACCTGAAAGTATCTTTAAACGCGCTCAATAAGTTGTCATTTTGTGGTGATTAATTTCTCTCTAAATTTAATCTTGCAGCATTTTAACCATTGCATACTTAAAGTTTGTCAGCTGGCGGGTTGCGTTGCCACAGGAAAGGCACCATCATCCATCACCAAACCCAGAGCTCTGCACAGGTACGACCAAAACCCAGGCATGTTCATCATGAGCAATTACGGTTTGTTCTGGGATAATGGCCGTGCTCGTTGCCTCACAGCATCTGAAGATGTAACTAAGGGCAGTTTTTTCATGCACACACACAATTCCTCTTTTGCACTGACCAAATAATCTTGAGAAGTGTAGACATGGTGATAGTTATTTCAAAACTATGTAGGCATAGTAACGGTTGTGTTATTGCAAGGGACTTTGGTCTCGCTTTTCTTCAAATAAAAATGATTGATTGAAAAAAATCTACGTGTGGCACTTCTGAGAATGCCCTGGGCTTGTCCTAACACTCTGCATATCTCCAGGGTTTGCAGAATAACACTCGCCATGTGAGAAGAGGTGTGTGGTTCAGGGTGCTCACTGGAGAGTTGACAGAAACGACTTTGTTCTGACCTGGTGGTGCACTGGGGGGGCCCAAAGGTCCTGCTCGTCCCTTCCTTGTGCGCAGGCATGCTTTGAAGACAGGTTGTGTTTAGTGTAAGTCAATCATTGAAGAACTTTGGAACCTCCCTGGATGAAGATAAATCTCTGTAAAACAGTTTTGCTTTCTTTATCACAATATGATCACTTATATTGAGGTAATTGTTGCTGTTTTGTATGAAACCTGTGCAATAAACTTCCTAATATTAATTAGGCTTCAGCAGAATTAATCTGTCTAAGGACATTTATTACCACATCAGTAGCAAAGCAATAAGATTGCCCTTGTATTAGCAATAAAATGTGATACATAAAACCGATAGTGGGAAACCCATAAAACTACTCAGCGTCATTTCTCCGTGCTGCAAATGTGGTTGAAACGTTCAGTCTGAAACCCCTGACAAACCCCCTCTCCGGTGAGACCCCGCCGAGCGATGCTGAAGGAGAAGCTGATGGTTTGGGGTGTGCAGCTCCTTCCTTCGGCACTCGGACGTACCTCTGCAGATTTGCGTTCAAAGGAGAAGCAGAGCTGATGCCGCTCCTGCGAGGCAGAGGGGGGTTTGCGAGGGTGAGCTGAGGACCAGAGCTGAGCTGGTGGTCCTTGTCCTTGCCCTGGGGCAAGAGGGGTCTCCGACAGCCCAGTCACCCCAGTTGTCCTCTCCTGGGTGACAACCGGTGAAGCCCAGTAGCAGCATCACTGCAGGACCCCGCGTGCCGCCATGGGGTAAAGCTGACACCCGCAGTGGGGTGGTGCGGGGACCTGCAGCCACCCTGGGGAGACCTCGGCTCTGGAGACATTTCAAAGGGTTTGGGGGCAAATTAGTGCCCCAGGTTTGGCAAGTGTTCCATGTGCTCAAAGGTTGTTCTCATAATTGTTTTATTACTTCCTACAAGGCAAAGCCTCTCTACCTCCACAGCAATGTTAATAATTCATTTTAACTGTGGTATTATGTTAATTACCACATATCCTGCTTCCTCTTCTCTTTTCCTAAACTATTTTTATGACCTTAGTACTGGGAAAGGTGAAGTCGTCTCCAGTGGGTAAGCGTGGGCAGCTGTGCCTTGTCCCCATCCCCACCAGTCTCGGCCCCTGGGTGCGGGTCTGACCTGGATACGGCCACGCAGGAGAAGGACCATCCCTGTGCATTATTTATTATTTACCTTGGGAATAAGGGGGGGTGTTTGACCCCGCCGCGCCCCAAGGGAGACCACCTCGTTGGTGTTGCCAGCAGCAAACCCCCTTGCATCTACAGGCTCCAGGGGTGGAAACACCCCCCACACCCCCCAGCAGCACCCCTCGCAGCGTTTCCCCCCGCCCCAGCCACAGTGTCCCCACTGCAAAGGGACCCCCAGCCCCCGGGGTGAGGAGCTGTGACCATGCCGGGCTGTGCTCCCCCAGGCACGCAGTGCCACCCCGTGTCGGTGTCGTGGCCAGTCACCCGCTGCCCGTCCCCGGGTGTTTGACACCCATCTGCTGTTCCCATGAAGGACCTACGAAGAGGAGGGTGTGAGAGGAAGGGCGAGGGGCTTGCGTGGGGACAGCCGGGTTTGGGAACAGCCAAGGGTCCTCTGCTCAGCCCCAGCTCAGCTCTGCAAAAAAAAAAAACCCAAAAAACGTCAGCGGGCTCATTTCCCAGCTCGGTCTGCGATCGCGGCTCTTCACATCTAGGTTTCAACGCCGAGTAACGAGGCTGTTCTCCTTTTCAGGGCTGCAGAGTTTGCCCCTGGAGCAGGCTGGACCCTCTGCCCTGTAGCCCCGAGCATGCAAGCAGCAGGCTGAGCTACCTTCTGCTAGTTTTCTTGTAGCTCCGTTAGCAGGGAGACACCCAGCACTCCCCAGGCCACAGCTGGAAAATGGCTATTCTAGCAAGTTATGTTGGTTTTTTTATTTGGATGCTGATTCCAGAACTCTCTGGGTACAGGGTGGGACCTGGCTCTAGCTCCGCGTTTCCTTCACGTTATCGAAAGGGGGACAACCCAGCAGCTGCCAGAAAAGGGGAAAATAACGAACACATCTGGAAGGGAGGGAAGCACGCCAGGGAAGCCCAGCCAGGCAGGAGGACATCACACAGGTGCACAAAACCTGCTGCCCCCAGGCAGTGAGCTGCCAGGTTCTGGCATCCCCCAGGCTCCTTACGAAAGGTGACCAATGTGGCTTGGGATTGCTACATCCCCCAGCGAGGGCCACAGCCCCTGAGCAGATAGGAAGGAGCAGAATCACTGGAGAATCGGGAGAAACAGGCAGCCCACGCCACGCAGCGCCATGTTTTAGGAGGGGACCTCCTGCCTCAGCAGGGAGAGATCAAAGGCGGCGACAGGCGCAGCGGGATTGCCGTCAAACGAGCTCTCCCGAGAGGAGCCAGTCGGGCCAGGTACTACATCCCGAGTTGCTCTGAAGAGCAATGAGGTGGCAAGATATTTTGGGTGGAGGCAGATTGCCTTTGACAGAGATGATTCTAAGGGGTAGTAACAAGTAACCTTACCCGCGGCACCGCCGTGCACTGCTTCCTCGCCCATCCGGGGTGGGAACGCTCATCTTGGTCTCTGCACAAGGTCCCCAGGTGTCCCAAGCCGACCCCGGCTTTTGGAGCAGGGACATCTGGGGACCCCATTGCCTTTAAACAAAAAAAAAATCAAATAAATCAGCAGGGGCAGCAGCACTGGAAGCAACAAGGGCCATTTTCTCAGCATCGTTTACAGAGCAGCTGGGAGCAGTAGGCAGCTAGCGGGGAGGAGGATGGCTCCGGCAGGGAAACAGTGACAGCAGCCCATGGAAAGAAACTCTCCTGTGGGAGTCCGGCTGCCTCGCACCTTCTCCTACTGCTAAAGGAGAGTTAACATGCAGACAAATTACAGAATTTGTTCTTCTGGGCTATGCTTGTTAAGCAAATTTCTCTTCCTTCCTATAATGAACACATGCTGGCCAGTGAATCTCTTCCCTGCGACCAGCCCAAGTGAGCGGCACGGTGGGCAGCACCAGGCATCGCACCGGGGCTCTGGCTCCACATATTTTGCCAATACGCAGTTGTTGAGGTTGCTGTCAGCATCTCAGCACAGCTTATCTGCAGTCAGAGTTGTTATTAATAAATCGTAACAACCCCTGCTTGCGCTGCAGTGCCTGCAGGAGTTTAATCATTAACTCCAGCTAGGGCAGCGTTCTTGGAACAAGCCAGATATGTTATCACTGCGCATAAACCCCTGTGCAAGGAACAACAGTGACCCTTTCTGTCTCTTACTGGACTTAAAGGGTATTTGGAAACAAAGAACAGCTGAGATGTCCGGGAAGCAGGAGCTCACACCCCTGCCCTGCCAAGGGCAGTCCAGCAGCTCATGGAGGCTGAACTGGTGGTTGCAGTGGCAGAACCAGAGCACAGGTTTTAAGAGCAGGAAGGAGGAACATTAGATCTAGTTTGGTTTTAAGATATCAGGTAAATTTGCATTGCTGGCAAGTAAAGAAAAACAAACCCTATAGCAGGAAAACCCTGGTCGTTTGAACACAGAAGGACTCAGCAGTAAAAGGCTTGAATGCGTTTGGTGGAACTTGTCTTTGCTCTCTGGCTTTTCTGTATCTGCAGGTCATTAGTTCTCCAGTGCTAAGCACCGCTCACATGGGAGCGGCAGTGACAAGGTTTGGGAGTAGGGATGCCTTTTTTCTTTTAAAATTCCATTAGAAACAAAGAATAGGAAAAAAGGTAATGGAGAGAAATGCAGACTATATTGTGTCAAATCCTGCACTAGGTTGCCCTGGGCATGGACAGGCGTCACCCAGGCTGCTCCTGGTGTTGACCTGAGCAGAACTCAGATTCACCTGAGGACACCCACTGCACAGTCACATTTTAACGTGACGGGACAGCTCTGTACATCAGGTAACCCTTGGCTGAGGGGAGTTAGGAGGACACCAATTTTCAGGGAATGTTGCTCCAGCGCTCAAGAGTCTGTCACACTGTTTTTTCATTATGAATAACCGTAAACGACCAGGGCTTGCCTTGGTTGGTCGGTGTAACTGGAGAGATGCCCCCGTGATGCTCGGGGCCGATGAGCAGCCTGGGCTCAGCACGGTGCCTGGCCTTGGGGCGCAGGGACCTGGCACAGGGTGACATGAGCTGAAGCCCAGCAGCACTTCTACCATGCCTGACTCCACAAAGCCTTAGTTCATCATAACCCCCAAGAGGCTCGCAGGTTTTCAGCATGCCTACAGGGATTATGGCATCGCGCAGAAGTTCAGCTGAAGCAGTAGCCTGTTGTATTAAACAGCACGCGGCTGGATGAGTCCCCATCCCGAGGTCCCGCGCAGACCCAGGGTCTGAGTCCCATTGCCTCCCTCCTTGTGTGGTCATTTGTGTTGGCTGGGGCAACACGACTACGAAGTGCCATTGCACCGGCACAGGAATGCTCCCCACGCCTCCTCTGTTTGCCATGCATTACTGTAAACACCAACACAAAGCAATGAATGGAAGAGAAACAGGTGGCTCAGGCAAAGCATGGGGATTATCCGGGTGACTTTATGAAGCAAGAGAGATGCAACACTCCTTGAAGTAGGGGTAATTTATCCCTCCTTCATATGGGAGTAGTTGGAGTTGGAGAGGGTCTTTCTCTCCATGTGCATGTGAGCAGGGAAAAAGGGCAGAGCCTCAGCTACTGGTTATTGCCCAAACCCCTCTGGGACGTGGTTGAAAACCCTCGGACATCTACAGTCCCCTCCCGCAGAGCTGGAGCGAGTCCAGCAGGACCCTGGGTCTCACAGCCCAGGTTTGATGTTCTCCAGCTGGAGACATGTCAGGCCAGCAGTAACCAACCCACCTCCTGACCTCCTGCGGGACACAGCCCCAAGGTTCCCTGCTGACACCCGGAGCTGCTGTGCAGTGACAAAGTCTATTATTAAGATGACCAATTTCTCCTGGAGACTGTGGCCCCAGTACAGCTGACGTTCTTTGATACTGCCAGAATTTAACAAACCACTTCTCCTGAATTTGGTCTTTGTAATGAAAGATGTGCACAAGAATGCTTTTGATTGGGATAGTAGGTCTTGACAGGCTCATGTAGACATGGAAATGATATGTCTGAGGCAGTATGGGACTGATAGTTAAGAAGTAGATGAATACTCCATGCAAAATGCAAAGCTGAGTGTTTTCTTTGGGTCTTTTCTAACATCATTGCACCACGTAAACACAGTTTGTATAATCTGCATTAAGGTGCTTGAGGGTACATTTACCAACTCTTCAGGTTACTTCTGAAATATTATGATCTCTCTTCATGGCTGTTTTTTTGGCTAGGGTCTGCTGTGATTTTGCCTTCCAGGCACAAATCAAGTAAATTATGCCCAGAATTAAGTAGTGCAGAGTCTGCTTTCAGAGGTACCCAGACAAGAGCCCGGGAACTCAGCTGGAGCTTGGTTGGACCCAGAGGTAGATTTTGTTTCTGTTCTTGCTTTTCTCCCACCCATGTCCCAGGCCTCCCCAAATGCTATTGATAGGTGTTAATAGGCAGGAGCAGCCTTTCCCTTGGCCCTCTGTGAGAGGACCAGCCATCACCGCAGCTCCTTGCATCGGCTGTGTCAGCGCTGGCAGGCTGGAGGAGCACAGCTGAGGCAGCCGGCAGCTCGGCTGAGTGCCCACCAACTTTTCCCCTTACAAAAGAGAGGCTCATCACCCCCTTCAGACTTCTGCCAGTCTGCGAATTGGGGCTGTTTTGGCTGTTCTTACATCAGGTGATGGTGGGGATCCCACGGGCACTTGGCTGAGGAGCAGGTCGTTGCTGGATGTTCCACTGATGTGGACTGGGCTAGAGCAAAGGTAAAACTCTTCCTTTGAGTCTACGGATTATGGGTTACATTGGAGCAGGGGAGCTTTTCTCCCTGTGGTCCTTGCTGCCTGGTATGGAGGGAGAAGGACCAGCGGGCCAGGGTTGGGGAGCGATTATCTGTGTGACTGTAAATGCAGAGCTGCTGCGACTGATGCTGCTTCCCGGCTCCTCCTGCAAATAAAAAGGGGGAATACCCGGTGCTGCCTCTGTGAACTGGCAGGCTTCAACTGGCCTGATGTGCAGACAGGCAGCAGGAGAGGTTCCCACCCAGCGCTGCACTCCTCAGGCTGTAGACTTTCAAGTGCAAATGATTGAGTTTAAAGGCAGTGAGAGCACAGTATAAATGAAAGGGGAGAGGAAGATGCAAGATAAAGCTGAGTGAAGGGGTCAGCCGTCTGAAGCCAGCTCTTGCATGGTTTAATGGTGCATTTTCATCCACATGCTCCTCTCTTCTGACCACTCCTTTCTACCCATTGCTGATTCTAGCATTACGCTACTTAATGTGCTGTTTTACTGCACATCACTTGCATAATGTAGGTACATGACTATTGCAGTCTCAAAGGTAATCTCACCTTGTTTATCTAATGGGAAAGGAGGAGAGCATTAAGGTCTCTCTCTCTCAAAACACTTCTGGCCTGAAACAGAACCTTAACTTCTCTTAAGAACAGGTTGTTTTGGAAACAAAGGATTCTCTTCCAATCCTTGGCTTTAGTCAAAACCAGGAGTACTACAGGGTAACGTACATGTCAAGCGGGAAAGCTAAGTTTTGGTTAGACTTCCTAGCAGAAATCTCACTTCCAAAGATTGCTTATTAAGCCATGATGGCTTGCAGTGATGTTCATTAACAGGAGTTGTGCATGTGGCCTGGTTGGTATGAAATGGAAACAAAAGAGAATAAATTGAAACAAGAGTCACAGGAGATCAGGGTCATTCCTCTGGGAATGAACTCCTGATCTGTGCCTTTCCACGAGGTGAAGTGCTTCTGCTGCTGCTCGGCGCTCTGGGTTGACTCACTCACCGTAGGCGAGCCCCGTTCCAAAAGCAGGCGTTGCTGTTTAATCCTGCAAGCAAAATACGGCATTTTACAGGCTGAATACATCTGCAGCCATTAGAAACGAAGGTGTTTATCCCCACGGGCCGTGTGGCTCCTGGGCTGGGACTTTACGCAAGAGCAGACACATGACTCTGCTTGGTGCCACCCAGAGTCGAGCCCTGCTGCTGAGGGACGGATCCTGCTCTCGCAGGGGAGCGTGGCCACCTCTCAGCTCTGCGGAGCTTTTTGCAGCACCTGGGGGTGGCTTCTTAAAACCAAGCTGCTCTTTCTGCCTTCTGCTTCAGCCAAGGGTGGCCCTTGCCCCAGGCACAAGCAGGCAGCTGGGGAAGAGGGGAACAGGACGGCGAGGCTGTGAGCACCCAGTTTGTGAGCACCCTTGTTCTCTGGCCATGCGTTAGCCCAGAGGCACCTTCCCAAGGCCACGTGGACCAGGTTGCACAGGGGCCCCTCAGCTCTGGCCGTGTTTATTATGACCCACGCGTATTGGGACAGGCTCGCACCCAGAACACTGTGCGTAGGGCAGTGTCTGTGCCCTGCTCAGCTCTCAGGGCAAACAGCCTTAATCCTGCCTAACCCCCACCACAAACCCCTTAAACTGCTGGTGATGCCCCAGGCACATGGCAGAGCTGCCTCCGCAGCCGTGCTGGGGTTAGAGCCGTCCCCATTGCCTGGCCAAGGGGCTCTGGGCTGCGGTTATCACCCACGGTCTGCAGCCATGCGGCAGCTTGCCAGTCCTGCCCGGCCACTGCTGACCCAGCTCCAGGCTTGAAATGAGGCACTGGGCTCAGCCTGGGGGAGTTAATAACCCTCCAGGCTCCTTCTCCCTTTTGGAGCCAATGTAGGTGCAACACACAGTTTGCTGAGCAACCTGCTGGGTTTTTGGTCAGACTTCAGCCCATGCAGCTTCTCCTAGTTTCCTCCCTGATATACAGGTTTGCGTTACTGCTGGCCAGCCCCAAACTGATTTAGTTAATTGCTTAACTACAAACAAGCATTTCCCTGTTTTCATGAAGTGTAGCTAATCAGACATCATTTTCTTGCATTCCTTGGATTCTTTATGTGGGTCAGTACTATTCCCTCCACTTGTGCACACCTTTTATTATGTGGGGGTTTGTGAAATGATGCAGCTTTTGCAGAAGGGTGCCCTCTCCTTTCCATGCTGATGCCTGTTTGGAGAAGAATTAGAAGCCTGGCTCTGGGTTTTGTCAGTATGAGCCTGTTTAGTATTCACAACACTGAAAAAGCTAATTGTATTGCAAGGTCAGTGATGAAAACGATTGAGTGCAACTTATATTAATGCAGCAAGCAGTTAATTAACATCAGTAAATTGTTCAGTGCAATTGTCTCCAAGGGTCAGCCCCTCTCTCTGAAGAAAGCCTATATTAGTTTTGAAATTAAATTGCCTGTTAGGAACAAAGGTGCTTGCTTTATTAGCAGAGACTCTCTCTAGATGTTCAACACTGAAAGCCAGGATTGCATGAAAGATTTTTTTTTGGTGAAGGAAATAAAATGTTGCTTTCAAGCTGAGCTGTTAGTCCATCTTTTCAACTCACACAGCTGCTGTGGGAGATGTCCCCACAGCCCCAGGAGATGATGTGGGTTGGAAGGGATCAGCTGGAGCAACGGCAGGTCCCATGTCACCTGTCCCAGCCTGGCAGTGCCATGGCAGACTTTGCATCTGCTTATTGTACTGGAAGCACTTACACAAAATCCCATCTCGCATGGGTCCTGGGTTGCAGGAGGCCCAACCGAGTCTTTGGTTCAGACCTCATCATTTGCAACGCCCAGCTGCTGTCTGGGTCACCCATGCTGCTCCAGTCAAGACATACTGAAGGTTAACATGCATTATTTAGCTTTACCAGAACTCTGACTGCAACATCAATCTGTATTACACAGTCATTTTCTGATCATATACAAGTTTATTACAGAAATAAACCACCTTTGTTATAAAAGGTGCACAGCATAAACATCGACAGCATCAGCTGGGTCTGAAAGACGTGAGGAGAGTTTGCAAGGGAATGCAATGGCGTTGTCTCAGACTTGCATCTCTCATTTTGGGCAGCACTTCTGGTTATGCCACCAGCACGCGGTCTGTTGCATCTTAACTGTCACTTCACGATGAACGCGGATGTTCGTGCGTCTTCTAAGTGCTACGTCCAGGTTGTCAGGGCTGGGTGCGAGAGGAGGCAGCGGGACGTCTGTGCAGCCATCCAGCCGCTCGCCTGCAGGCGCTGTACGAGGAGCACTCGTGCACGGGGGAGTGTTGCTGAGCCTGCACCAGTCTGACAGTTTTGTATGTAGCAGTGGTGGCTTTTGGGAGGCACTTGTATGGAGCAGGTGAGTGCTCAGCCCTCAGAGGCTTTGATAAAGTTAACAAAAATCCATAAAATCCTAAAGGAGCAGCAGAGTCCTGCAGTTCTTCCCAGAGAGGCTTTATCCATGGGCAACCCCTTTTAAAATAAGCCAAACCCCCAATTCCATGGCTTCCCTGTTTCGATGAATCCCCAAATGCATTAAAGACCTTGTAGGAGAATATGCCCCATCCACATGCTCAGTGATGCTTTATATAAATAGCTCATATACACTTGCTATGTACAAAATATTATGTACACGTGGTGTTACTTTATTTGGTGTAAAGCTCCAAATATCTCTCGTGATACCCCTCCCAAGATGCTGGGGGAGGAGATCACAGCAGAAGATGCTTATGGTTGTGGTGCCCAAGGACAGGCAGTGAAGGCCTAGATCTGGGGTGAAAAGCCCCTTTTCCAGCAGCCCCACTGCCCACAGAGCTATTCCTTCAGCAGACCGAGCTTCTTCAGTGCCTCTCGCCGGTTCTCGTCGGTCGCACCCTTGGGGGAAATCTTCACGCTGATGCAGGAGCGGGATGGCCTGGGGAAGCTCTGCAGCGGGTGGGATCGCCGCTTGCTGCTCTTCTCCTGCTCCACCTGCCCGGGCTCCTTCAGACCAGCAAAGTCCTTCCCTGCCCCGAGGGATACCGGCCGGGGGCGGCTGCTCCGGAGGAAGCTCGGGGCGAGACGCTCGATGAAGGACATCTTGCCCAAGGAGCTGCTGGTCTTGACGCTCTGCTCCTTGGTGCTGGCCATGTAGCTGCTCAGCCCCACGCCGGAGCGCTCCAGGGTGTTGGATTTGAAGGTCATCTGCCGGATACCCGGCACCGACGTCTCCACTGCCTCACTTTGTGCCTTGGGCTCTCCAGGGACGGGGAACGGCATCTCCCTTGGTTGGGAATGCATGGTAGGTTGAAGATGAGTGCTGGGGTCCCTCCTGTCCTGTGACAGTCCAAGCTTCTCCAGTGCCTCCCGCCGGGCTTTCTCCCTCTCCTTGGGGTCAAGGTGCCCTGAATTCACCTTTTCGGCAGCAGCGTCGTTGGCAGAGCCGGGCTGAGAGCCAGCTGAGGACAGAGGCAGTGCTTTTACCTTCTGGCTGGGCTCCGTGGTGAGTGGCACTGGGCTGTTTTTGCTGGTTTTCAGGATAATATTTGGTGGCAGTTTTCGCGGTTTGGGGGCAGTTGGAGGCCCACGCTTGGCATCGGGGTCCTGAGGGGCCTCTTCTAATGTGGATTTCTCTGGCTGGCCCCATGGAGTCCAAGTCTTGGTCTCCTTGGCTGTTTCCCTCTTGGCATCTGAGTGATTGTTACGTGACCACTCGTGGCTCACCAGGTTATCCTGGAAGGGATCTGAAGGTTGGATAATCAAAGATCCCAGGGACTTCATGTGGCTTCTTGTGTTGGCTTGGTCAAGCCTGTCCTCCTTGGCCATGTCCTGTGAAGATTTATCTACTGGCACTGGGTCCTCCGCTCTGCCGACAGTCGCTTTGCTGTCAGAAGCTCCATTTGCTACCGTGATGCTCCTTGGAAGACTGTAATAGCCTGAGCTTGGAACTGCTGCTGGAGCCGAGCTTGAGAAGGCAGAGATGCTCTTACCACTCTTCTGTTCAGCTGCACGCTGCTGACCTGCGCTCGGAGGGGGAGCCCCGTTCTCCAAATCTAGGTAGAGGGAGAGATGAAGTCACGCACCGTTCTGCACACAGTCACAGGATACCTTCCCATTTGCAAGCCACACTTCTTCACGTCTGCTAAGCCAGTGCAGCTGTGGCAGAGTACTGCACCCAGAGAGTTTACCCTGACTCCAGCTAATACGTTGTCACTGCTAAGAAAGTCAGATAGTTTGGATTTGACAAAGCACATGGTGAACGAGGAGCCTTTTTCATCTGTGTAAGCCTGGTCGGAGCATGAGCAAAGATGCTCTGCCCTGCAGTTCTGCTGACCGTGCTCAATAGCTGCTAGCAGCTCCTGCATGTGAGAACTGGGAAAATGCAGCTGGCGCCCTACCTATCTCGCTGCCTACAGCCACCACTCACCGCGGAGTGATGAAAACAAGCTGGCTTTAGCTTACCACGTGCATGAAACTGGGGCAATGCTCCTTCCCTGCCTGCAAGGGAACGCACCCCAGCCAGAAAGTCCCTTTGCAAACTGGGTTGGAGCACAGGTTTCCAGCTTACCCCGGGGAACGGAGTCTCTCTTAGACCATGTCCTGGGCAACTTGGAGGGCTCCACGTAGTCAGTCTCATCGGTAGAGACCCCGCTGTCTGCTTCTGCATCCAGTGAGCCAATAGTTTCTTCTAAGAACATCAAACACTCTTTCTCTTCCACAGATAAGTAGTCATAACTGTTATCACTCTGAAAAAAGAAAAAAACAGTACATGTAGGAGGTATATTATTACTCACAGCCCTGGCAGTTAAGAGGAGACTTGTGACAGCTCCTGGCCAGGAGACTTGGCCAGTGGCTATTCAAAAATTGGTACTTACAGCTACAGAAAACTAGACAACTTCCTCAAAAAAACCCCCTTATATACTTAAGGCCATTTTTTTATTACCCTACTATGAGCATCAGAAGATGGGTTATTCTTAACTTGGAAACTTGGCTTCTACCTTTAGTTCTTTAGTTTACTTTGAAATATGAGCAGATGGGTAACATGGGTGCTCAGCAATGCTGAATCTTAGAAGCTTGCCTAAACATTGTAAATACTGAAGGCTTATCTGCGGTTGGTGGCCCCTCTCCTTGTTCTCTTACTCATATCCCAGCTTTGAAAGGCGTATGGCAAGATGCTGTTTAACTTCTGTTTGTATTTCAAGTATCATGAGATATGATTGCTTTGGAATTGCCAAGTTACAAGGTGATACAAGCAATGTATCATGAAAAAAATGAAGTGCAGGAAAGGATGGAGTGTGTATCAGATCAACAAGCATGCAGGAGATATTGTCCCAGGAGGAGTTGTTTTGCAGGATGACACCTATCCAAATCTTGTACCATGCAATATTGCAACCAGTTTTTCCATCCCTAATAAATTTCGGAGGGTTTGGTTCTGGTTTGCAGTACATCAAATGGAAAACCTGTTCAGGATTGAGCGTTGCACTTGTACATATCAATTACGCTCCAAGTCAGACAGGATGTAATTAGTCCATCAATCTTGGAATCAGTGTTTGGAGACAAACAAGCTTTAATGGACAGATAGTGAAAAATTACACATCTACACCCATGGTCCAAACTCATCTGCCTTAACTAGGACATTAATCTCTTGTCGGCCGGGAGGAGTACAGCTCACTATCTCTTCCAGGTGAAGTCATCCTTGTTGGAGCCAGTCTGACCCAGTTATCCAACTGGTCTAATCCCTCAGTGGGGAACTCACCAGGTTCCTCCTGCCCAGTGCCTGCACTACCTGCCTCCGCATCTTCGGGCAACGCAGGAGCCGCTGGGCTCTCAGTATCATTTCCCGGAGGAAATCTTGCAGGAGCGAAGGCTCCTGATGGCTGGCACACATGTGGCAGGATGGAAAGTCTGGCAGCGCTTTGGGGCAGGAATTAATTTGGTGCACGGTGCTGTTTAAGGGCCCCCAGGTGCTTCCAAAGCACCAATGCAGAGTGGTTTCGAGCAGAGATCTGACCGAAATCCTTCCTCAGCTATCGAGAGGGGTGAATTGAGCCCGGGCTGGGTACAACAGGGTTACTTACATGCTGCGAGTGGTTGGAGGCCGTGCTGACCATGCTGTCGCAGCTGCCGGAGTTGCAGCCAGCCATCCCCAGCTCCTTCTTAGGCATATCAAAGGCTGCCGCGGCGTCCGGTGCGAGGGGCAATATCCCGGCTGAAGTGGAAGAAAGAGGAGGCATTAAGCTGTCAGATCCCCCCCGCGGGGTGATGAAAACACACTGGCTCAGCCGGAGGGAGGACGGGCGGGCTGTGAAAGCTGCCGGATGGATGCAAACGTGCTCCATCTTAGGCTGCTCCCTCCAGGAGAAGGGGCAGCTGGGCTTTTTTAAAGGATCCTTGGAACTGAGGTTTGCCCCACAAGAATTGGAAATATGGTAAGCTCTGGACCGCCCATCCCTGGCCATCTCATGTTGGTGGTTAGCTAATCATCTCGGAGGTGTGGATAAGGTGGTTCCTGAGTGAAGGAGAGGCTGTAAGCCCAGCTCAGCCTCAGAGCTTGGCAGCAGCGATCCCGTCCCAGCTCTGCCTCTCGTGGGACCTCTTCCCCCCCCGCCGCTGCCAGCTGCACAGCCAAAGCGCTCTCAAACTTCCAAACGCGCTGACCCGAAATGCTGCTGTTGAGTCACAGCCTTGGTCGGCCGGGAGCTTCCCCTTGGCAAAGACCTTTCTTGGGGGCCACGGAGGTGTCGTGGCTGTGGGGAGGTGTCCCTGTACCTTTGGGGCACACCTGGGTGTGTTTGGGCACACGCCTGGCAGAGCTTGCCCAGGGCAGCGCCCGCGCTGCGGCGATGTGCCGTGTCTCCAGCCACCCCGGGGGGGTTGCAAGCGGTACCCCAATGCCCCCCTCTGCTTGTGGCAATGCACCCCTGCTGCTCTTCTGGGTACCCCCAGCACCGGCGGGGCAGGAACATGGTAGCGGCTGGCTGACAAACAACCTGCCGTCGGCGTTCCCGACAGCGAGACCTTCCCGGGGCAGGGTCCGGGCGGTGGAGGGGCCAGTTATGCTCGCAGGGTGCGTGGCCGGGAGAGCTCTGCTGCCCGCGGGGAGAGGCTGAGCAGCCGACAAAAGGCATAATTACTTATGGATGTAAAGCATTAGCCTTCCAAAATTTACCGACACCAGCAATTATGTATTTTCTTTGCACGTACCGCCCCTTCTTCCGGAGAGAACTGGGCTGCGGAGACGAATGAGAGCAGCAAAACAAACACCCCCTCCAACACAGACGGACCCACGCAAGAGGATTGGCTCGTCGGAAGACAGAGGAGCTCTTTGTGCTGTAACCTGGCCATGGCACACAGGAACACACTGCTGCTTTTTTTTTTTTATTGTAGCAGGATCAGGGAATTAGATCTAGCGATAAGTGAGCAGAACTGGCTGCTTGTTCAGAGTGTTAGACCCTGAAAGAATTCCTTTGTAATTGGAATATGCCGCAAAAATCAGATTTCAACACCCACGCCCTGACAGATCCAATCCTTCCACGCAGGAGGAGTTTAATATTTTGGTCTCGGCTTTGCTTAAATTACATTTGAGTAAGAAGTGGTTTTGAAACAGCAATACTCTTGATTCTTTGAATTTGGATAACTTTGTAGCCAGACCTTTTAGCTGTTGGGAAGCAGAGACGCTGTCCAACTTTGGGGGTTTTTAGGCTTCTGCAAGCCGCAGAGTTTTACTGTGCACCCACATATTTGCAATGTGAAATACAAATCCGCTTCCAAGCAGCAAGAGACTACCGCCTGCTTGATCGAGATTGCTGCAATGCTCCTCACTGCCTTCCGCCCTGCCGCACAAATTCGAGACAGCAAAACACTTCTGGAGAAGCGAAAGTCTTGCTCAAACTTGATGCCTGCAGCTGGAGCAGCCGGTCGGAGCCAGTGTCCGCTGTGCAAGGCAGTTCCCTGGGTGGGAGAGCAGCAGCGTAGCCCAGCTCTAATGACGGGTCTCGACAGAGCTAATTTCTCCACGAGGATGCCCACCATCGTGAGCCCACTGGAAGAAGTAATTTGTTCTCATTCAAACAGCGTTTGCGGAAACATAAAGCAGCTGCCAAGGCTTTGGCACCCGCCGAGCCTCAGCTCGCAGGGAGGCAAAGTTCAGCTCGGAGCTCGTTGGATGCTGGAGAGGATCTACACAGAAACAAGAAGTTCATTTTCCTGCCCACTAGTTCTCTGATGTGATTATGGCTCTAACACATTCATCTGACTCTGAAAGGGACAGAAATCAGTGTTGAAAAATCCCGGGGTTTATGATTCAGAAGGATTTTACGGTTCCTTCCTTTTGCTGAATGACATGGCAGTTCAGCCACAAACTAAAAATATGACTAAAAAGACATGGTACTCGAAAAGCTGTTTTTCAATGCTATATATCTTCCCCCACTAAAAATGCTTTTAGAAGAAACTATTCTTTATCTAAAATAAAAGGCCAGTTCGCGCAGCTTTTGTGACAGCTGCCATAACTGTCCTTTACAAAGCTTGCTGAGCCCTCAAACATCAAAGAGGTGCTGGGTAGCAATTAATGCTAATTGCTTTATATGAAGAGGCTACTTTCTTTTAAGCCCAGTCCTACTACAAGCACTCTATCACAGCTCTCCAGCAATGTCAAAGAACCTCGGTATTTTTTGCTGTCTAAGGCAGAGCAGCCTTACAGCTGCTGGCAAAGGGCTTCATCCTGGCTAGCTCAAAACGCAAACCAAAGCAAAACGCAAAAAAAAGCAAAACACAGTTCGCAGGTACCGTCCCAGCTGCTCCTGCTCTGCAGTGGCACAGCAGGACAGATCCCACCTCAGGGTGAAAGGAGACGATGGCGGCAGACCTATAGTTCCTCCTATTTAAACAAGTAAATCAAGTGCACGCAGCAGTTGCCCGAGCTGTTTGCTGTCCTGAGCACCAGTTCTCCCAGCCTCTCGGCCAGCAGCTGCCAGTCTCCCCAGCTTTCCTCCCGCCACCACCTTCAAACCACCTCGTCCATCTTCACTGGTGCCACCTCCTGTGACAGCTCCACCACGATTTACCCTTCCAAAGCAAAGCACGTCCGTAACCCTGCAGGTACCCGTGTCCCACCCGCTCAGCCCCTCGCCCGCAGCCCATTCAGTAGGAAAAGGTCAGAAAGCAAAGGACAAGAAGGAATATAGATAATTAATTTTTCTTCTTCTTTTACCAGGACGTCTGGCGTTCCACGCTGCGCAAATCCTTGTCCCGGACGTGCCTATCCCAGGACTTCTTTGCTTTTCTGGGCTAACCAAACAGCCGGGTTACACATTAACTCACCTCCCCAGCGGAGATACGGCTGCGCGGGTGCTCGGCAGCTACGTGCTCGTTGGGTGAGCCCCCGGCCCCTCACCTGCAGCCTCCTGCACCGGGGCGAGAGAAATTCATCTTGCACCCATGCAAAGCAGTTTTTCCCACTGCTCCGGGCTGGGGTGCCAGCATGACCGAGCCCCTAAACCGCCTTCATGTCCTGACCCAAATCGGCCAGGCCCCTGCGTGCCGTGCTCTCTGCCAGCCCTGCCAGAGCAGCTTTGCTCCGAGCCAGCGCGGCGCAGGCAGCGCAGGCAGAGGCGCAGCTGCAGAGGCGGGCGGCAGCACGGGTGCCCGGGAGGCTGCGGGCAGCTCTGCTCGGTACCACCCAGCTCACTCACTTCCCAGCTTGGCTGGTGTCCTCCGATGTCCTCAGCCCGGGTTTCGCTGGAGACTCCTTAATCCGACATCCTGTTCTGCCGCATAGCTGCTCGCTGACATTCGGAGGAGCCCAACGCGCAGCCCTGACCAAAGCGCCTTTGTACGTGGTAATTAAGTCCTTTGCTGGGCGTTTGCGCCGTGTGGTGCTGAAGGCATTACCCCACAACAGGTTTATTCTCTTAGGTGGTTTTGTGCATGAGGTCCCTCAGCTCAGGGTAGGACCCGGTTCCTTCTCGGCTCTAAAAACACAGATTGTTGCTAGAACAGGTATATACTTGCATATCGCCAAATCTTTCCCAGACGTCAAAAGTTTGCCGCCTGCTGCTGTAAGGAGATTCTTGTAAAGGTGGGTAGAAAGCCATTTTAGAAGGGAAGCTTCACCCCTAAGCTTTACTTGTGTGCTAGAGGAGAGGGTGCCCAGGTCGGGCACAGCTCTGGGGCTTGTTCTGCACGTCCTGCCCAGCTGCAGCTCCTCTTCGCCCCTCCTGGCATCGTTCCCTGCAGGCGTTGAGCCCCTCTGCAGGTTCATTCCCTGTCTCTCTAGCGCTGGAAACTCTTGTGCCAGGCAGCTTGAAGTCAAGTCCTAGAGCCTGGGTAAAGCTAAAGCCCCCGAGACACCCATTGCGCTCCTCTTCACCTCAGCCCCAATCCTCACTCACACCAACCCCACCTCAGAAACTGCTGCCGGGGCATTTCCTTCAGCAGCAGCCCCTCTCCGAGGACGAGGGTACTGCCTCTGCTGCCTCTCTCCCGGGGAAGGTAAAGAAGAGCCCAGTTACTCCGTCTGCAGCACCCTGTGCAGCACTGGGTGACACCGACCCCCAGCACCCGGTCTGCCCAGACAGTGCTGCAGAAGCAGCTGAAAGAACTGCAGTGACTCATTATTACCCCGACTTTGGGCTCTCCTATTAAAATTACAGCTTTTCTCTCTGATAAACAATGCTTAGGCCATTGCTCCCCCGCCCCAGCATAGACTTGGATCTGCTCTGCAAGGTGCTCCTCACTGAGTAACTATAAATATCCAAGCAGAAACCCTGCAGCAAACTTCCAGAACTGATACAGCCACCAGATTCATTCAAGTTTTCATGCTTCAATTTTTTTTTTTTTTTTTTTTTTTCAGAAAAAGGTTGTGTTGCAATGTGTGTTCCTTGCTACACAGAACAGAGAAGTAGAAACCCAAGTTATTTAAAGCCATGGTAGGATGAAAAGAAAGCAGATGAGCCAGGAAGCACAGAGGTTCCCAAAAGTGCTGTCGAGCCTCAGCTGCACGCTGTTACGAAAGGCACCATGTGCCTTGAAGAGCAAATCAACAGACCAGCAGCTCCTGGGAGCCCCAGCCAGCTCCACACTCCCACACTGGCCTGCAGCAGAGGTAAGAGATGCGAACGCAGCACATTCAGAGCAGCAGCCCCAGCTGCTGCCTGAGCATTGCAACAGCCGGTGATTGCAGCGCTGCGTGCAGGACTCAGTGCAAGCACTTCTGGAAGCGTTAACTGGTGTCATGCTGGCCGGTGCAGTAATTTAAAGAGTCAGATGCGCGCTGGTTTTGTCAAGTTGCGCTTAGTTCCGAGCCTGCTTTAAGAGAGGGAGTAAATCAAACCCAGAGCTATTTTCTTATTGAACTTGGAAACACCGTGGGAATGAGCAACCACTCCAGGCAGGGCAAGTGTCTCCTGAGAGCGCTCTGCTGACAGCACCAGAACTTAAATCTGTGCAATAAAACAGGTAGAGCTTGCTGCCTGCAGGGCTCTGTGTAGGTCAGGAAAATGTCATGATCCATTAAGAGAAGTCTTGAGCTTCTCTGAATCAGATGCCCAGAAAGAACCTGTTCTTTTTCCACATTCCTCTTCCTCCAACGAATATAAATAGCTAGAACTGAAAATAAAGCGTGATTTCATATATATGGCATGAAGTACGTACAAGTAGTCAAATGATGCAGACAAAACTATACAATGCAGTGGAAGGACTCTGGCATGTTAACAGACCCGTTGTGCCTCACCCTGTTCATAAACAAAAGAACACAAATGATTCAGTCCTGGCCCTGAAGGAAATGCATCCATACGGCGTCACCGTAAGATACCTGTTAACATAACGATGTTTATCTGACTCTGTAGGACTGTTGGACACTTTCCTTGGACCAAATTGTATGTACAGTATGTATGCTGACAAATCAGTTATGAAAAATACTAGGTAGTTAATACCTAGTATTACACAGCAGTTTAGAGAAATAATTAAATCTTAATATGGCTGTGAACTGAGCAAGGAACCCTATTTTACAGAAAAGAGGTAGAGAACTGAGGTGATCTGTTTCCATAGCTTGGTTAGCATTAACTCTACATCAGAAATAAGGAGTCAGCTCTCAAGGTATTACACAGTTACCAACACTTTCCCCAAGGCTTTAATTAAAAATAATAGACAAGGACACTGCAATCTTGGACAACCTAGTTTTGTTAACTGCCCTATTGCATTCTTTTGTTACAGACAGCATTCTGGTGCTCAGACTCAGAGGAGTGAAAAAGCAATATTGATTTCAACCTATCTGAAGTAATTTTATTCTGCCCAGTCCTGAGCAGAGCAAAATCTGATGGCAGTTTTACAACCGGATGCATAGCTTGATTTAAAATGCATGCAGACATTTAATTTGTATGATAAAGAGCTGTAATTTTCAAAATAGCAAGCTGAAAATTTTTTGCTCCTCTTATTAAAGAGTTTCCCTGCCAGGGAGAGGTTTGCAGGCCTTACCCACGGGTGGGTTCGCGCGGGGCAGGAGCCAGAGCCGCCCTTGGGTGCTGCCTGGGCTGTGAGCCGTGAAATCTGCCGAACACAGATGCTTCAGCAGTTGTGCGTCAGTCTGATTTCTCAAAAACTCCATCGATACGTGGTTTTCTGTGTTTAAGGCAGTCAGCAGGAGAAATTCTGCATTGTCTTCATTTGTGCCTGTCCCTTCCTCCTGCTTCCTCAAAAGCTGAGCAGGGCAAATGAGTAATACTGCTTAGGTCAAAAATGTTCATGAACATGAACGCTGTGTTCCTGTGTGGGGCATTGTTGCTCTTGTAGCACTGCTATATTCTAGAACAGGTCTCTAGAAGGAGCGGGATGGGTACAGGGGACTGTTCCCAAACTGTCACAAGTGGCCTCTGCTGTGACTGTGCACGCAAAAAGCTGCAGATTTAAGATACTGATTCCACACCATGTAACAAGACGTTCCTTTTCTCAGTCCTCTCCCCAGCAATTGCTCTTTTTATGTAAATTTATCCAAAACTAAGGAATTAAGTTTGTCCTTCAGAAACTTCAGAATATTACTGATTTACTTCCGAGACCCGTCTTTCAGGCATTTGCATCCATGAAGTAGATACGTGTCCTATTGAACCCCACTCTTCCTAAAGTCTGTCTACTTAATGATTTATATATTTAAATGCATAAAAGATTCTGGAGGTATGTAAAACTCTCTTTACAGTTGTTCCACTTGATACCTGACTCTAATTACACAGAGGAAATATTGTACTATTAAAAAAAAAGTTACTGTTGAACAAGTTGAAAGTGAAGAAGCTTCATCCTGAACAGGTTGCGAGGCCACATCCCTCTCTCACCATCATTGTCTCTTAGAGTCAAGGTAAAAAGGGAATGAGACAGAGGGGAAAGCAGATGGAAACAGCTCAAAGACCACATTGTGTACATGTGAAGACCTAGAAAACGCATTGGTGAACAACAGCAGATAGAACACAAACCTGAAATTCAAGAGCTGAGGCACAGACTACACTAAACAAGTATGCATGCATCAGTCACGTTTATTGGTCCATCAACAACTTTTGCAATTCAGGGCACGTGTTTAAGGAAATAAGTTATACCAACTGATCTGCACTGATGATAGACAAACCAGAATGCTATACCACTGGATTACATGGGTAGCTAAGACTTTTAGAAACGTTTGCTAACGCCACTCGTTTTACTGCGCTGGGAACACACGCTGCCTGCATCGGTGAAAGTTCTTGCTCAACATGTAAACTCGGACAAGCTTTTAAAGTGCTATTATAACCACAAGATGGTGTATCTCTTCATACAATAGAACATGTTTGTAAAAGGCCACATGATTAGAGTGTGTTAGGTTTTTCTTTAATTGAAGAAGGAATTTAGTGCTGGTGAAACAGCCAGACTGGCACCAGGAAACCAGAATTCTTTATTTAAATGAAGATCCAGAACTGCACAAATTGGTAAAATAATATCAATAACCCAGCTTTTAGTAAGCACACCTACAAGACAAAAATTTCAGTTTCCAGGTTACTGACCTCTGTGCTGAAGTATTCAGCCAGGAATTTAATATTTATTTTAAATTTGTATGGGGATAAGTGGTGATGGCAAGGACATAAACCTGTGTCTTACAGGCTTTCTGGATTGGTCTGCACAGGTGATGCTACGCCCTGCCAGTACCTGAGCCTACGTCCCACACCACCTCTGTTCTAAAATATCTGTAACTAACATCTTGCTGTACAATTAATAACAGTTCAGTGCAAATGTATTAGTGATGTTCAGAAGTTCATCTTACTAGTGCCAGGATGCCATTTTTTGTGATACTTCTGTAATTGTATCATTAAGGGCAGGCAAATGCTGATAAAAAGACAGTAAAGAAGCCTAACATTTACAAAAGAGAGTGAGTTGTACTTTAAAGGTATCTGTATCTTTTACATTTTAAATAATGTAGTTACTTTCTGTTTGGGAGAGTTTAGGAGAATCACATAAGGTTTTCTGACTCCCAGTCCATACCAAGGGTTACTTGTTCTTGAGTTTGTCAGCGTGTAACAGTATCAACTTTTACAAAGATGAATTACAGCAGTTCAGTTGACATTTTTTAACCAAAGAGATTTTATTTTCTAGGCAACGAAAGAAAACATCCAAGCAGTGATATTGACACATTTTCCTCAAATGAAACTGATTCTCTGTTAGCAGGTTTCCAACACAAACATGATATAGCAAAGCTACACACTCTGGTTTAAATAACCTAATTTTAAAAATACTGCAACTGAGAAATACCAAAAAAATATTTTTACACACCTTCAGAAATCCATCCTGGATACAAAGCTAACATCTATGTGTTGCTCCCCAAAGTCAATGCATTTGCAAACATGGCAGACAATAAATATGTATCTTCCACTTCTGTTTCAAAGACACCCAAAGATAGTCACCTTGTACACCTCTCTGAGGTAGGTATTATGTCCATTTTACAGATGGCAAATGGTGAGGATCAGCTCCTTGTCCAAGGCATCTCACCGCTTCGGTGTGAAAGCTGAGAATACAATTTAGGATTGACAGTCTCTTGGTCTCATTCCTAGACAGTATTTCATCTCAAGTAGTTATAACACAGTGTAATCTTCAAGTTCCTTTGAACTGTCAGGTATTTCTTTAGGTTTATAAGCATCAGCTTCTAGAGGGCTGGTTTTCATGTTGGGGTTTGGTTTTTGTTTGTTTTTTTTTTTCCTAATGATAGGCTAAAAGCAAAGTGGGGTTTAACATTGGAAGCTAAGTGGCTTTCTACAGGAAACTCCCACCAGTGCTAATGTGTATTTTAATACTGAATTAAAAAGAAACCTGGTCCATAGTGCTCTTGGTGATTCTATTCTTTATACTTAATTATTCATGCCTCAATTCAACAAAGCACTTATGTAATTATGTTCCTTCCTCAGTAAGACCCTCCTGTATTTCAAGGTCCAACTGGGAGCCTCAGCTGAGAACTTCAGCGAAACGTGCTTTTTATCAAAAATAAGTTTTCGCTGCACCAGGAGTTTAGCCAGATGCCCTAACAATGGAGGCCTTTAAAACTAGATCTTAGATTCCACTTGGAAAGTGGGTTTATTTCTGCCTCAGTCCGAAGATGCACGTTCTTGCTCCCCATTTGTAAACGTGCAAGGAAGGTAACTCAGAACAGAGTAACAGAAGAATAGCAGGCTAAGAATATTTTAAAATTCAATAAAACAAATGTGTGTTATAGGCATTTCAAAGAAAAAAAAAAATCCCTTTCAGTAATATGCACCGTTACAGCACCTTTTAAAAGACCTCAAAAGCACTTACTGTTAAGCCTCACAACCCCGCTGTGAGGCAAGATATACTAAACCAATTTCAACTTCCCTGATTCTGAATAGTATGAGAAGTAGGGCAGTTTACGCAGCTTATTTTGTTCTGAAAATTAAACTGCACCCTTCATTATCAGAATTAAAGTCTTGCTACCGAGCAGTCATCGGTGACAAATGAAACACATTAAGGCAGAATGCAGATGAAGAAACCTCAAGCCTCCCTTCTGGGTTAGCACTCTGTCCTTCTTAAAAAGGGCAAAACTTTTTATCGGCAAAGAGTGAGAACTATACCTTAAAGTGCTAATTTACAGTATTTGGAGTCTGGTACAGCTTAGTAACACTGTGGCCATGAAATTGGCTATACCCAAGTAAAGTCTGCTTAAATGTGTTTAACAGATGCAAATTAAGTTACTTCCCTAACTGCTCTATTTCCCTCTTGCCAGAATTTCCGATACTATTATGAAGAAGAATTCAAAGTATGTCAAGAAACATGCCTATGTTCTGATGCAGTGTAAACACCAGGGGGTTGATATAGTTATTTTTCAAGCAACTAAAAGCTACCTACGGAGGATTAATAAGTTTATTCAACACTTAACCATCTACTTGTTAATTTAAAGAAGGCTATCTTAAAGCTTAGAGGCCATTTCTTTCTCTAAAGCCATGACTTCACATAAACAATACACTCTACTTCTGATGGTAACATAGTATAGGGCAGCTTTGGAGATACTCTTTCCATTAAAAATTGTGCACCAAATGAGCAGTTTCCCCTGCAAGAACTGCTTGTACGTGCAGAGTCTAATTCTTAGTATAAGTAATGCTGATACGTGTGTTTCCCAAACCCTTAGATTAATTTAATTACCCTGAAAACATAATACAGAGATTAATTCAGAGGCTAGATTTTACGCTAGTGTTGAACGAGCCTTGTTTTTTATGTCCGCTCAGATCGCATACACAAAGAGAATATTATTTCAGAAATCAAGTTTTAGCTGCCAGTGTATACCACCTGCCAAAGTACTATAAGTTAGCATGCGAGAAGATACCTATTTCAAATCTGTTGGAAAAGTCACTAACCATAACAAACCTGTGCATCTTGGCCATCGTTAAGTTAATATGCTTTTCAAGCTTTGTGAACGGAATTTTATGATTACATACAGCTTATCTGGAAATCCAGAATTTTATTCTGGATCGGTGAGGTAGTCGATGTAACCATCCTCATGCAGATGTCACACTTCCCCGAAGTTGGTGTGTCCAGTCTCCTTGGCGTGTTCTCTGGCTTCCACTTGTCCAGTTAGTCCCTTCTGGCACACCATGCACCTCAGCGTAAAGTGATTCACATCGGTAAACTGCCTCTTCCGTCTGGCTTCATCTGCCAACTCCAACGCTTGTGCAAGAACAATATCATCAGTTGTGGAGAAAATGGTCTGGGGAGGAATGTCCGAGTCAGGGATTTTACGCTCAAGTGGGTCGTAATGAATCCCATCATAAATTAAAAGGACCCGCTTAGTGTAACCGGCATCTTCCCCAAAACGGTCGATTCTGACTGTCTGTGTGTCCACCACACAGATTTCGCACTGGTAAAATTTGGATAAAATGGACACTTCGATGGCTCCTCCCCAAGTCTCTTCTCTTCTGATCCAGTCACAATACTCCCTGTTAGTTTTCCCTAAAACTGCCTCACAGTAAGATTCAGGATCACTTGCTACTATCTGGGCTATAAGACTGCGCATCTCTGGAGCGCAACCCGGGTCATAAACACCCCCCTCCACCACATAGTACACACTGGTGAAGAGACAGGAGTTATCTGCCGGAACAACCCTCCTCGCAAGCACAGGCACGGCTTCCCTAACCGAGTTAGACATCGTTCTTTTCGCAACTACAGGCGAGTCAGTCTTGGGTTTGGACGTATCCTCTTCAACTATTAGAGTATCGCCTGTCAAACACAGAAGGAGGGAGAGTTGAGAGAAACATGCAGATGGGAGTTAAAGACGCTGTTGCTCCTAAAACAGAACAACACGGTTGCGTCGTTATTATTCAGGATGGCACTCGTTTGCCCCAGCAGCGCGGTATCCTGATGGAAGACACCCTCAGCCAAAACAGCCGGTAGCACCGCGACTCGCCGACCGAGCGTACGCGGCCGGCTCCGGCCTACCCGCCTGCCGTGTACCGGCTCCCCGTCCCCGTCCCCCTCCAGCCCCTGCTTTTTACCTCCGGACCCCCGGCGACGCGGGCAAAACCACCACCGGCGCTACCGGCGAGCAGGAGTCCCTCCCGAGCACGGGCTGTTGACAGCAACCCCCGGGAGGCGGAACCGGCCCGACAACCGGCTGATGAGGGGCGTGCTGGGCCGCAGCCTCCTTTAATTACGGTAATTGCAGCCGGCGGGACAGCAGAGGCCGCAAAGCGCCGGTGCCCGCCCCCCCTCATCACCACCGCGCAGGCCTAGGGCGCCCGGCCGCTCACCCGAGTGGATCCCGAGGTCTCCGAGTCGCCGCTCGCCGTCGCTGAGGTCCAGGCTCCGCGGCGGGAAACCGAGAAGGAGACGCTGGGCCGGGACGGGGACGCCGGTAAGGGCGGCCAGGGCTGCCTGCATGTCGCGGAGGCGGGAGTGGGCCGTGAGGCCGGGCAGCGGGTGGGTGCCGCTCCGGGCCTTGCAGCGCAGCCGCAGCATCCTCGGCGGGGCCGCCGCCGCCGCCGCCTCTTCCTCCTCCTCCCCGACCGGCCGCCGCTTCCGCTTCCGCCCCGCTTCCTCTCGCGAGACCTCCCGCCGCGCTCCGCCATTGGCCGGGCTGCAGCCAGTCAGAGCGCCGCGGTGGCGGAGGGGCGGGGAGAGGAGGAGACCGGAGCGCGCCGCTGGCGGGCGGTGATTCATTTGCATAGCGGAGCGCGCCCGTGACGTAGCGCCGGTCGGCGGCGGTCGATTTGCATGCGATTTGCATGTGGCGCGGCGGCGCGGAGCCATGTCGGCGGTGCCCCGGCACGGCGGCTCCCCGCGGGGCAGGACCGGGGCCCTGCGCGGCGGCGAGAAGAAGTGCTGTGAGTAACCCCGGCCCGGGGAAGGGGAGGGGGGGAGGTGAGGGGAAACGTGACTTTCATCTATTTCAGGGGAAAAAAAAAACCTACAAAAAAAAACCCCAAAACCATAAAAAGGGGGATAACGCTGGGCGTGCCGCTTAAAAAAGCGCGCGTCTTCCTTAAAACGCGTTTCCATCCCGCGCGGGGACGCCCTCTCCGTCCCGGTGCCCTTCCCGCGTGGGTGCGCGGCGCTGCTCAACCCCACGCCACTCGGTTTTTTGACTTGTGGGTGCTGCCATGGCCCCCTTCCCCTGCTTTTCCCCCAAACGCCCCTCTCCCCGGGCCTTTCCAGAGCTTGCTGCGGCTGTTTTCTGAGAGAACGTGACCGTTTTGTTAAAAGCATCTTTCTTCTGCCCTTGACAGCTCCCGCCCAGTCGGTAAATAGTGGTAACGCTAAAAGCCCTACCTCGGTCCCATTAGGCGCCCGGGAGACCGGAGAGCGTCCAGCTGCCGCTCGCAGCGGTTAATTACCTTCAAGGACACGACGGCCAGCCTGTTCTGAGATGCACGGCAGCTGTCTGTCCGTCCGGGAGACAGGGCACCTCTGCACGGGGGATGGCTTTGGGCTGGAACTCGCTTTTTTGCTCCCAGCTGCTCGGCAATGCAGTTGATGCTCCTGGGTTTTGGGGTTTGGTTTTTTTTTTGGCAGCATGGGCTTCCTACATGACCAACTCCCCGACGCTGATTGTGATGATCGGTCTCCCCGCGCGTGGCAAGACCTACGTGTCCAAGAAGCTCACCCGCTACCTCAACTGGATCGGGGTGCCCACCAAAGGTGCGTGCGGGGGCCGCCGGCTTGCCCCGGTGCAGGGATGGCTCTGCCCTTTGCCGAAAGCGCCGTGAGATCTGTCTGCAGAAAGCCGTCAGTCTCACGCGCTCGTCTTTTGTGTGTGAAGTGTTTAATTTAGGAGTGTATCGCCGGGAAGCAGTGAAGTCTTACAAGTCCTATGACTTCTTCAGGCACGATAACAAAGAAGCCATGGAAATCCGCAAGTAAGTCGGCGTCAGGGGGCTGAACCGATCCGTGGTGGTCTGGTTAGTCTCAGGTCTTGGCAGGCTCTGTGCTTGAGGAGCACAAAATAACGTGTAATGCCTGCGCAGGGATCCTGCCAGAGGGGCTGCGTGTGGGAGTTTTGTCGTTGCCTTCGGGCTGACACAAAGAGCCAAGGCTGCGAACGCCTGGTGGTGAAGCAAGTCATAGGTGCAGATGCCTTGTGATCTCTGCAGAGCCTCCGGGCCTCTTGGAAAGACACAGGGGTGGGCGCTCCGTGGGCAGAGGGAGAAGGTGTTTAAATGTCTCCCCAGTGGTTCAGAAGCCTTGCCGTCTGAACACTTTATGTCAGCTCTGACAATACCCGTTTCTCTCCTGCAGACGATGTGCCTTAGTGGCTCTAGAAGACGTGAAGGCTTATCTCTTGGAGGAGTGTGGGCAGATAGCTGTAAGACTTTTCTGAACTAAACATAGTTTTACATCTGGGTAGTTCAAAGCTGCCCGGGGCGTTTGGGGACCTGATTGTAACCCCAAATGATTTGGGGCTGGTTAAAAACCCTTGGGAAAACTTGCTCATTGCTCCTTACTTGTTTTCTGGTAGGTGTTTGATGCGACCAACACAACTCGAGAAAGACGGGACCTGATCTTAAATTTTGCTAAAGAAAATGCTTTCAAGGTAGTGCTCCTGTATTTAACTTGGAGTTGCTGCACCAAGGGACGTTACTGCTCCCTGGGGCAGGAGCTCTCGAGTTTTGATTCAGGGCAGAGTTCTTGGCTCTCTGAAATATACTTCCTTGCTGTCTTCGTAGGTGTTTTTTGTGGAGTCTGTCTGCGACGATCCAGAAGTCATTGCTGCCAATATCCTGGTGCGTACCGCATTTTCCAGGCTGAGCTGGCAGTACCTACTGTGGGTGCTCGGTGCAAGGTCACCAGCTGCGATAGCTTACAGGAATGTCCGCACATGCCTTGCTCTTACGTTTCACCTTAGAACTAAGCAGCTAAGGTTCGCAGGTTTATAAGAGCTAAGGATGCAGTTAGTTATGTGAGAAGGTGGAAATCAAATGAAGCTGAGAAATGTTTGACCTTGAAGCGTGATTCCTTGTCAAGGGAAGGCAGGCAGCGGGCGGCTTGCAGGGACAGCTAACAGCCAGCCAGCTGTGCCTGTCGCAGGGCCAAGCACTACAGTGCCTTCAGAGTCGCCCTTTGTTTCCTCTCCAGGAGCAGGTTTTTCCACAGGGCAGCGTCAAACACTGCGTATTTGTTTCAAAGGGGAAGAATAATGTTATTCAGCGTTGCTTTTGTTCCCTGTTGAGTTTGCTTAACTCTCACAAAGCGGCACTGTCTGTTGATCAGGAGGTGAAAGTTTCCAGCCCCGACTACCCGGAGAGAAACAGGGAGAACGTGATGGATGATTTCCTGAAGAGGATAGAGTGCTACAAGGTCACTTACCAGCCTCTTGATCCCGATGCGTATGACAAGTAAGCAGAGCCCTGGGGTGCATTTTGTCCTTGTACCCATGAGCTGCTTTGCTTTGTCGCTGCTGTTCTCTGGCTCAGGATGCTGTAACGCATCTGCTGGAGCCTCTGCTCTCCCAAAGCACGACTGCTTGTGTGAAGGTGATATCAGGTCCCAAGTGATTTGAAAGGATTTTTCTCTAGTGTACAGCAGTGTAACGCAGCTCCTTGTTTAAGCACGGCAGTTCAGTGTCTTTTCTGTCTGCTGGAGCAACCCAGTGGTAGTGCTGATGCCTTTACTAGAGGATGAATAGCTAGATTACACCCGCAGATGCACGTGCTTCATTTTTAAAACCAGTCGTGTGGGTGTTCTTATTTTATGTTGACTCCAGAGATCTTTCCTTCATTAAAGTGATCAATGTGGGACAGCGGTTCCTAGTAAACAGAGTCCAAGATTACATCCAGAGTAAAATCGTCTATTACCTAATGAACATTCATGTCCAGCCGCGTACCATCTACCTTTGCCGACACGGTGAGAGTGAATATAACCTTGTTGGCAAGATTGGTGGGGATTCTGGTCTGTCACCACGCGGGAAGCAGGTATGTGTTTGGCAGCAGCCGGCTTGCTGTATTTGTCAAGTGTTGTGTGACCAGGGTCAGAGCCGGGCTCTGCATCCGACTCCTGCGAGGGGCAGCCCCGCAGCTGGATCTTGCCGCGACAGCCACAGCCCTTGAAATGATGCTTTTAACGGCGGCAGCAGCTCCTGCTCCCTCCTAACCTCCCCTGACTTTTTTTCCAGTTCGCTCAGGCACTGAAGAAGTTCATCGAAGAGCAGGAAATTGTTGAGCTGAAGGTGTGGACGAGCCAGCTGAAAAGGACGATCCAGACGGCCGAGTCCCTGGGGGTCACGTACGAGCAGTGGAAGATTCTCAACGAGATCGATGCTGTGAGTGAAGTGCTGATTGAAGCCTTTTGCTTTTCTAGATGGAAAATGATGTTGAAAACCAAATTCATCACGATAAAATTGACCGTTTCCTGTTCATCTATAACCACGTCCGTGTATAACGTACTCCAGCCATCATCGTGAGGTTTAGGGTGGTTTGATACAGGGCTGACAATGCCTGGAGCTGCTAGACCTTGCTGCGAACATATCTAGCTGATGTGGAGAAAGAAAATAACTCTGAACATCTCAGGCATTTGTCACACCGTCCTGGGTGGACAAAGGTTACTGCTCCCACTCTAATTCTTTCGGGCAAAAGAAATTGCAGGGTTGTTGCTGTGGAAATGAATGCTCATTTTCATCCCTGGTAAACAAGGGGTTTGAAATAACAGCAAAAGCCCACCCTCTTCAAACCACCCTGGACGTGCGGTACACAAACGCTGAGTGTGTGGCCGTGTCGGATACAATACCTAAAACTTTCGTCACATAAAGGGATTACTGGTCTCAGCCACTTGCTTTTTCTTTTCTTCCTGTTGCATCGCTGTACCTCTGTTGAAACAAAGCCTGTTGTAACAAGTTCTTCTTCCCTCAGGGGGTATGTGAAGAAATGACCTATGCAGAAATTGAAGCCAAGTATCCAGATGAGTTTGCATTGAGGGATCAAGAGAAGTATCTTTATCGCTATCCTGGAGGCGAGGTGAGGACCTCTAAGAAATAACAATAAGCTACAGTATACGTAAAATGAATACATGTGTGTAGAACTGAAAGACTTAATTTTGACTTTTTCTGCCAGTGCTTGTGTGAGAAACTGAAAACATTAGGGTCCCCAGTTCTCTTTTTCAGAGGAAAGGTTTATTGCTTTCCTTTATTGTGGTGTGCAGATGATACCTTTCAACCAATTAATTGGGCCACTTGCCGAGTCCCTTGCTGCTCCCCTCAGACACGGAGGGGTTTCTGCATCCCGCTCGTTTGGCCGAGGCCTGAATTGTCACTGTGAAAAAACACTTTGGGGAAGAAAATGACTGTGGGTGGGGTGTGGAGTCACTTCTGGTTTTACTTCACAGCCTTGTTGAAATGTGTAATTTGCTATTTTATTTGTTTTTCTTACTGCACTCAGTAGGAGTTACCAGGAATCTGAATCCTCCTGTAATCTGAAGGTTGCTGACACTAAATTCCACCTTCTGCTGTTTGCCTTTGGTTTTTTTTTTCCCTGTATTTACCAAATCATCCGTAACTTCTGCATTATGATATTTTAACTGATATTTTCCTGAATGTGAAGCTGTGTTAATTGCTACTTCTGCTTTAAGCCTCTGTTTACAAAACCCCTTGAAAAATTCCTGTTTTGTTTTTCAGTCCTACCAGGACTTGGTCCAGCGCCTGGAGCCAGTAATTATGGAGCTAGAACGGCAAGGCAACGTCCTCGTTATCTCCCACCAGGCGGTTATGAGGTGCCTGTTGGCTTATTTTCTTGACAAGAGTGCAGGTACAAAAATAAATGCATGATGTTAGGGGCTGGCTTCTCTTGCTGCTTCCTTTACAGAGCTTTTGGGAGGGTGGCTTGTAATTACTGTTTTGATTTTTCACAACGGAAGAGCTGCTTAAAAAAGAAAAAAAGAAAACATTTCTGGAATACTTTAACCATTGCATTTCAGCAGTGCATGGAGCTTAGCAAGAAGCTCTCTTTGTGAGACATGCAGATACATGTGCTGTTTGTTTTCTGCTCAGCCCTAGTTTCTGATGCTGTTTCCACCAGTAGCATTTACATAATCTCTAGGGGATTATTTTTTAATGTAAAGAAGAAATTTTCTGATGCATCAGTAGCCTGTGAAGGGTTGGCAATAGCGCTACGCTTCTGAGAAATGCTGATGCCTTGCATGGCATACTTGCCTGGAAGCTAGTTCCAGTCTGCTGCAAGCTCCTTTATGAAGCTCCAGTGAGTGGTACTGGAGTTTAATAAGACCTTTAATAAAGTTAATAAACTTTTAATAAAGTTGAAAGTAAAACTCCCGTGGGTCCGTGGTGGCTGTTGCTGCAGTGCTTTCCCACCCGTGTGCTGCTGGAGGGGTTCCCTCTGGCTGGTGGCCCCGTGTGCTGGAAATAGCGGGGACAGTCCCGTCCCGCTGCTGCGGGGTTGGGGAGGGCGACTGGGGGGGTCCGGGGGGGCTGCGGTACCGCCTGCGTGGGAACAAGGCACTTTTGAGCTTGGCGTCCGATATTTGCTGTGTGAAAGGTTCCCATGAAGCCTGGGATGGGGGGGCTGGTGTGGGCAGCCCCAGCGCGGCCGTAATGCCCCCCCGTAACGCCTGCCTCTGTCCTAGACGAGCTGCCCTACCTGCGCTGCCCCCTCCACACCATTCTCAAGCTCACGCCCGTTGCATATGGTAAATATTGTCTTTTTTTTTTTTTTTCCCCCCTGGTTTGCGTCTGCATGTGAACCTGATGAGCAAGTTTGTGTCCGTGTGCGGCAGCAACTGGACATGCTGTAAAGGCTGCTGCTAATGTTTTTAATGTATAAAAAGGTTCTGGAGAGTGGGAGGGTTTTGGGGGGAGCAGCAGGAGGGGAGATGGGTGGGTGCGGGGGTGTTCTCCTGTGGCCTCTCTTTTAAACAAGTGATAATTGTCACAGGTGGGTTTCGCCTCTTGATGGAGAAGGCTGTGTGTGCCTCCAAACTTGGCTTTGGCTCTGGGGTGCAGTCAGTTAAAAATGGCTTTTCTGTATAGACCTGTAGTCCACATAACACAGGGCTGCGCTCCTGCAGTGAAGGTCGCAACCAGAAAGTAGTCAGAGTCTAAAATTCTGTTAATAGGGTGAACTGTTTATTTATGAGCTGTTTTATTAAAAAAAAAAATCCTGCTCACTTTCCATGCTGTTTTCAATATTTAAACAAAAAAATTGGTTGTTTATTAAATTACCCTTCCTCATATAAACTTCTCTTTCTTTTTGGTAAAGGCTGTAAAGTGGAGACGATTACCCTGAACGTGGAAGCAGTGAACACCCACCGCGACAAACCCTCCCTGGACTCAGTAAGTCTTGCTGCACAGCCCTGTTTTTTTCCCTTTTCAAAAATAAGTGCCTAAACTGAAACACTCTTAAAGACCTGCTAGAAATGGCCAATTGCTTTCAGTGACCAGAGAGACTTCCTTCAGAATTCCCAAAAGCAGAATTAATTGTAGGCTGAATTAGTGTGCTTCCCAGGCCAGGGGCAGATATTTTTCAAAGCTATTGTAGGAAGCAGAATGGGCAAATTTAGGACTTAGATTTTAAATTCCAGGTCTCATTCTCAGTTTTCAGTTAAGTATTTGTTGTTGATGCTTGTTTGCATTAATTGCGATCATTTCGAAGACTTGCCAGAATGTTTGAAGTGAATTTTTTTTTCTCATTGTCTCGATGAGCTTTCTCTTTGTAAAGCTGCAGACGGGTAAGGCTGGGCTCTGGGACGGGTTCGTGGTGGCTCTGGGCAGCGCTTGCAGCCCTGGGGGGCCCAGGCTGGCTGCCGTGCGCCGGTGGCTGGGAGGAGTGGAGGTCTTTCCCTTGTAAAACACACAAGAAATCTGCAGAGGCAAGTATTTGGCGCAAGGCAAGGCTGTGGCGTTCCTAAACTTTGTATGTGTTGGAGCTGAAGGAGAGGGGTCCAGTTTACCTCCCTTGCACTGGGAATCTTCTTACAGCCGCACTGGAAACACTTCAGACTTTGACTAGCTTTATTTACAAAGTCCTGTCTCTCCCATTACTTAAATAACTGTTTGGCCATCCACCTTGTTCAGCGAAGCACCTAAATATGTGTGAAATCTGTGGAAGTTGCTGCTATTTGAGGTGCTCACTTATGCAAACACTGTTTTGCAGAGGGACTGATCTGTCGGGGAATGCCGCGTAGCAGTTGTGTGTAATTAGCTCCTCCAATTAAAGAGAACAAACCAACTCTCAGTTGTGCTAGCTCGCAGGATATCTAAGTGCATCACATTTTAAGTTCTTCTGGTACATTTAGGCTTTTAGTTACCTCTTGTTGTTGTGTTTTGTCAAGAGCTATTGGCTGATTGCCTGGGATATGGTTATATTTTTTTTTTTGTCCCAGCATAAAGGAGTCCCCTGTGCTTGAGGGACCATAAACAAGGGGTGGAGAAACTAGGAACCTGCTTCTGTGGCTGGAGGGTTTGCAGAGCTAAATCCAGTTGACTGCAAAATGCTAAACTGAGGATATTCGGCAAGACTTCTGTGGCTGGTCCCATGCTGGTGGTTCCCAGTTGGGTATTTATCGCTTTGCAACTTCTGCGCGATGCCTGTGTTGAAATTGTTGCTGCCTGCTCGGAGAAGTCGGAGGCCATTTCTGTTTTTCTTTGCTTTACTTGGGCAACGCGGCTGCTTTGGGGGAGAAGAAACACAAAGCAGGGAAAGTTTTCTATTTGATTATTTTTATTTTGTTTTCCCCCCTAAATTGATTGCAGGGAGGAAAAAAAAAAATTAAAAAGACAATAAAAAGCAAATGCAAACAAACAAAGCCACCTAAGCAAAAAGAAAAAAAATCCCAAAGGGAAATAAAACTGCTAAAAAAGCAGCCTTTTCAGTGGACTCTGAGCCAGATTAGCTGACGGAGCAGGTCGTTTCCCACCACTAGTGCTCAGCCAGGGAAGGCACGGAGCGGTCACGCCGGCGCAGACCGATGCGGGGTTCACCGAGCCGTGGCTGCCGGGAGCTTTGGGGTGCCTGCGGGTGGGAATGCCGGCGGTGCGTGCTGGTGCGCGATGTGGTTTTAAACTGTGGCTCCCCTTTTCGTTCCTTGCGATACCCCTCCGTCTGGGAGCAGAACAACCTTCCCGCCAGCCAAACCCCTGTAAGGATGAGAAGAAACAGCTTTACGCCGCGGGCCAGCGCGGACACGGTAAAGCGCCCGTGACATTACAGTGTTGGGAGCAAACCTCTTGACCTGCTGGGGGCTTTCCCATCCCTGGAAGCTCGAGATGGGGCCGACCAGCTGCAGCTGCAAGTGGGTGTCCTGGTGGTACCTCTCCTGCGCTCCCCCTCCCCACCATCACACCGTCACCCGCGGCTGTCAGTGGTCCTCTCTGAAATACAGACCCTTCCCAGGGTCTCGAACACCATCTCTGTTCCCGCGTGAAAATCATTCTGGATTAGACTCCCTTTAAAAAAAAAAAACAAACCAAAAAAACCAAAAAACCCACCCCAAAACCAACAAAAAAACCCCCAAACCCTACAAAACCCAAAAACATACCCCACACCTGCCCCCCAAAACCCAAAGTTGCCCCATTTAAACTAGAATTGTGGTGCCAGAGGCTTTCAAAGTCAGGCTCTGTGCAGGTGAGTTTCCACCAGTGCAATAGGGTTTTGGCAGGGTGGTTAATTCTGGGTATTACCTCGATTTCTGGCAAAAACCTGATTGGAAAGAGTTATTAATACCCTCTTTGTCTTAATTTGATACTGCAGCCAAGTGTTGCTTTAGCCCCAGAGCAACTTGGTAGGAAATCTTTGTGCCCGTGATTTTGTTGGTGCCCGTTTCCCCGCAGATCCTGATGTCAGCAACTTGTTGAACAAAGTTTGGGCTCTTCGGGTGCCCAAATTCAAGCAGCCTGGATTTGGGGGTCTGGCATTTCTTCTGGCTTAAGAGCACGTAGGTCCTCATCGGTGTTGGATGCGAAGCCCCGTTTGTTTCTTTGCTCATTTAAAATAATTTCTCTGCTAAATTAGGAGTTTTTCTGTGCCTGGGAGAGCACAGGCAGAGTGGGCTGCACGCTGCTGCTGCCTGGCAGAGGAGGCAGAGGTTGGGGGGGGCTTTGAGGAGGTCTTGGCTGGGCCCCTCGTGCAGAGACAGCCATTGTTACCAAAGCTGTTTAAAAATAAAATAATCTTGGATACTTTAGAGGTTAATGTTTTCCAAGCCATTCAGTGAGCCCAGCTTCTTGTTTTCCTCTTCCCTGTTAGCAGAGTAAGTGGCCAGAGAGTAAAAGAAGGGGTGATGCTGCGCAGGTGAGCGTTGCTGGGGTTTTCATACTCAGTGAAGAGCCTGAGGCTTAGGCATCCCCAAAATCCCAGAGCCCTGGTGGGAACTGACCCAGACAGGGCTTTGCACTGGGCTGGGTTTGGCCCACAGCAGTTCTGGATGAAGAATCTCAGCTGGAGAGGACCCTGACTACCTGAGGTCTTAATTTTTGGGTGTCTCCAGCTGGGCAGCCCCAGGACAGGGGTCCCTACCCCGACCGCTCCCCGTTTGCAGTTGTACCCTTCGTAATCGTTATGTCGAAGCGCTGACAGCTCCGGGATGAGGGAGCATTTAGTAAATGCTGGGTTCTGGGGCTGTGTGGGCAGTAGGGAACCGTGCTGTCCTGGGACCTCTTGCCTGAATGGAGCCTGTGAGATGAGCAGCAGTGGAGGAGGCGGCTGGGTGCTGCAGCACACGATGCCCACGCTTTGTATCAGCTCCTGCTGGGATACAAGCCTGCCCTGAGCTCCCTAACATGGAATCTTTGGGGTTGCTTCACTTCTTTCCCAGTTTGCTTTGCTGTTTTTACTATTATTTTTACATCTCCTTTAAAATGCACTATGAGCTATCCTGTGCTGTTTCTTTTTCCTTTGCAGCCTCAAGGGGGAAATGCTTGCCTGTGAGTACCACTGAGAGCAGCTTGTATGTACTCTCTTTTGGTTTAGTAAGTAGGACTTCTCTTGATTAACACTGCATGGAAACTACTTTGGGGAAAGACAAACGCATGGAGCAGAAGGAAGTCTTTTGCTGTGTAATAACCTGTCATTTAAGGGGGACCTCAATCAGGGAGGAATATGTTACCAGGCTGAGCCCACTGATCCAGGGGCTGTAGCTGGACTTACTGGTGCATTGTGCTTGTGCTGGCTGCCTGCAAAAGTGCATTTCACCCTGAGCTTGCTCCGTCCCTGGACCAGTACGTGGGATGGCTCCGCACTGGGACTGCTGGGCTGAGCCGCATAGCTTGTACTGAGCAGTTCTGGGTTCCACGTACGTCTCCTCTCCGCCTGGGACGAGGTGCGGTGACGTTACTGATGGCAGGGGTTTTGCAGGAGTCGTTGGATCATAGCCTGGACAGGAGCGGTGCTGCTCAGCCCCAGCTCCCCGAGACTCGAGGGAGCTGGGTGGGTTTAGCATGTGCTTGGAGAGCGGCTGGGTGGGCAAACCTTTCCGTGTGGGTGGCAGTTGTCACCTAGTCCTCACCATCACGTTCCCCTTGGAGGTGTCCTTGAATGGGGGCAAAGAGAGCAGGACTGTCTTTCTCCCACTCTAAGGAGAGAATATGTCCTTGTCTGTCCCCCCTCTCCAGGGAGCCAGCAGCCAGCGTCACCCGTGAGACCTTGGCTTCCCTCTCGGCCTCGGAGTAAGGGGCTCGGATGAGACGTTGGCTGCCGCCCCGCGCAGAAAGGCCAGAGATGCCCTCGCTTCGCCGTGCTCCCGCCGGCCCCAAGTCCTGTCCCCGAGCCCCTGCTCCGCTGGTGGCTGCGGCAGACCCCGCTGCAACCCCTCGCTTGGCTTATCGGGTGTTTCGCCTCGCGCAGTACACGCAACGCTGGTGCTTTTTGTCTTGTAAAAAGTTTTTTGGTTTTTTTTTTTTTTTGCAATTTAGGTACTCTGCCTGGGGGCTTGGCTGTATTGCGCAGCAGGTCCCTGCACGGGGCTGCGGGACGGCTTTCAGCAGCGTGTGGCTCCTGCGGTGCCCGTGCCGCATCCTCTGCGCTGTGCTCATCCCCGTGTGCCAGGGTGACCCGCAGCGCCCGGCTGCTTCCACCCCACCTTTGGGAGCGTGGTGGTCTTCTCCCGGTGGGAGCAGCAGGCTGTGCTGGGGAGCACCCGAGGGTGGTCGTCCCTAAGGGTGGGCTCAGAGGTGGCAAGGCTTGTGTCCTCGGAGGATTCAGGTCGCTGCGTGTGGGCTGCCGGGGTCGTTGCTGACCTGCTCTTGCTCTCAGCAAAGCTCTGCTCCCTCCTTGCCTCTGCCCTGGGGCTCTGGGCAAATGCTCTCGCTGCAAATCCTCTCGCTCCTGGCGCTCTGGCGTCAAAGGGAGAGCTGGGTTTAACGCAACGAAAGTAAGGTGGTAGCTGGTTCAGTTTCCAGATGTCGGGTGTTAAGAGAGGGTCCAGGTTTGGGTGGGGAGCTGCGGCAGGGTGGTCCCCGCAGCGATGGGGCGCAGGTCTCGCCGCGGCGGGATGCATCCTCATCTCTTCCAGGCGAGGAAGGTGCAGCTCCTACCTCTGCCCAGGTAGCGTTCCTCCAGGCCTGAGAAACTCCTGCTTGAATGTATCTGGCCGTTTGGATGTGCGCTTTTTTAACTTTAATTGCGCTTTGTCCTTGAGCGAAGCTCTTCCAGTGGTTTTCTCAATGCGACCGCTCTGTCTTTCTCCGTCACCAGTATTTACACGTGTGTCCTAGGACGCAGGGGTATGGGATTGATCCTGAAGTAACATGCCTCAGTCTCCTATTCTCTAGTTTGTGGTAGCATTTTTAATAATGCTGCAAAGTTCTCTTACCGACTGTCCTGCCAAAGCTGCAGAAGCGCACAAAGCATCGAGCTCAGATATTGCTGTAGAGACTCTCCCACGTCAGGATGGCCGGCTTGGGATGGTTCAGCCCCTAGCAATGCAAAAAGGGCACGTTTCTCCTAAAGCTGCCTGTCTCCCTGGGTTTCAGAGGCCTTAATGTTGAAGATAAGGGGAAAAGGAGAAAGAACCTGAGCTGGGGGAGCTTGTGATAAATTTGATAAGTCGTTGTTCCTATACTGAGCGATATTACTTTAGAATCAAGTCAGAGGAAAATTATCCGTAGGCTAAAAGCCAAAGCCTTGCCCCTTTGGATTTGCCTTTTCTCTGAGTCAAAAGGAGCTGTGTGTTTAGAAAATGAATGTATATTCCAGCTTTGCAAAATTACTTTTCTAATGCTGAGCTTCAAGTATTTCATTTTCCCCTATGTTTAAACAAATAACACAGACTTCCTGGGAAGGTTTGCAGATAAATGAAGGTAACTTGGTCCAACTTCCTTGATTCCAGTACAAACCTTCTTCCTTCTTAGTGCTGGTGTTTTGCTTGAGAAAGTAGCATGTGAGCAGCTCTTATGGATTACCTCTGTCTGATGATGGTCACTTTTTAAGTGTTAATGTCAGGAAAACTGTTTGGATATTTATTGCAAATAGAAAATATGTAGGGTCCGGATTTCCTGACTGTTGGAATTTAAGTGTCTATGCTTACTGTTAATTGTCAGCAAACTGGCTCCATAGCTGTGCCATTTTTTTATTGCAAAACAGTGCTGGTTAGGTAACAAGACAAATTGCACATACCAATTTACATATCGGTTTGCAGTCTCAAAGTGCTGCAGCCGAGCAGAGCGGGCACTGGGCATTGCACAACTGGAGCCTTTCTGAGCATTTTCTGTGCTCTGAGATATTGCATGAACAGCAGCTGTAGGAAATCCTGGCTGTCGGATTTTAACTTGTGTGATCGTGCATTTGTAAACATATAATTCACTTGTACTGACCTGAGTGTGTTCCTGTTGTCTTCTGGACCCTCGGTGAGGCAGTGGAAGGAGTATTATCAAAACTATAAGTATTGTGGTTAATATGCAAAATGGTTACTGTAATGTTTCTTACGTTTGTCCTGGAAGTGTACTTTCCTATGGAGAAGATAAATAAAAGTGAGTAACCCTGAGTAACCAGCCCGCTTCGTTATTGCCTGCCGACCTACGAGGTACTCCAGTAAAGCTGAGCTTGCACGGTCTCAGGCTGAGACTGGGACACCCTTTGTCCGGAGCTTTGCAAGAGGTTAAAGGACGATGCAAAGCGTGAAGCAGCTCATTATTTGGTCGGGTAGAAGTAAATAAATAAATCCTCAGATGGTTACCGTCATGTAGAACAATTATGTGGAGCTGGTTGGATCCAGCTGGTGCTGTCTGCTGCAAAGCGTCTGTCTGTCCGTCCCTGGCACTGAGCTGAGCTCTGCTGTCCCCTGCTTTACCATCTCCTGACTTACCCTTGGTATAACTTGTACCATTTATCTCTTATTTGTAGAGGATGGCCAGTTTAACGGTGTAGAGGTTTGTGCTTTCATCTCGGATTCGGCTGGGATTTCCGTGGCTGGGAAGAGCCCTGCGGATGGGACGCGAGCATCCCCGGAGCACAGTGAGCCGTGCGCCACTTTGGCCAGTACTTTCCTCTGAAATGTGTTTTTAGAGTCTGTCTGTGTCTTTTCTTTCTGAATGCTGAAACGTCTGCCAATGACATTGGAGAAAATTTATTATGGAGACTTTTCAATCTGCTTTTAATATGTCTGAGCTAATGTATCCCTGGGCTTTCTGAGGTGTTAAAATAGTATTCCGCATCTTCCTGGTTAGATGGCAAAATTAACTGCAGTATATGTGAGGACAAAATGGTCATATCCATACTCGCTGAAGCAGCTTTTCTTTGGAAGATGTGTTACTGGACCAAATCCCCAATTATTTTTTTTAACTGTTACCATTTCCAAGTTCAAACGCAGTTATTGTGGTGTTTAACCACTGAAAGAGCTCCAGGTATCACTTGAGTTTGCTTTCATGACTGCTGATTTGAATCCTGTGACTGGAGCCTCTTCCTTTGCTTTGGGAAGGCTTTTTTATACAAGGTGTAACACAAGGCACTCATTAAGTCAGCAAATCCTGCGGGACGTCTCCTGTGAGGGGCAGAAGGGAATAAAAGCTCCTGTCGCTCTCTGGAAAGAGTACAGCTACCAGTGCTGTCAAATCTGAACTCCAGTCCTGCTTTACCTTTGCACCCTGATCTAATCCTCATCCTCTCACTCATTTTTCCTGGGCTTTGTGGATGCTTTTATCTATTAGAACAGAAAATTGGAGCATCGCTTTGCTTGGTGTCTGGGAACAGTGGGGCCGTGTGTGCAGAGTTTGCAAGAAGCACGTGATTTTTACCAGTTGTCTTTTTAACATACCAAATTTTAGGCCCACAACAAGTTTTTAAACTTGCCTACGAATAAGCTGTGAATGTTACTGATGTATAATGCTGCCTTTAATAAGTTTAAGCTGCTGTAGTATTTAGTGCATAGACTGTGAGACTCCCCTGTGGCGCAGCTCGTGTGATGGCTCTGTGTTAAGTCCCCACCGAACCCCCAAATTTGCAGTGTTCTCCCACAAGTCTTGACTTGTGTTTTGCCAAACTCCATTTTACTCCACTCCTGTTCTTGCACTAAGGGCAAAATCCTCAGGTTGGGCCAAGAAAAGAGCATTTAGGTACAAAGCAGGAGGCTGTTCTGAACCTGCTGTTTCTGGTGACTCCAGGACTTATATGAGCAACTTCTGGGACCCAGGTTGCTTATTTTAAATGTATAAATAAATGTTGGCCATACCCACAGTAGGGATCTGTGCTTGAGAAACATCAGCGCCCTGGCTGCAGATGAACTCAGAAGCCCTGAAGCCCTGAAGAGGTTTACCTGGGGATTTTGAGCTCAAACCTAGTTGTTTTAAACACTCCCAGAGCTTTAATTTGATAAAGGTGAGATGGAGAGGTCAATGGCGGAGGCCCAGGCTCTAATCCTAAGCCTTTTAGGATTTACACAGAGCAGAAGCGTGTGTTGATCTAAAGCAATTGCGCCACGGAGGGAGGAAATTCAGTGGGTGAGAAACTGAGTTTTATTAGTTTTGTTCCTCGGGCTGTTCCCACTGGGGCGCAGGTTTGCTGCAGCCTTCTGCAAGAGCAGCGCTCTCTGTTCTTTGGTTTTAAATGTTACAGTGCTTAGAAATAAGCCAGAAAAAAAAAGGAGAAAAAACGTTGAAGGAAGAGATTTATAGCCTGGTAATATATATATATATATATATATAACCTGGTTGCATGGTAATACTTGCTGTCAGTCTCCAGTAATGCTCTAAACGCACAAACCTGCACCGCATCGGGCTGGCTGCTCCTCCGGAGAAACCTCCCACTCTGCGGGGAAAAAGGAGTAGAAATGTACTGTGGGATGTTTACACACAATATGCTGTAATAACTTGCTAAGGAGTTAATTACATTTGTATCATTGAGTAGTTAATGGTTGTAAGGAGATAAAATATGTATTTTTACCTGCCAGGTTTCATGAATGTAGCTGCTAATATGTTGGCGGTTGAAACTTTTTTAATCACTGCTAAATATCAGGTCTGCAGTTTTGGATCACTGACTGTGGGTCCCTTATTCCTGTCGAGTAGGTACTTGCTTTGGCCGTGGTCTGCTGGGTCGTGGGATGGAGCCCCTCAGCCGTCTCTGCAGACGGCAGCATTTGTGCCTCAGTGCTTTAATTAAAGCCTAACTACAGCCTTTTCCTCCTGCGTTTTAACTTTCAAAAGGTGTAAATATGTGTGTCTAGAGCAGAGCAGCAGCAGATTTGTGATCGTCATCGTTGTCGTGCGGGTAAATCACACCCGACGTGGTGGGTCGCGGGGTCCTGCCGAGCCCCGAGCTCTCGGGGCAGCCGGGCTGGGGCGATGCCCGTGAGCCCCCGCATCTCCCCAGCCCTGTAACATGCTGGTGGGTCCCCGTGCCAGATATTTCCTTGAAATCACCTGATTTCTTTGGCACCGTGTGTGCAAATACCCCAGAATAAACAATGATTGCACAATGTACCTGAACTGAGGATTAGCAGTGGCTTGTGCTGTCAGTCGTACCGGCGCTGCTGTCTCGGGCTGAGTGGGCAGAGGTGGTGAATTTGGAGGTGTGGAAGTGGGCTTGGTGCCTTCGTGAGCATTGCACCACGAGTGGAGGGTTTTTTTCTGTATTTCCCTGACTTTCTCTCCATTTCTATCAGCAGAGGCGGCGGTGGCTGCTGTTACTTGCAGTGAGCAGTGGCAGGGCCACCCGTGGGACCTGCATCGCTGTCCCCTGCGCAGGGATGTCCTCCTGTCCCAGGGGCTGGCTGGCCCGTCAGCGTTATGGGTCGTTGTAGAGAAAAACGATGACTCGGGCAAAACCTGTTCCATCTCTGCTGCCAGCGATGGGGGAAAATTGGAAAGTGAGGGGAAAAGGCTTAAAACCGGGCTGGATAGCTTGAGTTTGTGTACGCTGGCTGTGACGTTAGAGCTGCCACTTCTCTGCAAGGCATCCCCTTCCCGGCAGCTCGGCGGTGGGTGACGGGAAAACCCAGCCCAGCCGCCTCCGGGCCGAGGAGCAGCCTTGGGAGGAGAAGCATCGCTGCCAGCGCTTCCAGGAACCGCCTGCCCCAGGGGTACGTCCCAAACTCTCACCCGTGCTCCTCCGAAGGGTACTGGGCCAGCACTGCTGGTGCCACCTCCGCCTCTCCCGCTGCTCCTCTGTCTCTCTGAACACCGTTTGCAAACTGCATCTCTGTATTCAGTGTTTACCAAGATGGGTGTTACGTGTCTACTTGCAATTTTGCGATGTTGCTGCTTTCTAATTTTTTTTGTAGGCTTAAAAAAAAAAAAAAGCAATATATGTGAACTTGTGCTGTATGTTTCGCACTCCGTGCACTTAAGCATAAATATCCCATCAGCATTTATTTACAATAAAGGTATTTAAAAAAAAATATAGGTCTAGTTTCCTCTGTTTATTTTCCATTATTGTTTGCTATAACTGTCTATTGTGTGCTGGTTTTGTGAGATAATGGTGAATTCAGGGAGTCTCTGGAAAGTGTTTGGAGGAAGAGGGTCTGCAGGGGAGGGCAGGCGTCCCTGGGCTTTGGGAGTTGGGTTGCAAATGGTGACTCCTGCACCCCAGAGCTGCTGCTGCCGTTCCTCTTCCCTCATCAATTTTAAGGGTGTTTTCATTGGAGCTGTTGGAATTCAGATTCTTAAGTTTTCAATGGAGCTGTTAGGGTAGGAACACTCTTTTTAAAGCATGTCTCTTTCTAGGAAAAAAAAAAAAGTCAAGAGGACCAACTGGTGTGACTCTAACTGGTGAGTTCCAGCATCTGCAGCTGGAAACCAGCTGGTCCCGAAGGGACTCACCAGCCACAGCCTGAAAAGAAGTGACCTTGGATGTGGTCAAGGAAAACCCCTTTTATCCCATTTATGCAGCCACAAGCTGCGGGTTGAGAAGGTCTTAGGGGTGTTTAGCATCCATCGGAGCAGGAGACGGCTTTTGGCGTGGCTGTGCCCTGGCTGATGCTCACGGCCATGAGCACCCTGTGCGGGTTCTAAATAACCTCCTGCGTGCCTGTGAGGAAGCTGCTGATTTTTTGGCACACAAGTCAGCTTGTTCCCAGTCATCTGGAAAAAAATAAATCTAGAAAGCCTATGTTTGTGTTTGCGATTAACTGGATTCTTGTAAATATTTAGTGGAGGTCAGTGCCTGCTCAGGAGTAACAAGGGGCTTGTTGTGAGCAAGCCCCTGCTCGTCGGGCGAGGGCAGGCAGCCTTTTGCCGTGTTTTATGGAGTAAGAACTAAACCTGTTTCATTGCATTTTGGCATAGACTCAGGTGAACTTCAGAAAGGTAATATATCCTGCTCAATGTAGGGACATGTTAAATTTTTCCAGCAAAACCCCTCAGATTTGGCAGAACACACCAATACCTGCGAGAAGCACAACCTGGGGTAAAAAGGCCATTGCCAGGTTCTTGATGGTGAGTCAAGCCTGGATGAAGCCGGGCAGCCAAAGTGCAAAAGGAGCAAATGGTTACAACTTTGGCCAAAACTCTTGTTACTGGAAAATGACCCACCAGTGACAGCTGGACTGGGGAACAGCTTTCAGTGAGACGAAGGGCAGCTGGGTTCCCATCGTGGACCTGGGTGTTCGGCTCTGAGTGATGCTCCCTGGGACCTTGTGTGCTGCAGAGCTCCTGCCAGTGGTGTTTTTGTGGGATTAAGTGGAGCTGGTTGAAGAAACCATATTTTGAATGCTGGCCAGAGGCTTTTGAGGTCAGAAGGGATGAGCTCGTGGTTGACATGCCCCAGGGCGAAGCAATCCTCTTGAAGAGGTCCCCAAAGTGTCCCCAGGGTCCCTGGGCATCACTTGGGGACCGGCACTGGCCGGGTGCTGTTGCTGCACGGTGGAACGGGCAGCGTCCTGCTCAGCAAGGATCGTTTCAACAAAGTTGGCAGCTCCATGCAGAAAACAAACAATTTCGACATCTGCTTGGGTTGCGCTCAGTTTTCTAGTCTTTCACTTTGTGGGTTGAATAAACTACTTCCTTCTTGCTTAGAGAAGGAGTTAATGATTTATGGGTCAACTGGCACAACTCTGGTGTCTGCAGAATTCAAACTTTTCTGCGTGGAGCCGTGTCTGAGTGTGTGGGTGTACGATAAGGTAAGTCCTCCTTGAGTGCTGCGGTGCCTGGAGCCAGGGGGGCTGGGTGAGGAGAGTCATCGCTTTGTCTTGCAAGAGCTGAAGAGGCCGGGTCTCTCCATCTCCTGCTGCCAGACCTCCAGGTAAGACGGCTTTGAGCAATACAGCTTTAGGTGACATTGCTCTTCGGAACTGGATTGGAGCTTTCTTGCAAAGGTTAATAAATTAAATCAAATTAAACCAAGAGCTGTAACAAGGATTGAAGGAAAGCTAGAGAAATGAAACAGCCACAAGAAGCATTGGGTTTAGGGTGGGAGCATCAAGAAAGACTCTCTCATTCCCAGGAGGAAGGTAGGCACTTGGAGCGTACATAACATTGGGAGGATTTAGGCTCATAAATGATGATCCTGGATAACAAAGTCAGAGGCAACTCTTGCTGATCTCTAGGAGTGCCAGATCAGTCCAAGTTGCACTTAAATTCCATTTTCTAAAGCAATTCGGTCTCCTGAATGACTTGTATGCTTTATAGCTTTACTCCAGTTAATGTAGTTTGCACAAAACTGCTGTATCTTTTTGGTTGGGTACTTTGCTCTCTCTCTACATGTAATTTATTGTTAGGGAACTGTAGTGACTCCAGCAGAATTTCATCTGACTAGGAATTTGCTTCCAAGAGATTTGTTACTAAAACAAAATGTTTTACCCATAAGATAACTTTCAGGGGACTTTTTCCAGAAGGCATAGATAAACTCACGGCCCTGCAGGTATTAATTTGGCTGGTTGGCTGGGAAGAACACTGTTGGCAATACAGTGTTTTTAAGTGGAACCTGAAGAGCTACAAAGCATTTATGTTATGGTTTGAGTGGAGCTGTTAGTCTTTCTTTTTTTTCTTTTTTTTCAAATTTTATTTTAATATTGTAATCAAAAGCTGCATTCCCCAAAAATGCAAATAAATGAGACGAGTGGAATAAAGCCTATGGAAATTGCTTAACATCTGCACTCAGTTGTCCTGTTTACGTTGTATTTTCATGTCTCTGGGTCTGGTCTGCTGGACCCAGCCTTCCTCACCCAAATCTAGCTCTGCCCCAGCATCCCAGCTCCTCCACACTGGGTATCGGTCCCATTGGTCAGAGAGGAGCCAGCAGAGGAGCTGAGTATTGCAGAGTATTGCAATAGCTCCTGCAGCTTCTGGTCCCCAGCCACGACTGTAAGAACCGCTTAGGGGTGGAGAAATGAGACCTGTCCATATGAGCTATGGTTATCCTGAGTGTAAATACCCCCATGCTATTTTTTACAGATACTTTTGACCTGGAAAAAGAATGTGGTAACTTCTGTGGGTTCTCCAGGCAGGGAGGCTGGAATAAAGAAAGATGCCAGCTTTGGAGCTGGGGAGACAGAGGGATCGCACCACTGTCCTTGGGTTATTCCTCGCCGCTGCTCTTGTGGCTGTCCAGAGTAAGTGAACACAAGGAGGGAGCAAGTCCATCAGGATGAATTAAGATCCCTCAAAGGAAAACCTTCTCCTGGGGTTCACAAGACTTGGATCCTTCTCTTTTCCTCATAGCCTTTGCATTTTGAGAACATTGTAAATCTTTGTGATTAGAATCCATCTTCTTTTGCCTTTTTTTCCCTTTCTGTGTAAAACAGATGTAAAATTATTCCAGCTGAAAAAGGTGCAAGGGTTTATACTAGTTGGGGAGAGGAAACGGTTAATCCGGACTTTGTGACCAGCCTTTGAAACTGCTGGATGAGGTGTGAGGGGCAGAGGACCACCTGGGGTGGGTGATGTTCCTCCCCTGTCCCTGCCAGCCTCAGCCATGCCCCGTCACAGACTGTGCTTGTCCTCTTTGCTTCTAGCTTTAAGGAGTTTTAAGGCCACCGAAGTGTCCTCACCTGGACCTTCAGAGTAAATCAGGCCTGAACACCCACTGCTTTTCCTCCCAGTGTCTTTCTGATGGAGTTTCTGTTGGTAGGTGTCTGCAATGCTCCACCACGTTTCCCATCTGCAGAACTCAAAGAGGAATACCAAGGCATTACCTCATTTTCCCATAATTCAAAGGTAGAATACGTCTGTCGTCCAGGTTACATGAGAAACGTTAATGCCCGAAACATCCTTATTTGTGGAAGGAACAGTAGGTGGTACGGCACAGAACAGGATATCTGCGTACGTGAGTATATTTTGGGTTGACTTTTGATTTTGTTTTTTAATTTGTTGATGCAATCAGCTCATTTTGTCAGAGCAGCATCCAAAGTGACCTCATGGGATGGTGGGAGATGAGTGACCTGATGTGAAGCACCAGTTGTATTCCGCTAAGTACTGGCAATGATGGCAAAAGCTGAAACCTGCTTTGATGCTGGTTGTGTTTGCTGACTCAAAGGATGTTCTGCTCAGGCACTTTGTAACTCTTCGTTCAAAAAAGTATGTCAGACTTGCAGTAGGCGAATCCTTTAGCTGTGAAGAAACACTGTCGTGCTTGCCAGGGTTACTGCAAAACCCCACTTAGACTGCAGAGGCTGGCTGCAGGTCACGATGCAAGTCTTAACAGCATCATGAATTACGGAATAATTTAGGGTTGGAGGAGAAATCTGGAGGTCTCTGGTCCATCCCCTTGCTCAATATTGGAGGATTCTTCTGCTTGCCTGCTGCATTCGCCCAGTTCTTCAAGAAACTGAAATAAGAACTAACTCCTTTCCTGTTGTCCCCCAGCAAAACCATGTGCCTACCCTGGAGAGCCAGACAACGGCAGACTTGTCATGGGAGAAAATTTCAGTTTTGGTTCAACAGTGAGCTTCACCTGCAACACTGGGTAAGCCAGGAGCACTCAGGGCACGGGTCCTCTTCTTCCCCAGCCATTTTTCTGAAGTCTTTTCCCTCTAGATTAAAGCCTGTGCTGTCAGAGGCCTTACCAGTGTAGGTAATTGCAGACAGTGATTGAAATATCTTTTAAGCTTTCCTTTGAGAGCTTTAAGACTGACTGAGTTTTGTTAACCTCATACTTTGAGGCAGTTCTTCCTGAGCTCAAGTTCACTCTCCTGGCCCTTTATAATCCATTTCCAATGTTTCAGTATCTTTTTTAAGAAAATACATCAATACTAAACTCAGAGCTGTAGTGATAGCTACAGCTAGCTGATAAAGTAGACTTTTTTCCTTAGAAACCATGTAATTTTTTTTTTTTATTTAAAAAAATGCTTTTGTCAAAAGCCAGTGTGTCATTGAAAAAATGACATTGATGGCTAATTTCTGATCAGCTGTAATTATGATAAGGAAGCCAAAACCATCCTGATAGTGATGTTAAAGGTAATACATCAAAACTGAGTTGGTCAGTTGATTTCCTCTCCCCTGTTTCACATAGGTACAGACTGGTTGGAAATCCTCAAATTCAATGTGTGATTAAAAATGGGGTTGTTACATGGGACAGAGATATTCCCATCTGTGAGCGTAAGTAGAGCTCCTTAATTGGTCTACTGCTTAAATGTTACTGGGGATAGATAAAGAAGCAGTCGTGTTGCCCTGCTGAGGATTTCAGCAGTTCAATGCATGGTGGAGTCTGGAAAGGCATTTTTTTCTTGGTGTTTTTCTTCCTGCGTCATCCTGCAGAAAAATTATTCACTGTCTGGGAGTAAGGCAGCTGCACGTAAGACCGGTATATCCCAAAACCACTCGGTGCCCAGGTCAGAGCTCCACTGCCTGTGGGCTGGCTGCAACTCCTTTGAGACCTGCCCTTAATTTCTGACCCTTCTGGCACCTCGTTTTTCAATTTTTTTCTTACCAGACCTTTGGTTCAAAACTAATTAAGTTCCTTCTCTCTTGTTCTTCCCTCCCTCTACCGTTTCTCCCCACTCCCTCCCCAGCCATACCATGTTTACCACCTCCAAAAATAGCTAATGGAGAGCACAGCGAAGCTGACAAAGAGCTCTTTGAATACGGAGCATCTGTCACTTACTGGTGCCACACTGTCAGAAGGGGAGAGACACCTTTCTCACTGGTGGGAGATGCCTCTATTTTCTGTACAACCACAGATAACATAAACGGTGTCTGGAACAAGCCAGCCCCAGAGTGCAAAGGTGAGGTGCTCCCATGCATGGGGTGAGTGCGCGCTTGCAAACTGCAGCAGCACCAGCTGCAGCCCCTTCTCTGCTGCCTACTGCCCGGTCTGCTAGAGCTGTTTTCTTCTTTGGAGCTGTCTCCCTCCTTTATGTTGCTGGAATCACATCTTGAAGATGAGACCCTCTGGGTTTGGTAGCAGTTAACGGGAATTAGGATCTCCCATCGCAGGGACCGTGACTGCTCACGGTCACCATGTCAGCAGGGGGTGTGGGAGTGGGATTTTATTAGCGTTCGCAGACCAGACGATGCATCTTGTCTGCCAGCCTGTGTAAAACGTAACGCCTGCAAAGAATTCAGAAACCTGCGGTGATACCTGTTGCCTTTCCTATGTTCTTTTTACACTTAGCCTTAATAAAAAGTGTGAAATAAAAAAACGCTGTAATATGGGGTAAGGGTTTAAAAAATATCATGTCAGCCTGCTTCCTCGTCATGTCCATTTTCAGCCTTTTTGGTGAACACGTCTCATGCTACGAGAATGTTTTTAATACCCTCATCTCCCCTCTTGAGCCTAACTGCTGATTTCCTAAGTGGTGGCGTTTCCCTGACACAGTGATTAACTGTGAGTATCCGAGCGTGAAGGACGGGAAGGTGCTGAGCGGGTACCGGCACACGTACACCTACAGAGACACTGTCATGTTCGACTGCAATTTCCGCTACACCATGAACGGCAGCGAAACGTCCACCTGCAAAGAAAACGGCCTCTGGGACCCTCCGCTGCCGCTCTGTCAGCTCAGTAAGTGTGGGGGACCGAGCACTCCTCCACCTCATCCAGCACCTTTGCTTCAGTGAAGTCCCAACCCATCTAAGAAGGCAGTAGGTCATGAAAGTGATGGCTCCAAGATTTAACTTTTGGGGTTTGGGTTTTTTTTTTTTGGCTAATCTCTCTGTAGCACTAAAGGTGACTTTAGGAATTTATGACGTGGGTCCATAGAGACTAAGGCTTTGTCCCATTCAAGCTGGTGAGCGTTTCTTAGTAGAATTCAAAGGGACTAAATTAACCTTTCTATATTTACTATTTTTAAAGTTTGTTGGTAGAGCCGCAGATAGTATAAACTTTATTAGAAATTACATCTCGTAACAGGGAAAATTACCATGCAGTCTGAAATGATTGGTCTGTTTTCATTTGTCTCCTTTGCATTCATTCTTTAGCATTACTGAACTCAGACAATTAAATGCATCTCAGAAAGAACAATGTGAGCCCATGATTTTTACCCAAATTCTCTCCCTTATGTTACATGCCATCATGGGCCTCACTGGTTTATCACTGGCAATGTCCCTAAATTGGTATTTCATTCCTAGGTAGCTGTGATGATCCTCCAGATGTGCATAATGCTTTTAAAGCAAAACTTGCTGGCAATCTGTTTCCTGTGGATACTATCATCACCTACGAGTGCAAGGAGGGCCATCAGTTCAGCCCGGGAGAAAATACGCGGCACATTAAGTGTCTGCCGGGTTTTACATGGTCTGAAACTCCACAACCTTGTGAAAGTAAGTGTATGTTCCTTTGGCTTACTTACCCTTATGATTTGGCAAAATTATTACTGAATGAAGAGGCTGTGTGCAGATCGCAGGGTGGGGGAGAGAGGGGGGATGCTCCGGGGGGACAGCTTGGCACATCTCTGGTCTTTGCTCTGACTCTTGAACTCCTTTGATTTATTCTCCAGCCACAGAGTTTTCTTTGCTTTATTTACCAGCTGTGCTTTCTAGTCCCTTGAACCTGTGGAAAAAGTCATTGTGGTGCCAAGGGCCCCTTGCCCCATCCAAGGGGAGGTTGCAGTTGCAGAATCCCTTGCAAACACCCCGTCCCCCAGCAGCGCCCCGGGACGGTGTTGGGGCAGATTTAGCATTGTGATGTGTCTTTGTCTTACAAAGCACAAATCTGCTGTCATCCAGATGGCTTTGCTGTGGTTTCACACTTGCTAACATTTGGCATTTCTCAGGAATTCATTGCCCAAATCCAGATGTCAGGAATGGAAAGCTCTTAAATGCATGGAGAGAAAATTATGCATATGGAGACACACTGGAAATTACGTGTAATGATGGCTATGCTTTCAAAGGTCATGGCAATAGCATTGTGCTTCAGTGTTTAAGTGACGGTAGATGGGATCCAGAAGTACTAGAGTGCACTCCAGGTAGGTGAGAGTTGGTGAAGCATGTTGACTTGGCAGCTACTTATTTTTGACCGCAAAGGTTTGGGTCACTCTGTACAGCGTAGTTGTCTGCTGACATTCACAGAAAAATCTACCTGTGGCCTTAGATGATGGTAGTAGTAGCCAAGGAGAACTTTGCTCCACTGCCATGTATCCCCGGATCTAGTCCTCCTGTGTTAACTTGGAAGAAATAGGCAGCAAAAGATCCAGATGGATCATCATGTTGCCTGTGGTTTGCTGTATGGACAGGGGGCTGAGCTGGTGTCTGGGGAGGTGGGATGCAAAGGGTTGGGTGCTGGTAGCTTTTAAAGGCTTAGAAGGTTCCTAAGAAGCCTGGGAGACATTTACCCAGCTGGAAGGGGATGTGGTTTGTGCTTTGGACAACAGCTGGGCTGGTTTGCTGACATGAAGCTTGGGAGCAGAGGATATTCTCAATGCATTTCCCCTCTCAGAAGAAAGTGCAACCATGTAAATAACTGACACTGCTGCAACTAATAACCTAGCAATGGGGCACCACAGCAATACCAGCAAGCTGCTGGAAGCAGCCTGAGCCCAAAAGCTCAGGAAAACCTTGCCAGGGGGAAAGAGCCTGCTCCACCTCACAGGACAGCCAGCCTTAGAGCATGGACGATCGCTTGTCCTGGCCCTAAGGCTGCCTGTGAGGTGCTCAGCAACCTCACGAGTGCAGCTCGGTGGGAAAGCGGGGGCTGCAGTCCCTGGGACAATAGCGGTGCCTGGTGCTGAGAGCCCTGAGGCTCGGCTCGGTTGGGCATGGACCCAGCTCTGCAGCATGTGCCTTTCCTAATGGCCTCAGAAAAACGTGACTGTAGAATAGAGTGACAAAGGAAGTGTTGAGACCTGCATCTGTATGATAGTCACCTTTTTTCCCAGGGTTCAGATGTTCTTGATAACTGTCTTCTCCATAGAAAGAATCTTCCCTGGAATTCTTTCTGAAAATACATGATGTCCTTTATTCTCCATTGTTTCTAGAAAGTCATTGCCCAAGGCCAGATACTGCTCATGGAACAGAGGTTTACAACAGCAGAAATGACTACACAGTTGGGACCCAAGTGAGGCTGGGATGTGATACGGGCTATGTCCTCAGGGGCCAGGACTTGACCGAGTGTCAGGCTGATGCGAGCTGGGCTCCCCCATTACCGTTTTGTGATAAAGGTATGTGTAACAGTGCCAAGAAGAGATCTCGTGCATCGGTATTCAGAAACAGCAGTCAGAAGGTGACCTGCCTTCAGCATCTGCTTCTGGGAACAGGATGATGATCACCGGCTCATGGGCTGAAAGTGTTCAGGTGTCCTCTCCCTGGAGATGTGACCCAGGTGGGAGCTGAGCGAGAAGTGGGTGCCTTGAGCTGGTGTAAGAGGCAAGAAGCCAGGCAGCAACTTCATGTGAACTTGCTGCGCTACAAACATGAAGTTAACTCTTGTACTGATTTCCCAGATGCAGTTTTGATTCTCACCTGAGTATGATAACTGTGCATTTCTTTTCTTATCAATTCCTGTTATTCCACAGTCTGTGACCCCCCTCCAAGAATCACCAACGGGCAGCACTCTGGCTTGAGAACGGAGCAGTTCCCCTACGGCGCAGAGGTGACGTACAGCTGTGCGGAGGGTCTGTCCCTCATTGGGGACGCCTCCATCTACTGCACCTCCGACGACGGGGTGAACCTGGCGTGGAGCGGACCTGCCCCGGAGTGCAGGGGTGAGTCGTTTCTCCTGTACGGGATCAGACTGAAGCCAAGACCTGGGTACGATGCTGGGGCTAAGCCCCAGCCCCGTTACCTGCCCTGGTCCAGGAGCTCCAAACCCAGAGCGGTTTAATGACTGTGCAGCTCCTCCAGCTCCTGTGCGAAGGTCTCGGCACCACGAGCTGCTCAGTAACCCCAGGGACTGGTACCATCTCCTTGGGGGCTGCTGCAGGCAGCTGAGGGTCAATTCTCACATTTGAGTGTAAAACTGATGCAGAGAACATCAGGAAGAGCGGCTCTGCCCCGCCGGACCTGGCTCCCCCTTGTCCCTGGGCAAGGGCAGCAGCCAAACCCACCTCTCCCATCTCCGTTCTCTCCCCGCAGTGGTTCGGTGCCCCAAGCCCACAGTCGAGAGGGGAAGGATGACTCCGCAGAGGTTCACGTTTCCCTACGGGGTGGCTGTGCAGTTCTCCTGTGACGAAGGCTTCATGCTGCATGGCGATGCTGAGAGCCGGTGCCTGGCTGACAGTGCCTGGCACCCTCCCCTGCCCACCTGCCAGCCAGGTGGGTACCAGACCCGGGCAGATGCCCCACAGCTGGTTTGCATAGGTGCTGCTCCTTTGAATCACCAGCAACAGGGGAATTGGCAGGGCGTTTTCTCTTCCAACTCCTCCCATTACATTATTTTTTGGCATGCATTTTTCTTGCAGTTCGGTGTCCCCAACCCTCGAGACAGGAGATGCTAGTGATTTACCCTGCTAAATTATTGTACGAGGTGAATGAAACTCTGTCGTTCCACTGCGGACGTAGTAGCCGTTCAGCAGTAATCTCAAAAACTACCTGCTCAGCTAAGGGCACTTGGATACCACCACCCACATGTGTAAGTACCACCACCTGCCCAGGCTTTGTCTGTATCTTGCCCCATTTACAGTCTGGAATAGCACTGGTCCAACTTCAGGAATGGGGTTGCTTCGTTACAGGAGGGCTGGCCTGACTGAGGGGCTGCGGTAGGAGGGGGATGCTCAGCACGTAGGTCCCTGCAGCAGTCTCATGCCCTCTGTCTTTGTTTTGGTTCTTTTAAAGAAAAAGCGTGATAAGTGTGAGAAGATTCTTCAAAGTAGTGAAGATTTCCAGTGTGGAGTTCCTCTGACAGAACTGAAAACTCTGCTGGAAGTCCAGAAACTGTACCTGGAGATCCAGAAACTTGAAAGGGAGCTAAGAAGCACAGCAAACGGCTAACTGTCATCACTGGTATCATAAAACCTGTCCTCTTTGTGTGTCGAATAATCATGCTGACTGAGGATTTTTTATGACTTCGTAATTCGTGCTAATGCTTAAGTAGCCAGAAAAAAATTTACCAATCAGCTAAGAAACAGATTTGGTCATCTAGGGAGTTAGAAAGTGACTTCTGACTCCTTCTGCCAGACCTCACTGGGTTAGGTTTGTACATCCCTTTATACATTTCAAAGCTTTGCATTTAGATATGTTTGTTATACTGACAAGTGCACAGTTTAGAAAGGAACTGAGTGGAAAGTAAACCTTTGTCGGAGCCGAGTGGAGGCCGTACAGACAGGCATGAGCATGGTAAGAGCCACTGACCCGCACTCGCCCCACAGCTGCTGCACCTCTTAGGCTGCAATCCAGTATAGCCCATTGCTACTCTGTTCATATATGTTGCATTCGTTATTGTGAACAAGCACTTAACTGCCTAATTAGCTGTGACCTTCAGTGCAGGCACAATGAAGAAAACTTCAAAGCCTGTCTTCCAGCAAAACAAAAATGCCAGGTTTTCTTCCCAAGCAGGACAGATGTATCTGAGGCCACGGCGGTGCCGCTCGCTGCATTTTTGTGTGTGCACCAAGAGCAGTTGTTGGAAATGAAAGTGTAAAGAAAAAAAAGGCTGATTTTTTTCTGCAACATCCAGTAAAAGGGAAGCGCTCTGTTAGCACGCATCTTGTGATCGGGCCAGTAATCCTCCTCCATGAGATTATAATAAAGCTGCAATTGTAATGACAGCTGTGTCTGGCTTTTAATAATTCTGTCCTATCTATAGTGAAGGAAAGAGGTGCTTCAGTAATCATTGCTTGATTAGGCACAGAGGGCTGCTATTCCCTGAGCGCAGTGCAGGCGTATGTGGGGGCTGTTTGCACAGCAGCCTGTGCCCCCTCCGCCTGCCACTGGGGTAAAGAGGCAAAGTGGATGCACAGCATTGCCCAGCACACCGATCAGCGGCTCCCTGTGCTTCAGAAACGAGACCAGGATGCTGCAGAGCACTTCTAGCTGTAAAAGAGCTTTACTCCCGCTGTCCCCACCAGGGAAGAAGGCAGAGCAGGGTTCTCTCCCATGGCACATCCTTGCTGGAGAGCTCAGGGAGGGCAAGCCCTCTCCTTGGGCAGGTCAGAAGGGCTGGGGGGTGGCAGCGTCGGCGTGGCTCGTCTGGCCTGTCCCCAACTTCCCACAGCTGCTTCCCCTTCCCCAGAGGGCTCTCGGTGGGGACAGGCTCTCGCCTTCTTGCGGCGCTGGCCCGGCAGCTCCCGGCACCATGCCGGTGTTTCTCCGCTGGCCGGGGCAGCTCCTGGCAGCGATGGTGGTTGTGCTGCAGCCGGCTGGGAGTCTCGGTGAGTGTCGCTCCCCTGCTTGTTTTCTTTGCTTCTGTGGCTCCGCTTTGCTTACGGATCAAATATGTGATGATCGTGTTAGTAAAATTCAGTGGGAGACCTTCCCCTGGCTGAAGTTGCTGCTAATCTCTTGCTGTGCCTGATGTTCTTGTAAGGATGACTTGAGCTCAGCGGCTCCTGCGAATTGCCTGTTTCTCCTCTTTAAGCTGCACCTCTCGATACTTGCAAAGAGCCACCCCAAAATTCCCAATGCTTCTCAAAAGGCTTACGTTGGGGTACGGATCCCCCCGGGACCGTTGTGAACTACAGCTGGCTCAGAGGGTACGACCGTGTCGCTGGGACAGCCTGGCGCCAGGTCTCTTGTCTGCAGGACTTCTCCTGGTCTGGAGTTCAGAACTTTGCCTCGATCATCCGTGCGGTAGCTGAGAAGTTGTTCCCAGGGTCGGAGGATGCCCTTATGGTCTGGGGCTCAAGAAGAGGATGGTGGTAAGGTGGGGAGAGTCAATTAGACAGGTAATAGTTTTTACCATTTAGTTAAAGGGGTCACAGTTAGCAATTTGAGTGGTATCAGGTTGATACCAAGGTTGATGCTTAAGCCCTGAGGCAGCCTATAGATGTGCTGAAGGTAGCTGGTGAATTGCCACACATCGCACAGGCTGGCTTCAGTACAGGAGAAGTGGGGGTCTGCTGACTAATGAATGTCTCTAGGAAGGTGAATAACTTGCAGTTTCTGTCTGGAAGCTGACAGTTCCTTTAAAAACAGGTCTTGTGAGAAACTTCCCCAGTGTGCACAGCCCCAGCACCTCCCTGCAGAGGCATCTGCTGTCCCCCAGCTGCCGGCACCGCCTTTACACCCTTTTTCTTTTTCTGTAATTCATGGTGGCTCTCAGGAGTCCGCTGTCCCAATCCAAACATAATACCTGATACCCATGCCCCAGTATATAATACTCATGTCCCAATACCTATGCTGGGGCCTGGGGAAGACACATACTGGTACAGAGACACTCTTTCCATGGGTATTGGTATCGAAGGCAGCATCGCCAGCGCTGCTCTGGCAAGGTGCAGGTGTGATGGTGCCTGGGGTGCTGCTGTCCCAGTGTGTGAACCGGGAATGTTTTTAACATAGGCGCACTGTATCTTGGTGACCTGCCAGCACCTATTGTAAGGCATGAGGAAATCCCAGTTAGAGCTGCCTTTAGTTTAGTTTTCTCTGTTATCACAGTTTGTGACCAGCCCCCAAAAATTTCTCATGAGAGATAACAGTAGCTGGCCAAAGAAGTTTTTTGTTGGGACATCAGTGGTGTATGTATGTGCTAGAGGTTAGGCAGTCGTTGCAGAACCTCTTGCCTATGGTAAAGCTGGAGGTGGGCTGCCAGCACCCTGGAGTTACCCCACCCCGAGCGCGCAGGTGAGTCGTCCTGCAATCTGCTAGAGCAAGTGCTATTAGGAAAGGGCAGAAATAGCGTTTGATTGTGTGCAATGGAAACACTACACGTTTGGAGTCCTACTGACGGTGGCTGTTCGAGCATGCTTATTAACCCCTAATCTCTCTGCCTCAGTTGCTGCAGTGGTTAAACTGATATGTCTTCTCATACTTACCAGAAGGAGGTGCAGTGGCAGTTGGTCACTGTAGCTGTATTCAGCAAGAATAATCCTGAAAAGCCCTGTTTTTTGGTGATCCACAGAGGTTCAGTGTCCCGCCCCAGATATCACACACGGACAGCTGAAACCTGCACAGAACTTCACCTACGGCAGCACAGCCACGCTCGAGTGCAATGCCGGCTACATCCCCGTGGGTGCCACCACCATCGTGCGGTGCCTGAGCAACGGCAGATGGCATCCACGGATGCCCGCCTGCATCCTGGGTACGCACAGATCTCTCTTCTCATTACCTTGTCTCCCACGTGTAATTGCCTGCTTGTATTTCACGTGCACGTGCAGTGTTGGCAGCAGAGGGGTTGGAGGGTGGGCACCACAGCGAGCTGCGCTGTCTGACGTTCGGTGGCAGGATTCCCCTCTGCTCTTTCATCACCCCTGGTAAGGCGGCAGGGCTGTCCTGGTTAGGCTGTCCTGCGTTACTGCAGGGTGCATCCAGTGAGATACAAATGTGTACAAGAGTAAAGACTCTTGTGAGATTCGCGTCGTTTGGTGAATTTGTCACCGTTCTTTTTTTCCATTTCAGTTCACCCCCCCATACCCCACAGCGACGTTCAGAGTCGCTGCTGTCCCTTGCTTCTTTCTGGGGTTTCTACCCTTGCCCAAGGGGCAGGCTGGGCTCCCCCAAAGGCAGGGCTCAGCGGCATCCCCAGCAGGTCTGGGAGGGAGACCCCCCCCAGCTCTAAGGGTCCATGCTGTCCCCTGCTCTGGCACCAGGTCACTGTCCCTACCCTCCTGCCATCGACCACACGGACCGAAACCCTCAGCGCGAGTTTCCAGTTGGGACAACCGTGACCTACTTCTGCAGATCCGGATACACTTTGCTCCCCGATGTATCTCCAGTAACTACTTGTCTTAAAAATTTCACATGGTCCGAAATCCCAAAGCTTTGCCAGAGTAAGTACGCCATTTCCTTCGCTTTGCCAACAAAGCATCGATTTAATGATGTAGAAATAACATCGTTTCCAAAATACATGCTAGTGCTGCTGTGCCGTAAGGACTTTATTGAGCAGTGCTTTGGCTCTCACGAATAATAATTTTGCTGTTCAAAGGGTAGCATGGCTGAAAAGAAATAGCTGCAACTCGTGCTGATTATTTAGCTGTTCAAACAATGATGCAGTGATGCAGCTAGTAATGTATCATCCCTTTAGCACAATTTATAGCTAATCACAGGGCTCAGATCATTCGCCCTTCCAACAGAAATGGTTGTTATCATATAATTACTGTCCCTGAACATGCCAGGTTTGGTTAGAGGTGTCTGTCAGCATTAATGGGCCACCTGGTAAGTTCTCTGGGTCAGCAAGCCACCACCATGGGAAAACACGGCTGTGCAAACGTCTCCTGCTCTCCCCTCCTGACCCAAACCATGGAAGCCCTTTCTGACGCTGGTGTTCCTCAGAGGTGCAGTGTCCCAACCCGACTATCCACCACGGGAGAGAGATCAGCCCCAGGAAAGCCGAATACACCTTTGGGAACCAGGTGGAATTGCAGTGTGACCCTGGCTATGTGCTGAGGGGCAGCCAGAGGATCCAGTGCTGGTCTGACGGGACGTGGAGACCCCCCGTGCCGTACTGTGACAAGGGTGAGTGTGAACGGCGCGAGCAAGGCGGCTGCCACAAATTGCATCTCTGCAGCGGGTAGGAACAGCAGTGAGAAAATGGAGTAACCTGAGCATCACTTCTCGGAGATGGTGGTGTTAGGAGAAGGGGTCCAAGTCACAGCATTAAATGGCTTTAACGTTTTCATCTTCTGTTGAACTCTAATTGATTAAATGCGTTGAGGGACGGGACTTGGAGCCTTTTCTCAGAGGGCTGTTCAAGGGGTTTATGATATTCACAGTTCCCTGACCCCATTTATGAGCAGGATCATTTCTCGTGGAAAAGAGGAAGGGATAAGGGAAGGTCGGCTGAAGGGGAGGGGATGGAGGCACATGCCGAGGTACTGGGGCCGTGCAATGCTGGCGGGATGGGGTGGTTAGCTGGGTCAGTCTGGGAACACTGGTAGAGGCAGGGCCAAAACTGGCAAGAAGCAAGGAGGACTTTGAGGAGAGCAACCCTAAGTATAAACATGGAGAACTGGCTTCTGTTACTTCCCTGCACTTCTGTCTCTCTGACTGAATGAAGAAAATCTTAATTTTTCCTTTCTCTATTCTCTCACAGTTTGTGGTCCGCCTCCAAAAATCACCAATGGGCAGCACTCTGGCTTGAAAACGGAGCAGTTCCCCTACGGCTTCGGAGTAAAGTACAGCTGTGTGGATGGTCTGTCCCTCATTGGGGACGACTCCATCTACTGCACCTCCGACGACGGGGTGAACCTGGAGTGGAGTGGACCTGCCCCGGAGTGCAGGAGTGAGTTGTTTCTCTTGTATGGGATCAGACTGAAGCCAGGACCTGGGTGCAATATTAGGGCTCAGCACAATGGGATTAAAAGCGAGCAGGGCTGCTGGGAGATCCTGCTTCCTTTGCAGGCTGCTTCGCAGGCTCAACAGCTCCGGACTGAGGAAGCTATTTCCATGTGGAAATAGGAGATTCTGGTTCTCCTACACTGATGGCCATCAGGCAGCCAGGAAGAGCGGCTCTGCCCCGCTGGACCTGGCTCCCCCTTGTCCCTGGGCAAGGGCAGCAGCCAAACCCACCTCTCCCATCTCTGTTCTCTCCCCGCAGTGGTTCGGTGCCCCAAGCCCACAGTCGAGAGGGGAAGGATGACTCCGCAGATGTTCACGTTTCCCTACGGGGCGGCCGTGCGGTTCTCCTGTGACGAAGGCTTCATGCTGCACGGCGATGCTGAGAGCCGGTGCCTGGCCGACGGTACCTGGCACCCTCCCCTGCCCACCTGCCAGCCAGGTGGGTACCAGACCCGGGAGCCGATCCAGCGTCCCCTGGGACGGTGCAGAGAGGTTGGGGTGCAGCATTGTTTCGCTGTGTCTGTCCTCGGGGGGTCCCCTAGCACCCTCCTCTCTTTGCGGAAGAAACAAGCTTCCCGAAGCTGATGCTTACCAGGCAATAGCTGAATTTTTCTCGAGTGTCCTGTGTAAAGGAGGCTCTAAGGCAGGTCGGGAGACACCATTGTTACTGACTTTCTCTTCAGAGAGCATTCTTACTGACAAACGTCGATCTGCAGACTCTTGCATGGGGATGCCTGAATTGAGACAATGTCAGAAAACAGCAAATGCATAACACCTCTCAGGGGCTGTTCTGACCTTCACCCTCCCCTCTTGAAGGGCCTCAGGAAGTAACTTTGCTTTAATATTTGGTTTCACAGCCTCACAGATTTAAGTTCACCTGCACTGGCTCTGCCTTTACAAACTTCATAGGTATTTTCCTACCTACATGATGACGACCCTCTTGCTGAGCTGCCTTCTGCTGTGGGTTTTCCTTTCAGTTCTGTGTCCACAACCACAAGTGGCCAATGGAATGCTGAAAAGCACCTTGGATGGTAAAATGTGGTACCAAACAAACGCGACTGTTACTTTTGAATGCCTTCACGGATACCACTTTTCAGATGATGGAGACGTGTCTTCAGAAGAGTCTTGGACAGCCACATGCTTGCCTGATGGCAACTGGACACCATTGCCCAAGTGTGTAAGTACCTTAGTCTGGCTGAGTTCCTGGACGAATGCTGCCTGACTTCTAATATGAAAAATAACTGCCTGAACTTCTTAAAAGCTTTTGCTTTATGGTATGAATGAGGGGGGTTGAACTGTGTTGGGGCAGTGCCTGGCAAACGGGACAGCTCAGACTCAGAGCTGAGGAGTGGGTGGCTCTCCATCTGCTGCAGTGCAATCTTACATGCTTTTTTCTGGGTTTTGTTTGTTCTGTTTTACTTTTTAACAGAAGAAAGAAGGTGATGTTGATGTATGCGAAGAAGTTCATTATGTTAAAACGGTCTTTCAATGCGGTGTGCCTATAGCAGAAGTGAAAACTCTGCTGGAAATACAAAAACTGTTTCTGGAGATTAAAAAACTAAAGGTGGAACTAGAAAACCTGAATGACTGAGTCCTGTAATGATCACCATTGGTGAACACGCAGTTTGTGTAGTCACAGTATCTATAAGAAGGCTCTTGGTGACTTTATGGTTCATGTCTGCATGCCTGTAACCAGCGAAATAATAACCAATGTATTGGAGATTGCTTTTGTCATGCTAGATGCTAGAGCATAGAGGGATTTTTGCTCCTTTCCTTAAATCTGACAAGCTTCATTCGCTATTTAACAAATGTTTTGTTTCAGATTTTATATTAGGAGACATAGTAAGAAATTAAATTGAGCTTCTTCAAGTCACTGCATAAGCTGTGCTAAGCTGAGAGAAGGGGGACTGAAGTCCACAGAAGTAAACTTCTAGCTGAGATGAGTGTCTGGGTCTCTGAAGGTGCTTCTGCTGTAATTTTCCAGCTGGTGGTTTGTGCAATGCCGTACCCTCTGCCCCTACCAAACTCAGCCTCTCATAGCATTAGCATACTTCTATGTAGAAATAGTAGTGAAGTGAGCATTTAACTACGCAATTTCCTGTTAATCTAGCTCATGATTTCTATTCATCTAGTTAAGGGCAGTTGCATATAAGAAGTCTATTTATAAAGGCTTCTATTCAGTTATCCCTGGATTTAAAAGAGGCAACAGGTTTCTGGCTGAGCACTGTACTCAACAGATATTTGTGGTGGTGTCATCTTCCACGTCCCTATTTCTGGCAAGCAAATGCTAAGAATAGATGCTGTAAGTTTAAGTGTAAAGAATCAGACAGCGTTGAATGTTTTTATTACTCAATAAACAATGATCAGTTTATGTTGCTCTGTGATGCAGCAATTACTCCTTCCCTGCAGGATTACAATAAAGATGGAGGTGTAACCCTGGGTGTCTTGTACTCTGTCACATTGGCTGTAAATTAGGCAGATTTCCAGTGTGGTCCAATGGTTTTTCTGATTGAGAGCTGAGCCCTGGCAGCCTGGCTTGGTCCTCAGGATGCTCAGGGAGCTGCAGTGGGCATGACATGGCATGGCAGCCACGGGCTGAGGTTATATCATTGTGACATGCATGCTTTATGAGTTATTGGAGTTGCTTTAAATGTTACTAGAGCCTAAGGCACAACGCCCGGGGAAGAGATGGTGTCTCCCATTTTTACACAGAAAAATATTTTGATAATGCATCCTGTGCTTCACCACATCCCGGTGAGGACATCTGCAATGAGAGGCACTCTCAGATCCACTCCAGTTCTCCCTGTGCTACAAGGAGAGCGGGGCTGCACCCTCCTGGTGTGACACCTCTCTCCCCTCCACGCTGAGCTCACCTGGGACTGCAAACAGAAAGTGTCGTATCTCCCTGTGCAAGGCTTGAAACCCATAAGCATGAATAAGAACTGGGTGTTACAGCCCCTGTGTACCTAAGAGTGTGTTTGAGTAGCCTTGACTGATGTCACGCAGGATATTTCAGAGTGTTAGTCAGTAAGCAGATGTATTTGTTCACACCCGTCCCTAATTACAAATGAGTCAATCAAGAAAAATTAACAAACAAAATGGAAAATGCTTTTGTTTTTTGTTTCACTAACTCTGCTTATGGAAGATCTGTGTTGCATTACCCTCAGGCAAATAACTAAGTAGGCATTTTCCTACCCTGGATACAGCTTGGGGCTGGGGTGGGGGTGGCGGTCTTTTCTGCTCTGGTAGCATTTGGTTTTGGTAAAGTTCTGCTAGTCAGCACTCACTGCCAGTCTCAGGTCAAATAAAAGGGTTGAGTTATTCCCCCATTCCTTACGGTGGGGCAGGAGGACCGGGAGGCTTTACCCGAGCCTGTGGATGACAGTCGTCCCCCACCCATGGCTGCTGTCCGTGTCCCTGCCAGAGGCTTTACCGCCGTGGGTGTTCTGGAAAGGTTTCCACTGCTCCAGAAGCTTGGCTGAGTCTTCTGTGCTGCATCTCCTCCCAGCTTCAGAAACAGCTCCTTGGAGCCAACGGTGCTCAACAGAGCAGCACAGAAATTGCTGCAATGAGGTCTGGAGAACCAGGACGGGGGAAGCACCCAAGCACCCTGAGCTGGGGGGCACTCGCCGGGGCATGGGGATCTGGCCACCTCGCACTGCTCCTGGCCTTGCTGGGGCTCCTAGGCATGCCCGTGGCTTGCGGTGAGTACCGGGGCACAGGGTGCATGGGGAGGACCAGCGGGACCTGCCTGCATCTCACCTCGCTGCTTGGGGGCTGGGGTGGGTGATGCCACCACCCCCAAGCCTGGGGACCCATCGCTTGGTGTTCTAAGGGATGCAGCCCTGCCCGGTGCCTTTGCCCGGAGGGGAAGCCTGGACCAGCCCAGCTGCCCGCCCGGGATGCTCGCTGGGGATGGGGAAGGGGTCAGGGAACAGGGTCCTCACCGGAGGGGGTCTTCTCCTGCCACAGATGACTGTGGGCCCCCACCTCGCATGACCCACTCCAGACCATCCAGCGACGAGCAGGCCAGCAGCTTCCCCATCGGATCCAGGGTGACGTATACGTGCACCGAAGGCGCCATCAAAATCCCCGGGAGGTCGGACACGATGGAGTGCCTGCCTGGCGCGCGCTGGTCAAAGCTGCCCGAGCCCTGTGGCCGTAAATACCTCCTTTCTCTGAAACACGGCTCCCTCGCCTGTCTCTCATTTGGCTTAAGATTTCTGCCCCTTACGGTGGCTGCTCTGCATTGGCACCGTCCTCCTGGCGAGGTACAAACCCACTTCCCTTAGCCGCTGTTTGTCAGAGCTGCTGGTGGGTGCAGGATCCGTGCCTGTCGTCGAGGGGGTCGGTCCTGGACCCCGGGATGCTCGCACACCTCCCGAGCCCCGGCCGGCAGAGGCTGTGCAAGCGGCTGCAGCGTGTGCTGCCCCACGGCACGTGCATGCGACTTCTTATTTTCTACTAACAGCTTTGCCTGTGCAGTTAATGCATCTTCATCCGCGCTTTGTAAAAGATGCGTTCAGCAGAATAGCAGCCTGGTAAGAAAAGAGAAGTAACCTGCCATGAATGTGAGGAGCTTTCCAAAAGCACCGTAGTGAGAGCATTTCTGTGATTCCAAGGTTTATTTTGCATGCTTCCCGGTGGGCGGCTCTTTCAGGCCCGCTTTCTTTGACTGCCAGGGAGCTGTGCTGCCCCGACAAGGTTGCGGTTTGCTGCCCTGTCCACGGTGGACGAGAGGATTAATTTCTTTCCTGTTGGGACCAACGTGAGCTACGTCTGCCGCCCCGGCTACGAGAACACCTCGGAAAGTTCCCCCACCAGCACTTGCCTTGAAAACCTGACGTGGTCGGAAGCTGCCGAGCTGTGCAGGAGTGAGTATCCCTGCTCCGCTCCACTTGCTGAGAAGCAGGTGTGGAGTTCAGAGCAGGTCAGGTACCCGCTCCCAAACTGCGTGCTGCGATGCAGCAGGCTTGTTAACATCCCAACAGCTACATGCTTAATACAAAATTAGGTGGATATTCCTTGACATTCATATTTAAGACTGAACAGCAGGAGTGTCAATAATGTTCTTTTTTTTTTTCCTGCTGGCATAAACAGATCTGGTTTGATTTTCATGTTAGGAAATACGTTTGCATCTGGTCAGGGCATATGCACAGGACAAATGCTAATTTGCAATTCTAGTGTTTAACTTCAAAATGAAGACAAAGCACGTTTCTCGGTGAAATCCACGTAATATTAAGACTGATGATGCGGCAGCAATAAATTTGTCACAGTCGAGGTACTTACTGCCAAACTATCGAGATGGAAATATCTCTGCAAATATTCTCTTCTGCCCTCCTGTGAGATGCTCACTGCTGTGAGCGTGGAGCCCTTATGGCGATCCACACCTCCCACGTGGGAAGTCAAATGCTTTGGCACCTTTGGGTATAACCCCCTAAGTCTGTCCCTTATTTAGCCTTTTTTATTTCTCCATCACCGTGTATTACCACTAACACTGGCCTCATTCTCCGGCAGGGAGATCCTGCGGAGACCCGGGACCGCTGCCCGGCGGCAGGATGGTCACTCTGACAGACTTGCGGTTCGGTGCAAGAGTGAACGTGTTCTGCGAAGACGGGTGAGTCACGGGCAATGCCCCGAGCTCCAGTACACCGGTGCTGATGCTGGAATACAAACTCCAGTCCAGTGCGATGAACTTGTGGACACGGGCTGGGCTGCTATTTCACAACATATCGCTCCTATGGTGTTGCTCTGAGTGCAGAGCATGGGTCTGCTTTTCCCACTTCAATGACAGCTTTGGGCTGGGAGGGAATAAGACACAGCTGGAGGGAAGGGACCAGGATCTGAATTTATGGCTGCCTTTTCCTTCAAGTGTCATCCAGAGGAAATTTAACTGCCCCAGGGTATCTATCCCAGCAGTACTGCCAGTTTATAACTATCGACTTCAAAACAAGTTACTTAAAATATTTCAGCCTAACATATTTGAGATATATTGAATAAAAAGGGGTTATGTTGGCATTTTTAAAATTCAGTGATGTTCAGCTAGAAAACTGCAGTGAAGCACACTTTCCATCAGTCAGTGAGCTGACTCATGCTTTCTGCCTGCTTTCAATCAGGGTCCACATGCAGCAGACTGACCTGCAAAATCAAGCTCTTGCAACTCCGGCTAGTATTCCTCCCTCCCTAGCAGGAACTAGCTGGCATTATCTGGCTTGTTCTGCCAATCTTTGCAGCTGCTTCAAATATAACAGGGGTTTTTTCTCCAGATACTCCCTTAGGATGGACTTCGGGGAAATGACAGCATGTCCCACCCTTCTAGGATTCAGCTTTGGAAATACACATCAGGGTGGAGGGATAATGTTATCCATCTAAGCACGATCAGATACTATCAATCATGTCCAAATGATGAATTTTTTTGAACAGGAGGATGTAATTCAGAGATTGGGGAAGGTGTCGGTGCTGTCAGAACAGGATGCATTAGCTTCCAGCAAGCCAATCCAAAAGCCATGTTAATGAAATCAGGATCCCTATTGCCCCTCACTGGTCCCTGCTCTATGTAGTGGAGGCATTGAGTATTTGCAGGGACCGGCTGGGAAGGTACGCCGGCAGTCTGCTGTCGTTTGCTTTTCTGGAAAAACTTTAGCAAAACAGCTACACCCTTACAACCCAAAAGCAACGTGCTAGGGAGGAGGTGGCACTGAAGGGTGCTGGGCACCCCGCTCTCTACCACCAGCGCTGCGGGTTTCAGCAGATCCAGCTAACTGACCTCCGTAATGCAGCCCTGCCACGAAGCGGAGCCGCAGTCCGGGCTGAGCCTCGGCCTTTAGAGATGCTGTGTGTGCTCAGGAGGGAGCTCTGCGCCTCGTCACCTCGTCCTGGTGGGTGACGGTGGCGTGGGAAAGGCACTGGATGCCAGCAGCCTGAATCCCAGCACTGCTCTCCGCCAGGAAGCAGGCAGGAAGAAATAGTCCCTGATTCAGCAAATTCAAGCCTGTTGCATCCATGTGGGAATCCACACCTAACCTCAGCACTGTCTGCCATTCACCGTGTGCTCTGCTACCCACCAGCTGCGGCTTCTCCCATGCTTGCAATGGAAGATACACACTGCAATGAGTCAAAGGGGAGAATCACCTAAAAACAGATTAACAAGGATCCTGGCAGAGAGCAAGGTGAAGAAGCTTTCCTGCTAACCAGTGTGTATCTGCGTGTCTGCTTGCTTTAAAACTGCTTTTCTACACTCCTGATCATACTGGTACCAGGGGAAAAAATTGTTCTTGGTTTCTGGATAGCTACACAATCTTTTCTTTTCTTGTGTATTTTCACTTAGGTACAAATTAGACGGGAGGCATTTCATCCAGTGTCAGCTCAAAGGAAATGACGTTGAATGGAGTAAACTTCCAACTTGTAAATGTAAGATTAATCCAGCCTTGCTTTTGACTTCACTCCAGTAGATCCTGCATACTAGACTAGTCTAAACTTATCTTCATACATTGTTTTTGTTAGTATTATGTGGCAGATCTGTCACCAATGCTGCAGCTGAGAAATATCCATTTTGCTGCTGACACTGTATTTCAGCAGTTTTGTTCCCACAAGATCAACATATTCGCTCATGCCTTAAGGTTGCAGTGAAGGTGACAGGATGAGATTTTGAGGAATCATGAGCCAGGGCATGGCAAGTTGCCTGTTTATTTTTGTGACTCTTGGAGTGAGAGGGGGAAAGATGTGACAACAGAAACACTTCAGAAACAAGAAAGAGATTATCAAGACAGAAGGCAGTGCTAGTTACCTATCTTCAGTTGTCCACAAAGTTTATTGTCTTCAAGAATCTTAGGTGGAACTCAAGAAACATTTTGCATTTTCAGTGTTACTGAAGCTTTTATCAATACTCGTGTTGACCTTTTTTCCTGCAGTAATCACCTGCTCTTCACCTCCTCAAATTAGCAACGGAAAGCATGATGGCGAAGGTGTAGAAAAATTTGCTTATAACTCAACCGTGACTTACAGCTGTGACTCTGGCTTCCAGCTCGTTGGAAATGTGAGCATCCGTTGTACGAGTATGGACAAAACAAACGGAGTCTGGAGTGGAGCTGCACCTGAATGCAAAGGTGGCTTCATCTGAGTTTAGTATTTATTATGAGCTCAGTATTTAGTATGCACCAGCTTAAAATATTGTGAAAGCTTAGTACAGGACATGTCAGGTGTAAGTCATACTGCAATTTTAAAGAGAAAAAATGCAGTGCTGCTAAAGTGAATAAGGAATGTACAGTCTGGGAAAGAAAGGCGTAGTGCTCCTAGCAATACTTACTCTTTATACCCTAGAGAAAAGCACGTCTGTCAAACTTGGAGCAAAAGAAATGGAAAGGAGTCCTCCTCCCCAAAGTGAGTTGAAAAGATTGTACATTAAGTCCCACATTTCCCAGCTTAATTTGCTTCTTTGATTATCACACTTCTATGAAAAAGCCACTCAATGAATTTCACACCACGATTTTCTTTCTTTTCAGATTCCCGTGGAAATGGCATCCAACCATCTAAGAAGTCTTTCAAGTGGGAAATGAAGCTCAGCCTATACAAAAAGTCACTGCAAAATACCATCTCCTTCTCCCACTCTTCTTCTTTCTCCAGGACACCAGGTCAGTCCTGGAGGCTCATTTGGAGTTCGGGGGAACTCATCGATGGGACTCACTGGTTACTGCCAGTCCTGTAGCTGGAGTTTTCATTTTTTCCCACATTTCTTTTCAGTGTCAAGGAGCTGTGCTACCTCGGCATTCAGATTCGTTGTACCTTTGTACAAAACCCAAAACTACTTTTCTCCTGGGACAAACCAAGGAGCCAAGTGTCTTCCAAAGTACATGGGCATCTCTGGCATCCTCCCACAAGCCGGCTGCTTTGAAAACTTAAAACGGTCTAAAGTTGCATCATTTTGTGGAAGTGAGTGATTTTTTTGTCATGTTCTTTTCTTATATAAGTTTTCTCTGTATAATTTATATTTTTTGCTGGTTGGACATCTGCTTCCAAGCTCAGGTTTGACTGCATTGGCCTCCCCCTCTTAAAAAAGCTTTGCTTTGTATGAAATGTATTTTCATGTATCAATTGTTTCCTTGCCCTTGCGTTATTACAGATTTTAACTCATTTTTTGCCATATTGCAAAGCAAGAGATAAGTTTGTACCGCGTAGCCTTAAGAGTGCCAGGGCTTCTGTCCTTGTTCCAGCAGTGAGAGGCAATGCACTAACGCTAACCTTGTTCCACACCAGCGAGGTCGTGGGCAGCCAGGAGAAGCTGGACATGGCAGAAGTGCTGCTACAACAGATTCCCCATCCGTTGCAAAGGGTTATTTTACAAATAAAAAGGGTGAGTGTTGGCTGTGTTGAAAACAGTGTCTGGGTGGGAAATATAAGTGTGTAATGTTAAGTAATAAAGACAAAACACCTGCTGGAGGGTCTCGCTACCCAGCTGGAGACTGGATGAAAAGCATTTCTCTGGTGTTAAAGTCCAGCTGAACTTGCCCATCCCTGAGCCATGTCTCTTGGGTCAAAACCAGAAAATCTGTCACCCCTGTGGTGGTGGATTTTGTGTGTGAACGTGCTGAGCCCGGGGCTGTTACATGAGTGTGACGAGGCAGGTGCTTAAGCCCAGGTCCAGAAATGCCCCCACTGCAAGTGCAGCGTGGCCAGGAGGGATTTTCCCCATTTCCTGCATCATTTGGCAAAGGTGGGGTTTGTTCCAACCTGCTAGCATCGCCAGGCTGACGGCTGGGACCGAAACCCCAAGGTATTTGTCTGGACTGTTAAACAAGGAATCAAAGAATCCCACTTGCGGGGTTAAAGGCAGGGTAACGGGCTGCATGGTTGGGCACTTGTGGAAGTGTCTGTAGGAAAGACGTCGCAGTGTTATCAGTGTAGGAAAAGGGCTCCGAGAAGGGCTTTGCAGGCCTTAAAAGAGTTGAAGTGTGGTGACATTGTGCCCTTGCTAGGAACAAATGAAGGCTAGAAGGATCCTGGATCATACAACATGGAAGAAAAGGGGAAAACTTTGTCCTTTGTTTTTGCCTAAAAGTTTCTACTTTGCTCTATTATGTAACTTCAGACTGAGGATCGATTTAAAAATCTCTTCCTGCTGATTTTTCTCTTTTTACTCTTGGCACTTCTTCAGGAGATGGTGTCAAAGCAGCAGCTTGACGCATGATCTCAAGTGTGAGGAATGCCACTTTGTGTTGTACTTCAGCAGCTTGGCTCTCCTGCTCCAAAACACTGGTCCTGTAAAATCAGCCCCTCAGTAGCAGAAGGCTAGAGGAAGGGATGAGATGGGGGAAAATGGAACGCTGCCTGGAAACAGCCTCTAGTGTTTGAAGGAGGAATTGTTTGGGGCCTTTCTAAAGTGCAGTGCTAAAATTCACCCCCAAACCTGGTGGGTTTTTAAAAATCTGGGCAGAAAGCTTCACTCTCCTTGAAGATACAGCCAGGCTAATCTTCACGTGAATGTTTCCTTCCCCCAGGCTGCGTATACGGACTGTGGCAAGTGCACAGAAAGATTTATCTGCAGTTTTGAAGCAGTTTATTTGTGATGGGTCTGCCCTCCTCCAGTGATGCTTTGACAAAAGGACCCCCATAGAAGGAACCCTGGGAGGAGGCATTTGCACTTTCCTTGCATGGTTGCAAAGACAACTGGCACATGCTGCTCTTCCTGCCATCTCACTGCAGATGTAGACAAGACACGCAGTTAAATGAGATCCCACCTATCTAAATATATTGTTATCTTTTAAAACAAAAATAGTACTGAAAGCATGAAGCACGTAAACCCTTCACCGTGTTCTGTTTCTAAAGTGTCTTATGCAATGGTCGTACTTGTTAGGACTCTGACGCTTTGCTTTAAAACAGAGAATATGCTAGATCAAGTCTGTCCCATGTACATAATGTATTTTTTGAATTGTGATATGTTTTAATGTTCCAAGAAATTGATTGAAAATTACTTATGCAAGAGTTGGCTAATTCCCACAGTTCCTTCTCCCGAGTTTTTCTCTTTCAGCGGTTTCTTCCTAACATCCCAAATCCAGTTACGATTCCAGGCTGACCTGACCAGCCTTTCTTCAGGCTGGAGTTGGGAAGTTTCTCAGAAACCCCCCAGGCCTTCTGCAGAATTTCTGACAGAGCTCGGTTACGTCACGACTCGTCGGACTCGGTGTTTCCACAACCACCCATTTCCTTGCTCGCTAGCAACTCCGATGTGCTGCCATAACAGTCACTGTAAATACACAGACTCACAGGACAGGCTGTAAAAGACCCAAATCTCTCTGCTGAACTGGGCTACTCCCTTAACTTAGGAATTTCTGGCTGTAGCATGGTCTGGTTGCAGATACACCCATGGTAGCTGCCAGCAGGGTTGAGCTGAAAGCAAAATACTGACTTCCTTGTCTTGCAGATTTATGAGATCATTTCTTTTAGGAAATCATAGTATTTTACAGGCTAAATTGAATTTATATTTTTAGTACTTTAAGCAATTTCTTTAGCAAAAACTTTTTTTTTGTATCAGACATAAATTCTTTGCAGTTTATATTTCTGTTCAGATTACATGAAAAATAAAAGCCGTGAGTGGTCTGGGTATCTACTAACCTCATACTGTAAAGGAGCTACTTTTGCTTTCCAAACAGAGGAAGGCAGCTCTGTAATGCTGCAGTCTGTGAGCACATCAACTCCGCACAGACACACAGAAGTAATAGCTAAACGTAACTCTCCAGCATTGTCATACTGCAACAGAGAAACTGGAAATGTCAGGTTTATGTTATTGGCTGCTTACAGTCTTTGTCCTATACAGCACACTAACTGCCATATATTTAGGTGCCATTCTGGGGTTTTATTTACATTTAGTAATAAATGGTAATTGTTTATAAAGGATAACCTGTGAATTCAACTGATTGCTGTTCCCTTTTATTTTATGCTCTTTTCAGGAAGGTATCAGCTTTTAGAGATATCTTGATAATGGTCAGATTTGCTGTTCAATCAGTTCTTTATCAGCACTCTTCCTTATATATTTTCTAAATGGCCTCCTACACAAGTTTAACTTGATTTAAAAAAAAGCGGGGGAGAGAAAGAAAGAAAGAAAATCCATGCAGTAATGTTTGGGAATGTGAGTGTTTCTAGCAAGTGGTCTGAAAAAGAAAGCTGGAGCGATGCATACCTGCCTTAATCCCATTTAGCCTTCCTGGACACGAGCTCTGCAGCCCCTCTGCTGCGGCTCCCCCGGGCAGCCTGCGGGGTCTGTCCCAAAAAGGCTTTGGGAGCTGTGGGCGACGTCCCAGGCTGCTGCTCGGCACGGGGATGCAGGAGTGCGTGGGAGTGGACAGGGAACCAAGGGAGGGTTTCTGCGGAAAGCCAAGAGCAACTCCAGCAGCTCAACCCCTGTTTTTCCTGGCTGGTTTTGCTGGAAAACCTCACGATGTTCCAGTCCGAGCCTGGCAGCGTAGGTGCAGAGAGCAGCACGGGTCAGGGTCCCCTCTGTGCGTGTTTTCGCTTCTGCCATCGCCATCTGCTTGGCCTGATTTCTGCAGCATGGGGAAGGGATGTCAGAGCAAGATAAAGCAAGTTGCCCTCGGTGGCTCCAGCTGCACAGATGCGGACCTGCTATCTCAGGGCTCAGCTGCTGGGGCAGCTCCTGCCTGGGAGGTTTCGGTGCTCAGTCGGTTACTGGGGCAATACAGGGCAAAATGGGACAGCAAGGGTGGGTGGCAGAGAGGCAGAGGGATGGGCTGGTCTGAGCCTGACGGTCTCGGCAGGTACAGATGTCTCCTGCGTGGCCTCAGGTAGGAAAGCAGCCTGGGTCAAGGGGTTAATCTGAGCTCGTAGCAGGGGGATTTCACCGAGTTGAAACTACAGCGGCCGGTTCTTCTGATGTAAGTGCGAACCAAGCCGCTCCCTGAGGAGGCTCGATGTTACAAGAATTCTTTGCCAAATACTTCTTGACATCTCACTATCCCGTGCCAGGGTCGCTGCTGTAAGCTATTACGAGAGAATTTCCCAGCATTTAAAATATATTTTTTCCTGGTAACAACTCCCTTTTGCATTATGCAGCCACCATCCCAATTCAGACCTCAGGTGACCAGTGACTTGTATGTCATTTGTCTGCATGTTCACAAGTATTTTAAAGGAATACATTATCCAGGCTGCTTGACTCCTCCCTTAAGAAAATGCTTCTTGGCCTCATTGCAAATGCTTTTGTTGCATATGCTTGGAGCTTAAATTGTACTGGAAAGGGAAATGAAGTGGGGAAAAAAAAACAACCCCAAAACAATAACTTTGAGCTTCTCAGTGGAAACATCACTGTTTCCTGGATAACAAAGGCAAACAGAGGGAGGCAGGAAGGCGCAGGCAGGCAAGCTGCTGCTGGCTGCCCTTTCCTCGGGTTAGGGTGACACATCCCCCTTGTTGGCAGCCCAGCTCAGCAGAGCGGGATGACACAGCAGATATAGCCGCAGCCTTTCCTTTGGCTCTCCCTGTAAGTCCTGGGGGCAGGGGTCCAAGAGCGGCTCTGCTTTCCCATGCAGTCACGGAGCCAAAGCCACAGATCCTATGCCTGGCTGGGCCCAAGGACATCCCCGAGCCTCTGCGGGCAGTGCAGCGTCTCCTTCGAAGAGTTTTGTGTCTAACTGGGAGAGTTACAGTGGAAATGCTGGTATCCCCACGGCCTTCTTTTGTGCATAGGTGTTAATAGAAACAGCTTAATTAGCAGCTTCAAAGTGGGGCTGATTAACAGCCCTCTGCTCTCCCATGCACCCCTCAGGCTGGAGGAAAGCCACCTTCTCTCCTCTCTTTTTGCAGAAAAAGCTCTTCACGGAGGTCTGCTCCTAGGGTCAGGCAGGTGACATCTGAAGACAGTTTGGGGGATCGGGGGGGGGGGCTGGTGCCCCTGAGCTGCACTGCGCTGGGCTCCCTGGGCTGGACTCTGTGGGAGAGGACAGAAGGCACCGATGAAGATGCAGCTCTCGTCCCTGCACGCAGCAGAGCCAGTGCTGGGGGACAAAGGGGACCTTCTCTACTCCTCCCGGCTTTGGGGCATGCTGGAGGGTTCACAGCCGGAGCCGACAAGACCCAGATGCTGCCCTTCTTGGGTTTTTTTGTTTGGTTGGTTGGTTTTGTTTGGGTTTTTATGTTTGTTTTTTTGTTTTTTGTTTTTTTTCTTTTCCTTTGGGACTTGATGGCTTTGGAGGCAGGGGTGGCTTTAGTGGAAGGTGCAGAGAAGGAGTTTGAAAGAGAGCCGGAGGCAGCGGGTGTCTGGAGAGCCGGACCGCATTCCTCTGAATGCCGAGCATGTCTCTTGGAGCAGGCGTGAGGAGAACCGTGTGCTTCAATTTAAACCCACACCCGCTTCCAGCCGCCGGTAAGACTTTCATCACAGCATTTCCCGGGGATGAGACCGCAGGGAGCACGGAACGGGGCTCCACGCCTCGGGAGCCGCGAACCCTGCGGCCAAAGGAGCCGCCGCCGCCTCGCACAGCCCACGGGTGCCAGCAGCACCCACGCGTGCTCTTGAGCAAGCTCTCCCCCTCCCTGCGGCTCCGGGAGCGTCTCCCCTCCCTCTTTCCTCCCCGCCCCGCCGTGGCTCCCTGCCCGATCCTCGCTGCCCGCTCCCGGCAGCGATGGGCTCCGGGCTCCGCCGCTCGCTCCTGCCCACGCTGCTGCTGGTGTTGCTGGTGCTGCTGGTGTTGCTGGTGTTGCTGCCCGAGGCGTGGGGTGAGTCCCCGGGGGAGTGTGTGTGGGGGGTGGGGGGGAGTTCGGTGAGCCCTGTCACCCCCCCGGGTGGGCTCCGTGCGGGTGGGTGCGGGTTCCGTGTGCTCCGCTGTGCTGGGTGCGTGTCGTGGGTGCGTGTGCTCTCGTGGGGACTGAGAGGGTTGTCAGGCATTGGAACAGGCTGCCCAGGGAAGCGGTCGAGTCCCCATCCCTGGAGGAATTCAAAAAGTGCATAGACGAAGTACTCCAGAACATGGGTTAGGGCATGGATGATGGTTGGACTCGATGATTGTGAAGGTCTTTTCCAACCTAAATGATTCTATGATTCTGGGCTGTGCGCTGCCCGGGGAGCTGGCGCAGGCAGCAGAAGCCCCACTAAATCCAGGTTTATCTGGCTACAGGTGACTGTGGGCCGTTGCCAAATATAACACATGCAGAGCCCCCGGAGGATGAGAAACATCGGGGAAGCTTCCAGGTCGGCTCCAAAGTAAGGTACAGCTGCCTCGGAGGTTATGTGAAACGTCCCTTGCTGTCAGATACGATACAGTGCCTTGCAAACTCCCAGTGGTCCAACCTCCCGGAGTTTTGTGGTCGTAAGTATTTCACTTTCTTGAAACGAGTTGCTTAGAGACGCACGCTGCTTATGAAAACATTTACTGCTTTAGCAATCGCTGTTTCAAGGGTTTCTCCATTCAAAGTGACACACAATCGAGTTGCGGGTCAGAATGTCTCGCTGTTCCTTCTTCCTAACTCTGCTTAGTCTGTTGGTGCCACGTGCGAGCACTTGTGTGTTAATAAAAATAGATGGGTAGCCTGGAGAAGCAGAGGAAAGAGGAGCAGAGCTGTAGTGGCGAGCGCTGGCACAGCTGACTGCTGACACAAGAGCTAACTAAGGGGGAATGTTTGGCATTGGGGATTTGCAAACCTCCACGGTGAGAACTGGCTGCACTTCCCCACCTCAAATGCTTCATTGGCGGAATTGGCAAGGGAGGTAAGCACTGCACTTGTGAATGATTGAAAGAGGGCAAATATTAACATTTAAAATCTTTTTCCATTAAATAGTCATCTAGGAATATTTTTGAATTACACAAATTACCAATCACCTTCTTAAAAATATTTGTTGTATCCCTATTCTCAGGGAGGCTTGTGTGTTATCACTTAGATTTATGTTTATACATAGTCGAATGCAAAATATTGTTATTTTTACTTTGTAACTGTACACTTTGGTTGTCTTCCTTGTTGCTAGGTAGCTGTCCTGGCCCGCCACGTGTGCGTTTCGCTAGAATATCACAAGAAGATGGGATGCAGAACTTTTATCCTGTTGGTGTCTCGGTGAAGTATTATTGTCGCTCAGGCTATGAGAATACCACAGACCAGCTGCCCACCAGCACTTGCTTTGACAATTTAACATGGTCAGAAGTCCCCGAGCTGTGTCAGAGTGAGTGTCTCCACGTCGTTTCATTTTCTCCAGCGTCCTCCCACAGCTGCATCTGCAGCACTGTGTTCTGAGTGCCATGTCTGATTTGTATTTTAGGATCACTTTTTTTAAAGACATTTAGCATGAAATACCATCAGATGCCTGGTTTGACACTGCTATACTGTCACAAAAAGTATGTCTGTGGGTTTTTCCCCCATCCTTGTAGCATCCCAAGGATAATCTTATTCTTTTTAGGGAAATCTTGTGGTATTCCAGCAAATCCAGAACATGGCAAGGTTATTACAAATGGTCATCTGTTTGGTGCAAGAGCAGATGTAGTTTGTAACCATGGGTGAGTGTGAAGCCAGCTGCCCACTGCATCCCAGTGACCTGGCCAGTCACTGGTGTGCGAGCCGGGACAAGGGGCTCTGCCTGTCGAGTCCTTGGCACTTCTGTGGGGTGACATGTTCTTGGTTGGTGACAACAAACTGATTTGGGGTTGTGCCCTTTACCTCTGCAGGTACACATTAAAGGGAGCGTCACATGTCATCTCGTGTTCCCTAAGGGGAGATGGAGTTGCCTGGAGTCAAATTCCAGCTTGTCAGGGTAAGTGAAGTTGGCCACAGCTCAACTGGAAATACCAAATATTCCAACTCAGAAATACTGAACTGTGTGTTGGTTTTACTAAACCAAGTCAGGTAAGTACCTCTGGAAGGGAGCCAGCTGGCATGATGAAAGCAGGGACTAGCCAGCAGCATCGCTGGTGCCTTCTGCACATGAAAGACTGACATAAATGAGCAACCCAGGGGCCTTGGTGTCCCTGCAAGCTGCCGCTGCCCCTGTGTATGCAGGACAGCAGGCTGGGAGGCACCTAAAAGCAACTGCGTGCCGAGAGGGTGGCCAGTGCTCCCATTTCAGCCCCTGCTCCTGCGACTGGTGCAATGCAGCCTGTGTGCAAGCAGCCCTTGGGTTTTCCTCTCTTCACATCGTGGAGAAGAGCATCCCAGCGGTCACCTCCTGAACTCTTTTCTTTTTCTCCCCCAGCTATTTCTTGTCCTCCACCTCCAGCTATTCCCAACGGAAAGCACGACGGCAACAGTAGGGAGTTCACGTACAACTCAGTCGTACTGTACACGTGTGACCCTGGGCTCCAGCTTGTGGGAAATGAAACTCTGCGTTGTACAACGGAGAACAGTGTCGATGGCATCTGGAGTAGACCTCCTCCCGAATGCAGGGGTGAGCGTTGCTGGATAATCATCCTGTTCTTGAGTAGTTTTTCTTGCTGTGCAGTTAATTAGTCCTAATTCCCTTCCCTCAGAAAGGGAAGGACCCCAGTTTGGACAGGCATTCCTGTAGGGTTTGTTGCCAGAGGAGCAGCATCTGCTTACAGCAGTGATGGTTAGCAAGTCTGTGCTTTGCAAGGTGCCGAGCTCTGCTGAAGAACACCGTCAGCACAATCGTACACAGTTTTACATTTTTCACTTCAAGAGGAAAAGGTAGAATTTTAATAAACGATGTGTGAAGTGTATCACTAACTGCAAAGCTGGTGGACTAAACCTTGGAATGGATTTATAGCTAATGTCCAACAACACCGGGGCAATACAGCCAAGCAGGACAGCAGACTCCCCTCTATCCATAAGGCTTGTATTATCACCAAGAGCTCCCTGTGTGACTCTTCCACAGCTCTCACTGTTGTAGCCACCGATGCACAAGTCACCTGCCCATGCTACATTTACTCCTCACTGAAGTATTATATATATTATGTATAAATGGAGAATTATATAAAATATAATTTCGAGTGGTTTTCCTTTATTTTTTTCTCTATATAGTGAGGACTACAGCAGTGACAAACCACACTGAACCCCTGGAAGAGAATATAGCAGAGAATCGTTACTGGCTAGGTAAGAGTTCAGGAGATGCTTTCTGCCTCAGAGTCCTTTTAATTGCTGTAATTGCACCCACATTGGATGCCTGTGACTCCACACACTGTTGGATTTCTGCTTTCACTGTGCCTTCTTCATTTCTTTTGGTGGGTCCATGTTCCAGTTTCTAAGGGGGTTGCACAGCCTTGTTCCCTGGTCTAATCCCCTTTTCTCTCTGCTCCCAGCTGAGTCACTCCTTAGCTGATATGATACAGGGTAGGATTTTTGATGCTGGAATCTCCCTCCATGCAGCCAAGCATCTCAGTAGAAACCACAGACATTATCTTGGCTGTATTTGGACGTTGCTGAGGGTGGAGGTAGCCTGGAGTTACGGACCTCAGCTCCATTAGTGGAGAAAGGTGGGGCGAGGGACTCAAGATGAGCATAATGATATGTGTGTAGTTAACGACATTGTTTTACAGCATTTTGTCTTCTCAGCAGTGTTACGGTTATCTGGGTTTGAATAATATTGTTCTGTGGGCAAAGATAAGGAGCTTCCCTGTTTAGTTATCAGCATTGTTGGCTTCATTTTTTTAACATCAATTTTCTTCTTGTCTAGCAGGTATCCTCATCCCTAGTTGCATTGGTAAGTAGTTTAAAATTGAAAATATACTTTCCTAACCCAAAGCTGTTATTTGCTGTTAGATACCTGGAGTCGGTGGTTTTGGTTTATTCATTTCACTGCCCTAGTACTGAGCGTCTCTGGTCAGGATTCAGGGGGTTCTCTGCTGTTGGGTAATGCAGCAGCATTGCAAGCAACTGGATGGATTGTCTATGTCTTAGTATAAAACATTACATCAGTTGAATATGAAATGAAAGAAGCTAAAGAAGCCAGTGTAAGAAGCCAACCAAAAACTGTACGTCCTGTCACTCTTTAATTGATAAAGTTCCTTTAAAAGGCCTTGGCAGACATTGAGAGATGAGAGGTCGGTGAAGCCTGCGACATCCTTGTTGCAAAAGAGATCAAGTACTAAAAATGGTATGTTTAAAATACAAAAGAAACAGGAGGCTGTCTATAAAAGCACTAAATAAATGAGGATCACACCCTTAACAAGTTCAGCATGGCACCACACTTAGCAGCGGTTCCTGTGCTCTGTGTTCAGAGACACAAGAGGGGGTTTGCATTATTCCGGCTGAGCGGAAGCCTCTGGGTGGTGACAGGCAGCCCCAGAGCAGAGAATTTTGCTGCCAGTCTTTTACCAAAGTGCAGTATTTTACTTAAATTACATACCAAATTTGTTTTTTGTTTTGTTTTGTTTTAAATTTCTTTATTTTTCAGTTGCTGCAATAGCCCTTGGAATTCTAACTGGGATCATCGTGAAATGGAAAGACAATAAAAACCAGTAAGTGAGCCTAAGCTGCCCCTTATAAATCATAACTTTCCCTAAGGATAATTGGGTATTTCCTTTTAAGCTCTAAGTGACAGTAATCACCTTCAGTATATATTTGCATGGTTGGTACTATCTTTCCATGTTGCTAAGTTGCTTTTTGTTCTATGAATTTCTTCCTTTCTGTCTCTTCAGGTCTTATAATATGCATTTACAAAAGCATGAGATGAAGGGAAGGGATCCACCGATGCACCCAAAGATAACAGACGATGAGAAGCAGCCCATGCTGTGGCGTTCCTATTTTTGGTAGGTTTGCTTGTTCACCTGCCCAAAACCTTGTGCCACTCTGCCGACTATACCCACGGATCTCACTGGTGTCACTTCTAGCTACGCCACACGGGCACGGCACATCTTTATGTAGTTTTTGACTCAAATGCCAGCGCCTCTGCCTCTGCGATGAACACGCCGCTCGCCAAAGAGGCGACGGCTGCTTCACGCGAGGGTTTGGTGTTCGCCAGCTGCTCTCGGGGCTCGGGCAGGAGGGATTCCCCCATCTCTGTCTCGCCCGCAGCCACGCGACGAGCTGCCACGTGTGTCCCACCTGCGAAGAGCAGCTGCACGCCGCCCTGGCCCCCCGCGCCGAGCCCGCGCGCGGCGGCTGCGCCGTCTGCGAGGACTGGCTGAGCGCCCGGCCCGGCACGCCGCGCACCTACTCGGTCCTCAGCATTGGCGCCGGGGAGAGCCGAAACCCGACAGGCGTGAGGTACCGTGGCCGACCGGGCGCTTGCTGCCGCTCCCCTTGCACGGGTCCATGGGAAGCAAAGTGGGGGGAAAGGGGAGCTTCTTGCGGGGGAGAAAGCGCCTGTACACGGCTAGAGCGGGTTTTGCAGTTTGAATTCCTTCGGTTCCTTTAAGTCCAGTTTTAGCGGTAGAAAGTATTTGCTATTTAGGAAAAAGCGGTTCCGTAGGGCAGTAGTCATTCTCGGAAAGCCATGCGTTCGGGTGGATTCAGGTTGTCTTCTCCCTCTTTCTCTGCGTGCAGCTCTCCTGCCAAAGCTGCAGATGTGCTGAGGGCTGACGGCACAGGCGAAGCTGTTCCGGAGCAGAGCGAGGCAGAGCAGCCCATGGACCACGAAAGGTCTGTCTTCCATCTTCCACTTAAAAACACACAGATGCCACAGTGGACTTGAATAAAAATAATTTCAGAGTAGAGTAGAACAGTATTTATTTGGGTAGAAAATAAGGGTATTGTACACCTCCTTGTTTATTCCCACCTGTCCTGGTCTCAGCTGGGATAGAGTTAATTTTCTTTCTAGTAGCCAGCATAGTGTTGTGTCTTGGATTCAGTATGAGAAGAATGTTGATAACACGCTGATGTTTTCAGTTATTGCTAAGTAGTGTTTATACTAAGTCAAGGACTTTTCAGCTTCTCATGCTCAGCCAGCAGGAAGGCTGGAGGGGCACAAGAAGTTGGGAGGGGACACAGCCAGGACAGCTGACCCAAACTGGCCAAAGGGGTATTCCACACCATGTGGTATCGTGTCCAGTATATAAACTGGGGGGAGTTGGCCTGGGGGCGGATTGCTGCTCAGGAACTAGCAGGGCATCTGTCAGCAAGTGGTGAGCTATTGCATTGTGCATCACTTGTTTTTGTATCTTCCAATCCTTTTATTAGTACTGTCATTTTATTATTGTTGTTGTTATCTTTCTTTCTGTTCTATTAAACTGTCCTTATCTCAATCCACGATTTTTACTGTTTTTTTCCGATTCTCTCCTCCATGCCACTGGGTGGGGGAAGTAAGCAAGCGGCTGCATGGTGCTTAGTTGCTGGCTGGGGTTAAACCACGACACCACCTCTTTCCTGTCTTGATCCTGTGTTGAGTATTACAGCATTTACGTACTTTTAAAACACTAACCTCTCTGCTTTCCCCCCCTAAAACAAAGGAGCTCTGGGCAATTTTTGTGCTTTGTTCTTTCGGTGCTTTTAAAAGGCATTCTGCACGTGCACGTGTTTCTCGTATTTCTTTACTCGTGTTGCTTTCTGGCAGTTGCAGCGTACGCTGCCGTGCCCCGACGCTGCCCGCAGCGCTCAGCGTGCAGGGCCGGCCCAGAGCTGCCCTCTCTGCTTCCCCTCTGCTCTGTGAGAGCAACGCTGAACTGCAGCGTAATTGGGTTTGCAGGTTTGATGAGGTGAGGGTGGGAACCGGGGCCCTAGCTGTAAAGAGGCACAGAAACATCTTGTACACTTTAGCAAAGCAAGGGAGGTTTGTGATAGAGCTAATTCCAGGGTTTCATCCTGCTTGGGACGGTTCCTCAGTACCAGGGAAGCCGGAGGTGCCCAACTTCACGGCGATTTTTGAGTCTCCCTCGAGAGACTCAATGCACATCCTCAACGGTGCTTCTCCACAGCAACCATCACGTCTGTCCCACCTGTGAAAGCTGGCTGCGCGCTCACCTTGGCCAGTGCGAAAGCCGTCCCGTGGCACCCGGGGAGCGACCGGGGGGGCCCCGCCGGCAGGACGAGGGGTGAGTGCGCTGCGGCCGGAGCAGGAGATTCCTCTCGGCAGCCGGGCACCGCGGCGTGCACCGAACGTCCTCAAAACTGAGAGTTAACCGCTTAACTTAAAAATACAAATATGACAGAGGTGTGTAAATGTGGTTCCGCTTGCTTACAGCTCAGTATCGGGGTAAAGGTGTGGTACCTGCTTGCAAGCAAAGAGAGGTGGAACTGGTGTGAGGTTTATTTGGAAAACGCTTGTGCGGTTTCTTTGGGCGTCTCTGAGTCAGCTTGTTCTCCCAGCTGTCCTCACTTGGCTCGGCCTCACGTCTTCGCTGGCCCATGATGGAGCTCTGGTTTCAGTTAAGCAGCAAAGAACCTGAGTGCTGTAAGAGACTCTGCAGCGTGGGCCTTCTGTTTACCCAGCTGCTGAGTGCTTTTTCCATCTCTAGGCATGGCTAGTTTGTTCGGGGCAGAGCAGTGACGAAGTGAGCAAAGTGATGCTGTACGCTCAGGAGGTTTTTTGACACCTGCCCACGCGAGCCTTGTGCTCTCTCAGGCCCACAAAGCTTCCTTAACAGAGTCATCACTGAGAGAGGCAAATTCAAATAAATATTTGGTTAAAGCAAACATGGTTTGAGGTGTGCATCCACCTGCTTTAGCTTTTGTATGTATGTACTTCTTTTTACCAATAATTTACTTCATGCTGCTCCCACGAGTGCTTGCTATTAGCCCTAACCCTGGAGGAGCCATTTCAGTTCTGCACTCATGAATCACTACTTGTCTGAGTTTATAAAGTTAGTATTTTTGAAATTGTTAATGAAACTAGCTTTTGCGGGTGCCAGAGCCTGTGCAGTATGGCTTGGCGAGGAGCACTTTCTGACACGAACCCGTCGGGGCTCACCCCCGGCTCTCTCTCCACAGCCCCCGGGGTCCCGTCTGCCCTCTCTGCGCCGACCGGCTGCACCTCTCCCTCATCCACCGCGACACGGCGAGCTGCCCCGTGTGTCCCCTGGCCAGAGAGGGGACCCCGGCTCACCTCGTCCCACGCTGCACCCCCAGCTGCCACGTCTGCCCCGTCTGCACGGCGCCCACCCACGCGCACCTCTGCCAGGTACTCAACAGTGGGGACCTGCGCGGGGGGCACCCAAAACGCCCTTCGGGGGCCCAGCACCTGCAAACCAGAGGCTCCACGGGTCATTCCTCCCAAACCCAAGGGGCTGCAGCGCGCAGCAGTAAACCCTAATTAACTGCTCATTTCCCTGTTGCAGGATAAATGGCGACAGCTGTAGCATCCTTAGCGGCACAAACGTGGTCGGAGAGAAGGGAGAGTTGCTACACTAACTCCTGATGTCAGGGATGATGTTCTAAGTGCAATAAGGCAACCTGAAGCCCAGTGTCTGACTTCACAATCAAGAATTTCTTTGTGAAGAAGCAGGAAAATCAAACATACTTCAAATCCAGCTGGGTGTTGGTTTAATGTCTACGTTTTAATTTGTTTTGGTACGGAAAAACTATTTCTGCAGCTCTTAAAGTGAGGCTTTAAAAATTCAGTAAACGTTTCTTTCCACTAGGAAAATCATTTCATAGTAAACACTCTCTTTGCACAATCTTGCAACATTCACTTATATTTTTAAAACTACTTTTTTACTGAGGTTCCTTTACCAGTGTGTAGATACGAGTGTGAAAATTGCAGTATTTATAGTAAAACTGTTTTGTAATTAAAAGGAATATAAAATAAGCCATACTGGTATCCTGGCTTGGGTTTGGGTTTTTTTCATGTTTACTAATCAAACCTTCTCACAGAGCACTTTAAATGATTTTGCATTCTCATTCTTCGCCGGATGTAATCAGCTGCTCAGGTAATTGGTGCTGCTCAGATAATTGCTGCTGTTGTGTTGCACTGTTGTCTGTAGCAGCGTGCCTGGCCTTTCCTGGGAACTGTGATGACGGAGGCGAGGCACTGCTGCTGGAGCGGAGCCCATTTCCACCCCAGGCAGTATCAGTGAGGTGCGCGCTCCTCTCCAGGTGTGACCTTCCCCTTGGCCAACCCCAGGTATTCTTGGACCGGTCATATTCTGTGCCCAAAAACAACAGGGTGCGGCTCCAGCAAGGAGTTCAGAGGATTAAACTAGCTGCTCCCCGCTTGGTGTTTGCTGGCTTGTGCTCCTCGTTTTGCTTTGACGTGGGGACAGAATTAATAGTCATAACACAGAAGCTGTAAAAATTGCCTTTCTTCTTTATTGGTGTTTGCCAAGAGATTGAGTTTATTTGTGTTCTGGCGGGAGACAGGCAGCACTACAGGTAGCACAGACAGGGGCTGTGCAGTTATCTGATTCTGCTGTTGTATTTGTCACCAAACTGGGACGCAGCACGTTTCCGTGGGCTTGTGCCGATGGGTGCAACCCTGGTGCTGCTTTGAGGAGAGGGAGAGGCAACGGCCATCTGGGCATCTAAGGCGCCCCGTGCCCTGGCTGCCGTCCCTCACCGTCCCCTTTTGAGCGTCCCTTCGAGCCTGGGGCTGGGGGCAGCAGGGGCTGTTCCGCGGGTGCCAAGCGGTCCCCCCAGCGTGCCCTAAGCCTCACCGAGCTGACGCGGAGGGAGAGGTGCGATGAAGAGAAGACGTAGGCATGGCGCGACGCAGGTGTAGCGGTGGTTCAATCGCCCTCCGAGCGCTGCGAAATCACGGGGAGCCTGGGGTGGCCTCGTCCTGTCCTTGAGTTGATGAGGGCCAAGGGCAAGGGCGATGGGTGGACCGCCCGAGAACAAGCATCCCCTCCCAGGGCAGACACTCCCGTGCTTTTACAGCATGGCTTAGGATAAGTCATGCAGATGGCGTGGCGGGTTACTCATCTCCCCGGGAAAAACTTTCCGTGGCACCGGCCGGGGGGGGGAGGGGGGGAGGCCGTCAGGGCAAAAAAAAAAAACCGGGAAAGGGCCCCCAGCGCCAGCCGCCCCCCCCCCGCTCTGCCGCCGTTGTTAAGCGGCATCGCTTCGTACCCGATAAAGAAAAAAGCGGCCGCGCCGTGGGAGCCACCGCGCCCGCGGAGCTCGGCGGAGCTGAAGCCCCCGTTGACCCTCAACAGCCGGAAAAAATCCTAATCCTAATCCTCCTCCTCCGCGCCCGGCTCGTCTCTCGGACTGCGATAACAGTGACGAGGATGCGGAATCGTCGGCCCGGCCCCCGGCCGCCCCGGAAAGGGCCGTGCTCGGCGCTGCGCACCGCCTCCGGGAGCGGCACTGGCACTGGTACTGGCACCGGCACCGGGAACGGGAACGGGAACGGGCATGGAGGTGCGCTGGCTCTGCACGATGCTGCTGGTGCTGCCCGGCGCTTGGGGTAAGCGGGACCGGGGCTGCGTGGGGCTGGGGTTGCGTGGGGAAGGGCTTAAAGCGAGCTCCAGCCCCCCCCCCCCCCCACTTTCCCCCCCGCCATCATCTCCCCCCTGCCCGCAGGTGACTGCGAGCAGCCGCCGAGGTTTGTCTTTGCGGAGCCCCCCCAGCCCCTGCAGGAGTCCTACGCCGTGGGGACCACGCTGAGATACACGTGTCGACCGGGGTACACGGTGGCCAGGGGCAAGTCCCCCCTGGTCATCTGCCTCCCCAACTCCACCTGGATGGCGACCCCCGACTTCTGCATCGGTGGGTTCCCCCCCCCCCCCCTCGTGCGGGCTCCTGGGATCCGGAGGGGGGGGGGGGTGGTCGGAGGGGGTGCATCCCCTGCTGTACCCCAGAGCCCACTCGCGGCTCAGCACAGTTGAGAAGGATGGAAGGATGCTCCCTGGGTTACTGGTTTTGGGGGCAGTGGGGAACAAGCATGCGCCCTGCGTGCCTGCCCGGGGTTGCCCTTCCCACGTAGAAACGCTAATCTCTGGGAGATGACCTCTGCCCTTTTTAATGACTTTACCATCTCGTGATGTAGTGTAAATGCTATAATACATCCGCACAGAAGCAATGTACGGTGTGGAAAAGGCTGTGGGAGCCTGTTGTCCCCATGGTAATGCACCTGTACTGGCCCTAGGGAGGTCAGTGGGTCCCTCCCCGTCCCCTTCTCCTTCTCGCTGTTTCCTTTCCTATGGACCAAGACATCTGCCCCGAGCCCACTGGGGTCTTTATGAGTTGCCTTTCTCAGTAAGCGTATAAACCTTGGCTTTTGTTATTTGTCCTTAGCTCTATTTGTGCTCTTATCTCCTTTTTATTTGTGTTTTAACTTTCAGTTCCACAGAATTTGATGTGGATCTTTTATCTTTTCTGAAATTGCTGGTACTTGCTCATGAGGGAAGTCAGGTGCCCAATAAGTGGTCAATTAGTCTGTAATGACACTGAACAGCACTGTCACCTGCATTTGACGATCCTGCTATAAAATAAAGCTAATGCCGATCACTTGCCCTTCCAGGGAAGTCTTGCAGTCCACCGGATATCATGAATGGCGACTTTGACTACATGACCAACCTCCAGTTTGGGGTGACAATAACCTACACCTGTAACGCTGGGTAAGCATTGAGCCAGGCTCCTGGTGAGTCAACGGAGCCGAGGCTGGGAGACAGCACCCGTGGGAGACTCGGAGGCTTTTAATAGCTGGGGGCTGTTGTCTTGGCAAGCACAGGCACGGCGGGAGATGTTCGGAGCGGGGAGCTGTGGGAGTCAGGCTCTCTCCTGCTCTTGCTGTCAAAACATTCTCTTCCGGGCATGAGAAAGTGGTCTTTGCAGACTGCTTTTCGGTTGCTTTGCAAAGAATTTTGTTTCTTTCCTGTTGGCGCTCATTAGTAATTCAGCGTTTGCCATAGTGCAATGGGTCCGGCTGTCCACGTCTTAGCTAAGGGGTCTCAGGAAAAGAGGGCTGCGGTGTCCTGGGGATGCTGGCAGCAGGGCGAGAGGGAAAGAGAGCGGTTCAGGTACGTCAGTGACACCTAGCTCTGCTCAGAAAATAAGTTGCTGTTTGGATCTACCACTGCACAGCACGGGCCTGAACAGACTCAGGGTAGGGATGCTGTCTTGCCCGTGGTCCTGTCAGCTTGTATCCACCCACTGCAAGTATTAAGTTTCCTTTAGCCGCGTCATATATTGCATTTCTTTAGGTATTGAGAAAATTGTATTTTATAGGAGGGCTAGCTGTTTTTCCCCTGGGGTTCAGCTCCTCCAGAGAATACCATTAGAAACTGTACAACTTTCTGAATTTCCCAAGTTTTCTTCACTTTTTTCAGAGACTCAACCTTTTCTTTTCTTAGGTACCGCTTAGTTGGGAAGCCATCTGCGCAATGTGTACTTAAAGGCAATGAAGTTTCTTGGGATCATGTTCCATACTGTGACCGTAAGCAGATCTTAAATGTTTTGTGTACATCTCTTCCTAAAAAAGATTGTATCACTATATATCTGTTAGTTTGGGGAATGCCAGGTGGATACTGTCTTTTTGGCACCTAATGCAAATTACATTAGCCTTTAATGAGACTGACTGCTTACCCTTCCTCCAGACAAACACTCTCGGTGGAGCTGGGAATGAAAATTAAATACTAAGGGGGATCTGTGGATGTTGGCAGCAGCTTTGTAGTCAGATCTGTGAGAAAAGCAGCTCCCAGGGCTGTTTGTTGGTATTGCCCAGCACAGGCACTCAGCACAGCAAGCTTTCTGCCAAGCTGGTGCGGACGCTGCATCACTCCTGTTGTGTTTTCTGTCAGGCAACTGTTGCTGAATTGTGGATCAAGAGCTGTGCTTGACCGGGAGTGGGAAGCCTTCAGACATGACTGGACATCAAAAATCTCAAATTTCAAAGGGGAGATAAATGCCAAGAGTTTTGGTGGTGCTATTTGGACCTTTTTAGCATCCTGTGGGATGGGCCTGACCATCAGCTGCTGATAGCTTAGGTGGTTTGCTGCTATAATAGGTATTCTGGCCTTATTCTTGTTACCACAACGAAGGTAGGAAATGCCATCAACAGTAGGTGAGGGTCCCAAACTGCTTGGTGAGACCATGTTTATTGCCTCCAGAAGGCCTCTTCTGTAGTGTTTCCTCTTGGACAACAGATGCTGTTTTGCCGTTTTACCATTTATCCATTTAAAAAAAAACCTGGAAAACATTCAGAATTTAAAGGCGCATTCAAGACTTTAGGTTGAGATGATTGCTTTAGGGCTGCTTCCCTGTTTTTTCTTCAATTTTTTTTTGTTTGTTTGTTTGGGTTGGTTTTTTTGGTTTGGGTTGGTTTTTTTCGTTTGGTTTGTTTTTTTTAAGTAGCTAGACCTCAGTTTTATATTTGATGGAAATGTTTTTGTGTTTTCTTGCTGTTGCTTTCCCATGCAGCTATTTCCTGTTTACCACCTCCTGTGATCAAGAATGGGCAGCTCATCAATGAGAACACAGATTTCACCTTTGGCATGGCTGTAACCTACAGGTGTAACAACAGTTTTTCTCTTATTGGAGATGCCACGATTCACTGTACGGTGAATGATAACCTCCAGGGAATATGGAGCGGTCCAGCCCCTGAATGCAAAGGTAAACGCTTTCTTTGTCTGCTTATTCTTTTGACTTTGTTTCTTATCCTTCTCCAGATCCGTACTTTCCCAATGGGCTGCCAATCATGAGAATGTTGATTTGAGTCTAAAAGGATTCCCAGAAAGCTAAACGCAGTGGTCTCCCAAGTCGTGGTCAGAGACAGGGCTTGGTTTAATGGATTCTTCAGCCCACAGAAAGCCTCCCTTTCCCTGCCCATGTCCAGGGCTTCCTGCAAATGCAAAATGAAGCTGTCACGTGTGCAGTTTCTTAATGACATCTCTGTTCACAGAGTACTTGCACCCCACTAGGGACCTTCCTCTCTCAAAGTGAAAGGACGGCAGCTCTCTTAGTAAGCTTCTCGCGTAATGCATCCGCAGGGCTTTTCCTTCTTGTAATAAATATTCTTATTGTCTTATCTTCACTTCCAGTGGTCGCATGTAAAAATCCAGAAGTGGAAAACGGGAGAAGGTTATCTGGCTTTGGCACTGCACACACGTATAAAAATACGGTGACCTTTGAGTGTAATCCTGGTCATTTATTGAATGGTAGTAGTGTAGTTACTTGTGAAGCAGACAGTACCTGGAAGCCACCTCTGCCAACATGTGACCCAAGTGAGTACAAACAAGTTTATTTCCTTGAGCAATTGCGATGAAGTAGGTCTAAGAGCTGTTGAGCAGATCAGCTTCTGAACCTTGTGCACTTGTAGCCATGCCCTTGCAGAGCATGCCAGCTTGCGTCCTCAGCGTGGCAGCCCAGGCCAGTTATATATTTAGACCTGAAGCTATTTATTTATGAAGAGCAAATGATCCAAAAAAGCACTGAAAGGAGAGATACCTGACAGGCTAGCTCCACCAGCTTCCAGACCTGTTGGGCATGTTTGGCTTCTGAGCTCAGCTGAATCGAGGTCCTACAGGTTGGGTTGGTGGTCAATGAAGGTGCATCTCTTGAGACAGAGATGCTACCCAGTCTCCATCTTTTCTCTGGTTAAGCAAACTGTGATATATGCTGCTGTTTGCTAAATGGGTTGTATGCAAACTGTATTGCAGAAGCTGATATTCAAACAGGTTAAAATGCTGTGTGCTCCAGAACATGCAGTTTGCTATCATTATTGCAGACCTTTTGGGTGCTCTTCTGTAACTAACCTTGCTTTTGTCTCCAATCGTTAGTCTACTGTGGTCCTGCTCCACACTTCCTTTTCGCTGAGTTAACAACGGCTGTGGGTGACAGGTCCCCTGTTGGAACCAAGCTGAGGTATCAGTGTAAACCGGGTTATGCTGCAGCAAGTGGAAAGTCCTCTCTTGTCACTTGTCTGAGTGATGCAACTTGGTCTACAGACCCAGACTTCTGTATACGTGAGTATCTCCGTTTCTCTCCTGTCCTGACTGACTGTGCGAGTCATCTGTACATGCTTGAGATGTTACTCTGAAATTTGGGTCATGCCCATCTCCGGGTTTGAAGTCATCCCTGTGCTGTTTTCTCTTCCTCTAGGACAGCAATGTACTCCTCCCACGATAGAGAATGGGGATGTGACTGCAAGCAGTTTCCTTTTTGAGTCAGTTGTGACATTCACCTGTCATCCTGGGTGAGTGGATCACTGCTTAAAAGGGACCAACTCGGGGGTCACAAGACAGGGATCCCAGGCAGTAACATCCACCCCCCACCCCACCCCAGTTTCCCAGTGCAAGTCTCCAGTGAAACCATATATTATATCTTCAGTGAGATAAGCAGGTGGCAACACACATGTGCTTGGTAACGCAGAGAACTGCTTCAGTTTGGCTTTCATTAGTGCCCTTATTTAGTGGCTTTGATGTGGCCAGATCCTGTTTCATAGCAGGGCAACTTCTGGTTAATAACTCGACTGCATGCAGTGGTGGGGAGGTGGGGCAAGGACCCTTTCTGGGTTGTCTTCTGGAAAGTCTGGAGAGTACTAAACTTCTTCTCTTTCTTTAGGTATGAATTAAAGGGGTCCTCGTCTGCCAAATGTGTGGTATCAGGAAATGGAGTTGATTGGAACACAGCACCTCCATACTGTGAAAGTAAGAGGGAAAAACCCTGCACAGAGCCATTAAGATAATAGTTGGAAATGCACTGGTGTAGCTGCCTTGCTGATGGCCTTGGGCTGCTCTTACTTGTGCTTTCTTAATTCAGTCAGCTGTAAAATTCAGGATTTCAATCCTAACTCATGCTGTGAGGCCTGAGGTGTAATATTCTCGTACAATTCAGAAATTATGCTGACGAAGTGGAAGGAGCAAGGGGAGAGCAGAAATTATAGAAAAAAACAGTCATGGGAGGAAAGTTTTCTTTCTCTAGTTACCAGGGAAAGATGAAGATAATTGGACATTAGAACTCTCTCCACTCAATTTAATATAATGCTGAAATTGGGTGTTATGAAGTCAGTGTATGGTGTTCTGTGAAGGTAGAAATGGCTGAAACATTTCTTCTAGCCTGATTAGGCACTTCAGTGCCTTATTTCATGGGGTGAGATCCTGAAGGCTATGTTGTGCAGTACATGCAGTACGTGTTGCACTAACGTGCAGTAACTGAGGTCCAGTGCCACACAAGAAAGCTCAAAGTATTTTCAGTTGCTGCTAGATGCATGGTGTTTGGCTATGTCTCCTTCTCCCCATATACCTCTTCACCTTTTCAGTTAGGAGGAGCACTCAGACACTCTTGCTGATGTTCCTCCTGTAGGTCAGCTCCCACGCATTCTCTGCAAAGACCCCCCCACGATTGACAATGGGATGCACAATGGCACAAAGGGCACAGAATTTGTCTACGGCTCCGTTGTAGTTTATAAATGCAAGGATGGCTTCACCCTTGCTGGAGCAGCGTCTATTCACTGCAAAGCAGGTCATCAATACCATGGAGTCTGGAGCGAGCCTACTCCTGAATGCAAAGGTGATGTTCCTCCTGTGGAACAGTTCCCTCACATTTTCTGTGGAAAGCCACCTGCCATTGACAATGGGATGCACAATGGCACAAAGGACATGGACTTTGTCCACGGCTCCACTGTAGCTTATAAATGCAATGATGGCTACACCCTTGCTGGAGCGGCCTTGCGTCAGTGTATTGCAGGAGATCAATACCAGGGAGTCTGGAGCAAGCCTGCTCCTGAATGCAGAGGTAACTGTCTCCTGTGTCTGTCTTGCTGGTTCCTCTCTGTCTTCAAAATACCTATTTTTTCCTTCCTCTGTGAATCCTCAAATCAGATAATTCTGCTAAAGGAGTAACCCTTCGATGCTTCCTGAAACAGCTTCAGTTAAAATCTTGTGCCAAAAGAGCATGATTACCTTGCAGCATGGACTCGCAGGCTAGTGGAAATGTATCCTGGAAAATACATCTGGGTTTTAATAGGTAAATGTCTCTGGAGCTGGGCTGTGCAAGGCTGAAGTTCTGTGTGTTGCTTGAATTATCTTCCACGTGCATTAGCTCTGATTTGAGATACTGCATGTCGTGTAGTCTGGTGAATTACTGTGCTGAATGGGTGCTGAGTTTCACATTTTGGCTCGCTTCCTTTCCAGGTGGAGCAAACATGATCATTGTTGGTAAGTAATACGTATTCCTGTACTGCACTCTTGCCTATCTTTGTGTGATTGTCTCCTGTGTGTTCGGCGTGAAGTAGGCTTAAAAGCCTTCTGCTCCAGGCTGTTGTCCTGTTTATATTGTTGTTGCTTTAAGATCATGCTGTGAAAAGGTGGGGGAAGGCAAAGGGGACCAGGGAGGGAAAAGATAGTTGAATATGTTTGGAGTGAAGACTGAAGCTTCTTATTTGTCTCTTGTAGGAATCTTCCCCCTCCTCCTGGCAATTCTCGTTATGAACGTCTAGATAGGGAAGGGGCACGGTGGGAAGGCACCTGTAGACGTGTCGGACTTGATCACGCTGATCCTAGTGCTTTGCTTTTCCTTCCTGTGAAATTGGCCTTGAAGCAGCAACCGACAGACCTGGGATGACAAAGCCCAGACGCTCTCTGCCGCTGCCCGGCAAGCACTCGCACTTTTGGGTGCAGCTGCACCTCGCGTTGGACCCAGCAGCTCCTGCGCGGGACTGGGATGGGATGGATGGGATGGGAGGCTCTCCGCTGCCCAGCTGAGAATGCTCCTCAGAAATCAAGTGCAGTTATCCCCGTGTTAAGTCACAGTGATGCCAAAGAGCTTCACGCTGCAATAGAGTAGGCTCAAGAAAATCCTGCGCTTTGGGTAACTCCGCATGTTCAGTGTCTCAGCCCCACTGAGGGCATGTTGTGCCTGGTCCTGACCAGGATTTAGGGGTTTCTTAAGCAACCTGAGGTGGAAAGCGCTGCCAAGAGGATTAATGGTGAATGTCTTCATGTGAGTGATACATACTTAAAGAAATTGTTTGATACAAATAGGAAGATTAAGTTGGGTATTATCTGTGAGTACTGAAAGCATTGAAAATGTTCATATAAAAGCGCAGCTGTAGCCATTACTTCAAGGCAAGTCTGAATCATTCTGCAAGTAGCAATCCTTACAGATCAGTAATTTTACCAGACAGAAAAAAATTTAAATGCCTTATTACAAAGAACTACTATTCTGACTCTTCCCGTATGGACTAAAATTAGTTTTAAACTTCAGCTGAAGGTCTCTGCCCTGGCGCTATCTTTGTGTCCCATCAAGGCTTTTCTGCAAGTAGCTGGTGGAAACACCCTTCCTGTCTCTGTGGTGACTTAACGCTTCTTTTGAAGTGCTGAAGCTTTCGGTGGGCTGAAAGCCCCGTGAGGAACCGTGCCGGATGGGTGCTCGGGGGCAGTGGAGCTCATCCGCAGGCAGGTGGTGTCCGGGCCAAATGCAGAATTTGCAGGTGTCTTGGCAGATGCCACCAAACATCAGGAAGCTGCTGCGTGTGAACCTTTTCACTTTCTGCTCAAATGCCACCTGCCTGGGTTGACTCCGATGCAGGGAATCGCTGTCTGAACTTGCACTTTAAAGGCTTTTTCAGGTGGTGCTGTGCGCCCCGACCATGCTGGCTCCCACCGTGGGTTGGCCGGGTGCCAGCTCAGCCCCAGGGCACCTCGGGGCTGCTGTGATGCTGGGGAGGAAGAGCAGGGTTTTGGCCTCTTGCTCCGCTCGCAGCAGGGCTGGTAGGCAGCTGCACAGGGCGACTGTTGCTCCGACGCTGCACCCAAAGTAGGCGCAGGTACTCATCAAGCCAAAGCCTTAATTTACTCCTCCGTGGGGAACGGGACACAAAACCCCGCGTGTTTTGTGCCCTTTGTTTTCATCCTGTCTAACCTCACCTGGTTGATGGTTGTGTTGAGGGCGGATAGAGGTGAGGGAGGGAGCGTGCTGTCCCCAGCTCGAGTCAGGCTTTGGCAGTGCCACGAGGACAGCTCAGATGACGGGACCTCACTCACCTTGTCTAAACCAAAGACACGGGCAAAAGTGCCCTCGATTTGTTTGGCTGACAGAAAGCCCACGTTGTGATGTTGGTGTCCTTTTCCAGTTTTAACTGAGCCTTGCTAAATGATCACCTAATAAGTTAAAGAGGTAAGTAGCATCTCATAAAATGAAGTAACAATTTGAAGGTTTCCTGGGAATCCTGTTTATAAGGGAAGCAAAACTGTGATGGGATTTAGACTTGTTAAGCCTGAATCCAGCTTGAGACACTAGGACTTCTAGCTGTTGGTAAAGCAAGGTTTTGAGGTTTGGGGTTTTGTCTGATGCAGAGGTACATCACCTGTCTGTGAGTTTCTCATGATGCACAGTTGGGAATGGGAAGTATTTGAAATGTGCCTATCGCATACTTTTTGTTTCTGCATTTTCATCAGTGCTTTCCTGTTAACAGGAACATGCATCTAATTAGAGGGAAAAACTCACATAGCCATTTCCGTCAACATGTTAGTCTTCTTCCAGATAGACCCACAAAGTTCTCCCTTCCCAGCAGAGCACTGTCCTGTTCAGCTGTCACTGGGGTACCATGAGATACTGTTTTCGGAAGCCAGTCTTGCAGAGCAAGCACTTGCAGATTGCCGGTTATTTTTATGTATCTCTTACTGTAAGCCATGTGAGTGACTAGATGAACAAAACACCAATGTAAAGCCTCATAGCTTAGTGTCATGTTCTGTTCTGTTATTTAAATTCCAGCACAATTGTTCCTACTGCATAATCCAGAGTGGTTTTTCCAAATGATTTAACACATGATTTGGGGGTCAGCTTGAAATGATCTCCCTGCAACCAAATGGAAGGAACTGTGAATGCTGTGACATAGCTTACAGGTGTTGAAAAAGGCTTATCTACTGTGTTTGTAATTGAGTTGTACGTAATTTTGCTTTATAATCTGAGTGCAACTAAGCAAGTGCAATTCTGAAGAATAAATGTTGGATATGTAAATATTGGAAGCTCTTTGTCAATAAAAGGGATAAAAAGACTTGAGTAACGCGTGTCTTGCTGCTTGTTTTAGGCTCAGAAAGCATCCTCCGCTATGTGAGGTGGGGAGCTGGAGGTTGCTGCAGCTGCTCCTACATCAAAAAGTCCTGTCTGGATTTTTATTCTTCCAGCCAGCGGCGAGGGATGACGCCAGCATGGATAAGTCTTGGAGCAGCCAGGGTCGGCTCAGGAGGATTCGGGTCCACAGCTGCAGGGCAGTATGCGGGGCTGGGCCGGGGGCTGCGCATCCCGGTCAAGCACCCATGGCCCCGAGGGACAGACGTGTCCCCAGCGGCCACTGGTCCCATGCATGGGGGAGGAGGGAATGGCCAGGAGGGCAGGCTGTACCCCTTCGGCTGGTTCGTGGGAAGGGCTGCCATCACCACCAGAGCCTGGGCTGCTTCCCCTAACCAAGGATGCTCTCCAGGGAGGGCACAATTTGGCTAACAGCACCTCTGTGCCTGCACCTCTCTTTCACAGATGCCCATGGGTCCCAGGGGTCCATCCTCCCCTGCCAAAAATAGCAGCAGAAGCAGCGTGTGGGACCTGCAGCCTCTCCGGGGATGGTGGCTGTGCCCACCTTGCGCAGGGGAGCCCACGGGTTCCTGTCCCGCGGCCACGGGAAGCCCCGCAGCTGCGGCTCCTTCCGCATGCGGGGGGGTGGCGGAGGGAACTGGGGTGCCCATATCTTCCTGCAGGTCCCCAGGAGCCGCAGTCTGCGCTGGGGACCGGAGCATGGTGCTCGCCTTCGCCCTCCGCCTCCTCGGCAGCTCCGCTTTGCTCCTGGCCACTGCAGCTGCGGCTCGAGGTAAGGGAGACCGGCAGGTCTGCGGCTCTGGGGCCTTCGTCCCGTGGCCTTCCTCTTCCTCATCGCTGCTCTTCTCGCTGATCCTTTTGCTTTTCCCTGTGGAGGCAGATAGGAGCCCTGTGCTGGTCCCAGGTGGACCTCGGCATGCCAGATCATGAGCATGAGAGAGCCTCTGAGCTCCTCTGCTAATGAAAAAGACCCTCTGGGATAGCACCGGGGCCACCTTGTGCCTTTCAGCGGGAAAAGGAGTTATAACCTCGCCGTGGGAGGCTATGGGGAGTCTTTCACAACCTGCCCAGCTTCTCGTAACAAGAGGCTTGACCTATGTGTTTAAACTGCTGAAGTAAAGCTGGTTATGGATACAACATCTTACAGCAGTCAGACGAGGAGCTTGTTGTAATTATAGATTGTGTTTGAGCTCTGGCAAGTTGAAACTTGCTGTGATAAACAGAAATGCGTTCGGATGAGGCAGGAGGGTAAAAAGGCAAACAAGACTGTGCTGTTCGGCATGTTCGGTCTGAAAGCCTGCAGGGGACGAAAGCCTGACAGGTAGCCCAAGGTGCCCTCTTGTTTGGGACAGGATAGCCAAAGCCTACAGAAACTCAGCTCCATCACTGCAGTATGGTTTTGTTTACTCCTTCCCGTCTTGTAAGCGTAGGTGCTGCGAGCTGGCTGCCCTGGCAAGGTTTGAGAAGTGTTTTGGTACTGTATGGAGAATACTTCTACCTATATCCTCAATCATGTTAATTATTCACTGGTATCTTGAGAGACCAAAGGCTGACCCTCCTGCCTTAGCTAGCTGCTGTGACCCTTTACTCAGTAACCCAAAGGATATTACCAACGAGAGGTGTTTCTTTTACCTTCTTTCTACATTCCCACATCAAATATTTGCCTAGTGAACAAAAAGCTACTTCCCTGTGGTTTTGGTTCTGAATGTCTGCCTGCCTGCCCGCCTCTCTGCATGCCTGCCTTTCCATCTCTCTCTCCAGCGGTTCAATGCAAATAACCCCCAGGTACCCCTGGAAGCCCACCAGCACATTCATGGGTGGGTGCTGTAAGGGGCAGCAGAGGCTTCGCCCTCACTGGCGCGGGTCCATTCCTGCACCGTCACGGTGGTCCTGTGGGCAGCGTGGTGTGGCAACCTCAGCCCACACTGTGCACCCTCTGCCCAGCTCTCTCGCAAGGCCCCTGGTAGTACAGACCCCTGGACTGCACTCAGGTCGATCCTGGATGGTCCTGTCAATGTTTCCCCGGGTCAGATTGAACCCAGGGGATGTGCTTCCCAGCCCGTGGGTTAGAAGCATGCAAGAAGGCCGTGAAAGGCTTCTTGACCTCACCAGGTGATTGACATGAAATTCTGGACACCCAGTTCTCGCCAGTTGAGGAAGCAGCGGGGTCCCCCAGCAGCGCAGGAGGGAGTCCTGCAGCCCCAGGGGCACCTGCTGCAGCCTCCACCGCTGCGTGGACGCCATCAACACAGCAACCATCGCAGGCAGGAACAGCTTGAGAGCTCTGTAGGTAAACAATGTTTTATTTCTCTCTCTTTTCCAGCTACCCAATGCCGGTTCCCACGTATCCAGCATGGGAAGAGAGTATCCGCTGCTCAGTATATCTACAGGATCGGGGACACCATAAGCTTCGTGTGCAACACAGGGTACACCTTGCAGGGCTCCCGCACAAGCACGTGCCAAGCTGACTTCAGATGGAACCCACCTCTGCCAGTGTGCAAAAAGGGCAAGTGTCCCAGCGTGCGGTGATAGCCATGGGGGAAAGCTCCCTCTTGCATCCTCTCAAATTTGGTGGGAAAGCAAAGCTGGGATGCATCTGTCCTCCTTGCTTCTCTTCTCAAATGAAAGTGCTGCCAGCTTGGCTCTCAGAGAGACAGAAACGGCTCAGAAGAAATGAGTTGGGGTGGGACATGGGGACGGCTGCAGCCTGCCCTGTCTTGAGCTCTGAGAGGGATGGGGTGAAGTTAACCCTGGGGCTGAGCTCCACTGTAGCAGGAGGCTGTAACCGACCCGGCACAATCAGGAGCCGTAGGCCAGCCGCAGGGATGACACTATCTGCTGCTCCTGGGGGATTTCTGTGACTTTGCTTCTGGTCAGGTGTGGGATGTCTTCATCTTCCTCCTGGATCAGGAAGTAATCATAAATTCTTGCTGCTCTTGCAGCTTCCACGTCAATGTGCATCTTCTGCCAAATCCCATGATGTGCCTGTGAGTTCTCCTGATGGGACTCTCGTTATTAGTAATAACTTCCTCTGGCTGCAATGCGATTGTTATCTAGTGCTCTTGTACTTTTTGTTAACTAATACTTTGGAACAAAGACTGAGCAGAATTCCAGATGTTACCCTGATATTACACAAACAGTCCTAGTAGCATGCAAAAGGGCAAACAGCTGACCGACAGGGCAATTTCTTTTCCCTCTCCAGAGGTGACATGTCCTCGGGTACCAAACATTGCTAACGGGCTGCACAGCGGACAGTCCTTGACCAAGTTTTCTGTGGGAGTGACTGTGTACTACAGCTGCAAGGATGGCTACGTGCTGGTGGGGAACGTGTCCATCAACTGCACGGAGACCGGGGTGTGGAGCAGACCCCTGCCCCGCTGTGAAGGTGCGTGGATGCTTCACTGCTTGGTGAGGGGCTGGCAGAAAGGATGCTGCGTACTCTGGTTGTAGGAACAGTGCAGACATGTTTACAGCAGTGAGGAGAAGGGAGGGGGCTGCGTGTGCAGGATCTGGCCCATGCATTGAAGTGTAAAGGATGCTGTCCACGCTCCCTGCAGCAATTGGCTGTGAGATACCCAAGGTGCAGAACGGGAAGGTCCATGGGCTGCAGAGCACCTACAAAGCTGGACAGACTCTGCACTTTGACTGCGACGCCGGTTACGCCGCAGAGGACACCTACGAGACTCAGTGCCAGCCAGGGGGGATCTGGGATCCACCGGTGCTCATCTGTGAGAAGGGTGAGTGCGGGTGCCCACTGCTTCCCCAAGGGTAGCCCTGCCTGGCCGGGTGCTCCTTGCAGGCAGGAACAACGTGTGCAGGCAGAGCCGTTCCTGCGATGGGCTTTAACCCATCAACACAGCATCATGCTGACTCCCTTCCCCTTGCACCCTGTTCTCTTGCTGAGTTAAGACTTTTTGTCTCCCTCTTGCAGTCCAACCATGTCCCATGCCTCCAGAGATCACCAATGGAAATCACAATGGCCAAGGCAAGGCATTTTTTACCATGGGAACATCTGTAACGTACACCTGCGATCCCGGCTACTACCTGGTTGGAAATGCCGTTGTGTTTTGCAAAGCATCAGGGAGATGGAGCCAGCCCATCCCTCGCTGTGAAGGTGCGTCTGTGGTCTGTCCCCTCGGGTGAGAAGCTCCTAGTGTGGCTCTGAGCACAGGGGACACCCTGAGCGTTGTCGCTGGGCCCTTCAGTGAGGGATTCAGTTCCCCTTTAATGAAGTATACAGTTTTATAATATGTATAGCACAAGCTTACATCTGTGAATTTTGAGCTAGGTATTTCTATAACTGTGGCTGCATGTGCCATACCTCTCGTGCTGGGGCTGGATGCTGGTGACCCCACAATGTATGTCTAGGAGCTGGTACATCACTTCATGTGAGACCAAGCGCAAAGGGGTGTCTGGAGCCAGCACCCTCCTCCCGCTGCTCCAGCAGCAGCCCGGCTGCACCATGCCCATGGCGAGCCAGCCAGTGATGGTGCTGGGGACCAGGCATGGGCATGGGGTGCGACACAGCTCTTGTGGGGAGACCAGCTGGATTTTTATGGATCAATTCAACCTTCTTTGTCAAGAAAAGTCAGAGGAGAGACAGGGGACCCAAAGGCTGGCTGTCAGGACAGATCCGGCAGTACCTGGGGTGCAAGCCCTCTGCCCTCCTTTGCTTTCTCCCATGTCTGACATGCAGGAGGTTTGAGTTGAGCTGTCTCTTGGGCATTGCCTCTCCCAGACACTCTCATGGCCTTTTCCCCTCCCTCTCCAGAGGTGACATGTCCTCAGCCACCCAACATTGCTAACGGGCTGCACAGCGGACAGTCCTTGACCAAGTTTTCTGTGGGAGTGACCGTGTACTACAGCTGCAAGGATGGCTACGCGCTGGTGGGGAACATGTCCATCAACTGCACGGAGACCGGGGTGTGGAGCAGACCCCTGCCCCGCTGTGAAGGTGCGTGGATGCTTCACTGCTTGGTGAGGGGCTGGCAGAAAGGATGCTGCGTACTCTGGTTGTAGGAACAGTGCAGACATGTTTACAGCAGTGAGGAGAAGGGAGGGGGCTGCGTGTGCAGGATCTGGCCCATGCATTGAAGTGTAAAGGATGCTGTCCACGCTCCCTGCAGCAATTGGCTGTGAGATACCCAAGGTGCAGAACGGGAAGGTCCATGGGCTGCAGAGCACCTACAAAGCTGGACAGACTCTGCACTTTGACTGCGACGCCGGTTACGCCGCAGAGGACACCTACGAGACTCAGTGCCAGCCAGGGGGGATCTGGGATCCACCGGTGCTCATCTGTGAGAAGGGTGAGTGCGGGTGCCCACTGCTTCCCCAAGGGTAGCCCTGCCTGGCCGGGTGCTCCTTGCAGGCAGGAACAGCGTGTGCAGGCAGAGCCGTTCCTGCGATGGGCTTTAACCCATCAACACAGCATCATGCTGACTCCCTTCCCCTTGCACCCTGTTCTCTTGCTGAGTTAAGACTTTTTGTCTCCCTCTTGCAGTCCAACCATGTCCCATGCCTCCAGAAGTCCGCAATGGAAATCACAACGGCCAGGGCAAAGCATTTTTTACCATGGGAACATCTGTAACGTACACCTGCAATCCCAGCTACTACCTGGTTGGAAATGCCGTTGTGTTTTGCAAAGCATCAGGGAGATGGAGCCAGCCCATCCCTCGCTGTGAAGGTGCGTCTGTGGTCTGTCCCCTCGGGTGAGAAGCTCCTAGTGTGGCTCTGAGCACAGGGGACACCCTGACGGTTGCAACCAGATCCTCAGAGAAGACTAATCCCATGTAAAGGGTTGCATGGTATAAATTAATTTCAAGCCCTTCTATTGTGAAGGTGGGGCTGGGGAGGTTTATGTAGATGTTATGTTGATTTTGTTGTTGCAATATTAACAGGCTGTGGGGTTTTTGTTTTGTTTTGTTCCGACTCCTTTTGCACATCACTTCTGTACATCATCATTTCCAGTGACTGTCTGCGTAAATCCAGATATAGACAATGGATGGCAAGTTGGTGGTCAAGGACTTATCTCCGCACCTGGACAAATGGTGACATTTCAGTGTCACACTGGTTACAGCCTGCAAGGCAGTCCTAAAATCTTCTGCCAGGAGGATGGCAGCTGGCACCCTCCTGTTCCCGTCTGCAATAGACTGTACCATTACCAGGAGTTCTCAAAGAGGCCTGGATTTCCAGGTAAATCATGACATAGCTGCCTTGGGGTACACTACTATTTTACGTCCCCTAACCCCGTTAAAAAAATGTGGTTAAACCCTGTGGCAGAAGATTTATCTATGTCCTGGGAATAAGAACCTGGTCTTCTGGAATCCTTTGGTAAAACATGTTGTGTTTGTTTAATAATGGCTATATTAATCAAAATAAACAAATTTGCAAGGCAAACCAAACACCCTTCCTCGTAACAGTGTTCTTCCTGTGCTTGCACCTGGCATGCCTGTCCTGCCTGATTCTCATGCTTGTTTTCTTTCTCAATAGGTGGTTGTGGTGCTCCTACAAGGTTACACTTTGCTGAGCTAAACGAGGAGCATAAAAATGAGATTGATTTTTCTGTTGGGAAGACTGTGCAATACACTTGCCGACCTGGATACACTAAACACCCAGGAATGTCACCTACTATTACATGCCTTGAGAGCGGAGTGTGGTCAGAAGCACTAGAGTTCTGTAAAAGTGAATAGCTCCTTGATTTGGTGTCTGTTGTTCAAGAAGGAATAAGTACTAGGTTCTGTCCATGCTGCAAAAACCTTAGTGTTATTCTGGTATTCAAATAGTATGTGACTAGTAAAGCCATGTAACTTTATGCTATTCAAAACCCGTTTGGGGATAAGTGGAAATGTGGACAGGTTACTGGAGTCATAGTTGTATCTGTTGTACCATGGTATAGACAGACAGAAGCCTAAAATGAGGGTTTTTTTCTCCCCCAGGGAAAAAATGCAGTCATCCTGGCGTACCTGTGAATGGGAAAATTATTTTCCTAACAGATCTCCTGTTTGGATCAACAGTGCTCTACAGCTGTGAAGAAGGGTAAGTCCTGGTTTTGGCCACTGCTTAAAAGAGCAAGGAGAGATGTATTAGGTAAGTCTCCCTTTTTTCTCCTATTCATTCATTCTCAATAAATGGATTCTATATGATATAGAAGCCACTGTATAGAGTTCTGTACCTATATAACACATAAGGTGTTCACTATCTTATGTATACATGTATATACTAGAAAACTGGTCAGGCAGAGCTAGGAAGGGAACTTCTCCTTCAGGGCCACAGCCTTGCTGTCAGCAGGGCTGATCACACCATCCAGAGTGCTTAGGAGGAGGTAATAACTCCAACTGAAATGACTTGGGATGAATGTTCAATCCTTTTAACACCAGGCACAGGTTAATTGGACAACCCAGCAGACGATGTGAGATCTCTGGTGGACATGTTGCATGGAGTGGTGACATTCCCACTTGTCAGCGTAAGTAGCTTACAGATCTGGGGGTTTGCGTGGATTCGGTAAATATTTTCCGGCAGAGACTGCTGAATTTTTCCAATCAAAGTTTTCACAGGGAATTTCTGTGCTCTCTGGGCATGAAAAAATATCAGAAAGTTTTGATGTCATAAGAAAATGTTCTGGGAAAAGGTGTAAGACCTCAATGCTTATGGATTATAGGAAGCAATGTCTCAGCCGGAGCTTTTTCAGCAGTACTTAGGTATCCTGTCTCTGACTAACATCACAAGCCCATCACAAGAGATGAAGGGAAAATATTATCTTCATCTTAAGGGTTGTTACTGTTAGATGCAGAGAGACCAAGGTTCAACCGCAAGGAGAGGCAGAGCGCTGTGGGAGGCTCAGAAGGGGAATCCCAAAGTCCCAAACCGTGGGCTCTCTCTTTCACTCCGAGCACAGATAACTGGTGTGTACATGAAGAGCTGCTGGGCTGCACCTCAGCAGTTACACCCAGGTGTTTGCTGATTAAGTAGTGTTGCTGATTAGGTGACAGTCTCATAGGAAGAAAGAAACATACTGGTACATTCTGAGATTTTAAAGCATTTTACAGCTTCTCCAGGTACATATTAACCTAAGGTGACATACAGATTGCTGCCTGTGCATGCTTTTGCACTCTGTGCAGCTGAAAAAACAGGATTGTACACAGGCAATGCAAAATAAATATTTGCTCTTTTATTTTATTTCTTAAACAGTAGAAAAGATAAAGCATGTAGGTGTTTCCTCCATAGAGGTTTGTCTTACTGGTTTGCTTTCTAACTGTCATAGAAATTGCTGGCCAGGGAGATAGGATCCAGTTGCCTACAAGGCCTCACCTAGAAGATCACTTCATTGCAGTTACTCCCTCTCTAGGACAAGTGTTTATGCCCCACAGACTGAGGGATTTCAAGTCCTTTGGTGCTGCTGTTGAATTTAGAAGCCTTGTTCTGCGCCTCTGCAGGTATCCCTTGTAAGCCGCCTCCGGACATTCCCAATGGGAAGCACACGGGCAGGCTGCTGGATGAATTCTACTTTGGCACATCTGTAACATACACCTGCAACCGCGGGTACCCGCTCCATGGAGAGCCCTCCATCTACTGCACCACCCGGGATGGGAAGAACGGCGAGTGGAGCGGGCCCCCCCCACAGTGCGGAGGTAGGCTTGTGTGTGCACGTGTAAATACTCGAGTGCAATCCTCCCGGCCCTACTGCTTCATGTTCGGAAAGACTAGGAAACCTCCAGGCAATTGCACTTCTTGCCCAAGTGCCTGCTAGGGGGAGGATTTGCAAGGGGGGGATTTGCAGCTGAGGCCAGGCAGAGGGGAGGAGGCTGATGGACCACACGCTGCCTCCAGCATCCCTGGCCTCACCTTTCAGCTTGGGTATCTCCCTCAATGTTTGACATTGCTGGATGCAGGCAGTACATCTTCTACGGGAAAATTATTTTGAGACTTGTGTCTTAAAAGGAATCGCAACCCTAAGTGGCTTTGCGGCTGCACAGCTCTGCACTCTGCGTAAGGGCCTGTTTTGAGGACCTGCACTTCTTTTCCAGAGGCAAGATGTCCTGTCCCGCAGGTCCAGAATGGGAGAATAGTGTCTCCTAGGACTGCCTACACACACAAGGACACCATTGCCTTTGAGTGTGAACCAGGCTATGTTCTACACGGCCACAGAATGGTACAATGCCAGCTAAATAACACCTGGGAGCCACCCGTGCCAGTCTGCGAGCAGGGCAAGTGTTCAAACAGCACTCTGAATGTTAACCTTCCCCCTGCTCTCCCATATCTGCTTTTTCTTGACTCTTTAACAACTGGGCTGGCTTATCTTTCTTGGTAGCTGGCTGCAATGCACCTACCAGTCTGGCGTTTGCTGAGCTGAAGAAGCCGTACAGCAACCAGACCGTCTTTCCTGTGGGGAGCACGGTGGAATATGTGTGCCAGCCTGGGTATGCCCAGCACCTGGGGATGTCGCCAGCCATCACGTGCCTTAGGAATCGGACATGGTCTGGGGCGCTGGAGTTTTGTAAAAGTACGTCCTGCAAGTGCTGAAACACCTATAGTGTCAGGCTTGGCTGGATTTTCACATTTTTCTAGCTTTCTGGATTTCTGTACTTTATGCAGACTGCTCTCTGTGTTAGCAACCCTGGCTGGGATGTCAGTGAGCAGCTGAGGGCTAACGGTGGCTGGCATCCCCTTCTAGGGAAACAATGTGCTAACCCAGGGGATCCGGAGAACGGCAGAGCTGTTGTCCTGACGGACCTCCTCTTTGGATCCAAAGTTAATTACACTTGTGACAAAGGGTGAGTCTTGCAACTAGCTGAATTCAGCTGCCAAGTGAGAGTGAAGCAGATTTTTCAGCTTTACATGAAGGAATGTAGTTCCCACATCAGAAGTCTTGGCTGACATTTACAAGGGTTGTAAAGAAATCTCAGCTTTCTTAATGTAAATTAATAAATTAATTAATAAATGTGCTGTGACTCCAGGTACAAGTTGATTGGAGGCTCTCAGCGAACATGTGAGGTCTCTGGCACACGTGTCTCGTGGAGTGGAGATGCTCCTGTCTGCCAGCGTAAGTAGGCCACAACAAAAGGTCCTCGCAGATAGCTTGCAAGAGAAAGTAGTGCATCTTTCAAGACAAAGATTTTATTGCAAAAGATTTCTCAAGTCACTGTATGCATATATTTGTCATTTATCTTTTCTTTTTTTGTTTGTTTTTGATGCTTCTGAAAATGTTTCCAAAGGTCTTTTATTTATCCTGGTCCAAACTGGGAAAACCATTAATATTTTAAACTCCCTGTTACTGGGGTAAGTATTTCTCACTAGTCATGTGTAGAAATGGTGTGGCCAGTCTCTCGCTGCGTATGTCACCAATCGTTATGGAAACGGAGGTAGGAATTGTCCCACCACCTCCAGACATGGGCAGCAAGGAAATGACTCACAGGAGGGCACAGGTTATCCTTCCCACATGTGATTTTTTCCATACAAGGTTTGTCTCTGGATAATTCATTGCATCCAGAGAGCATCACCGCTGAGATGGGTTCAGTCCCCGTTGGTTCCTTTCCTGGGCAGCGTGTGTGTCCTGCAGACCCCAGGTGCTGCTGCAGCACTGATGCTAAAAGCCACCTTGTACATGCCTGCAGGTATCGCCTGCGATCCGCCGCCGGACATCCCTCACGGGAGACACAGCGGGCAATTGATGGACACCTTCTCCTACGCGGATGTGGTCACCTACACTTGCGACGCTGGTCACATGCTGGCCGGAGAGCCCTCCATCTTCTGCACCACAGTGGACGGGGAGCACGGCGTGTGGAGCGGGCCACCACCGCAGTGCGGAGGTAGGGCTCGTCCATCCCCGCTGGGGAGATTTGGTTGTGAGTAGCAGAAGGAATGACCGTGGCTGCGGTGGGGGCTGCACCCACTGATAGGAAGACAGCTAACAAGACAGATATGTATTCAAAGGTGTTAATGGAATTAATTGTCTTCCTCCTTTTGTTTTTGAAGGTTGGATTTTTAAAGTTTTTCTTCTTGCCCTGTCCATTTTTCTTATCTGCCTTTCCGTCTCCTTCCAGAGGTGAAGTGTCCTCCCCCTCCAGCCATTGCCAATGGAAAGCACAGCGGCCAGCCCTCGGACACCCACCTTCCAGGCATGGCTGTGCAGTACACCTGCTGGGATGGCTACTCCCTCATCGGGAACGCCTCCATTAGCTGTACCGCTGCGGGAACGTGGAGCCGGCCCCGGCCCCGATGTGAAGGTGTGTTTGTGTTGGCTTCTTCTACCTTTCCCCAGGCCCTTTCTTCCTTCTTGGCTCTCAGTCTAATCGCTGCAGACCAAATCTCCAGTGAGAGGCAGAAACCAAAGGTCCCACGGGCAGGAGGAGCTCCATCTGCCTCTGTGGATTTCCCTTTCTGTCCCCCAGTAAGGACAGACTCTCAGGAGCGGTTGAATAATGGTATTTTGTCTAAGAATAAGAGTCAGTAATGTTGACATACTCATGAGACTGATGGCAAGGTTCAGCAGCAGGTACTGCCCCTGGTCAGTGTCCCTCCACACCCAGGGTGGGCTTCATGTCCCCAGCGGTGCCTTGTGCTCTTCACTTCCAGCAACCGGCTGCAAAAGACCAGAAATCGAGAATGGAAGAACGACTGGGCTGGAGACCGTGTACAGACTCGCAGACACCATTGTCTTCGAATGCAATTTTGGTTACGCCTTGAAGGGGTCTCAAGAGTCTCAGTGCCAGTTTGGGGGCACGTGGGACCCTCCTGTCCCCATCTGTGAAAAGAGTAAGTGTAATTGAGGCGGTGGTGGTAGCTGATTTCTTCTGAACCACTGTATGACTGCACCTGGCAGGGTGCAACTCCCTCACATGGGAGTAAAGGGGCCACTCTCCAGGACTGGGAAGGAAAAACATGCACATATCTGTCCTCCTGACTTCATAATCCCCATTCAGACCCCTATTATGTAGGGCTTTCATCTCTTTAAATGAATCCACAAAGAGACAGCGAGCCAGGCTAGTGTCTGATCTTGTTCACAACCACGGAAAGGCTAGAGCAAGCTGTTAGGGCTACAGATGGAAACTAACCGCTGTAAATGCCTAAATAGTGAGAAATGATCATTCTTGATGTCAATAAGCTTGAAAAACATGAAGGCTGGAAGATAAGTGAGGGTAGGATGGAAACATACTTCAAAGAGTGACAGCCCTAGCTATTTGGGAAAAGTTTATGGGAAAGAAAGAAGTTAAAAGGCAGCCTTACCCTACAGTGGGTGTTTGTGGTACCACCTCTTCAACACTTACGACTTTTTCCCCTCCTTGTAGTGCTACAGTGTCCCTCCCCTCCAAATATTAAAAATGGCCAGTATGAGAACATGGATGTAAAAGTGTTCATCCCTGGAGTATCAGTGAAGTACTACTGTGACCTGGGCTACGTCCTAACTGGGAAAACAACAGTTTCTTGTTTGACATCTGGAACCTGGAGCCTCCCTTACCCCCGGTGTGAAGGTGAGCTGTGAATGCTGTTACCCATACTGAAAAGGGAGACCATCGTGGTTGCACAGCCTTCCCTGAATTTTGGCCTCACAAAACCAAAGGGGGAACCCCTAGCTCTGGCAGCCGCTTCCCCAGCCCATGCTCTGCTGCTTTTCGCTTCCAGTGATCACCTGCATAAGCCCCAACATCCCAAATGGAGAAGTGGCTGAAGGACGGAGCGCTGCGTACCGTCCCGGGGCCAACATCACCTTCCAGTGCCACCCGGGCTACATGCTGTGGGGCAGCCATGAAGCCAAGTGCCAGCCCGATGGCCGCTGGGTGCCTGCTGTCCCCACCTGCGAGCCAGGTGAGTGGGGTACATCAGGGATTTAGAAGGAGGATGCTTAGGGCCAGCCTCGTGCTGGAGGGGCCCTGAGCTTGTGCTCTCTGCCTCGCTTGCGTCGCTTCAGGTGTGACAGTCTTTTGGTGTATTACATGTGCTAAACCACTAAAATGCCTTTCTCTGCTCCTGCCCTGTTAGTGCTGCCGTGTCCTCCACCTCCCGTCATTGCCCACGCCACACATGGCGCGGAGCTCGGGGCAAACTTCACCAGCGGCATGTCCGTGAGCTACAGCTGCCAGCCCGGCTTCTCCCTCCTCGGAGACCCCTCTGTCTTCTGCACGGCCTCGGGGAACTGGAGCCTCCCATACCCACGCTGCGCAGGTGGGGGTCCCCATGCACCCATGGCTGGCTGAGCATCTGTCCCATGCTCGGCTGATGCTGGAGCAGGCAAACCTGCCAGCCCACAGAACTGGTGTGTGGGGAGGGGGCGACTGCACGTCCAGTGACGCCCAGGGGTCCAAGCGTGCTTCCAGCACATGCAGGACGCTGCTGTGCTCATTTTGGTGGCATTGGGAATAACCTGGTAGCATTGCTAAAGCCCGTGGTTTCCTGCAAGGAGACAGTCTTGGGTGTTCTAATTTCTGAAATTGCAGATTCCTGCACTTTACAGCCCAAAGATGACACGCTGTGTGGTGGCAGCGCTGCAGTGTAGGATGTGCAGAGTGTGGAAACACCAGACTGGCTAAACTGTTTTTTTGAAGGCATTGTTTTAGTTTGGGGATTGTCTTTTAAGAGCATATAAATTAGGTGCATGTGTCCTTACATACTAAGTAAGTGCTAATTTATGTAGACAAATGTCAGACTACATAGAAGAGGTATCAATACCTTGGGGTTTGTAACAGTGCCTATCAAAGCCCTTGTTTCTCTTTAGCTGCATTTCACAGCCAGGATGTATTTCTAGTGTGCGTTTTGTTTCTTGGCAGCTGGCTGTGGGACACCAACAATATTATCGTTTGCTGAGCTAAACAAGGAGTATAAAAATCAGACTGCGTTTCCTGTTGGGAAGACTGTGAAATACACTTGTCAGCCTGGATACATGAAACATCCACAGATATCACCAACTATTACGTGTCTTGAAAATCAAACGTGGTCTGAAGCCCAGGAGTTTTGCAAACGTACGTTTTGCAGATGCTTCTAGTTTGTTTAAACTGCAAGTGTGATGACTGAAGCCTTGTAATTTCTCCTTTTCAACTCCCTCCTCTGGGGTGTTTGGGCAGACTCCTAGAGTTAGTGTCCCTTTTCCTATGGCATTGAGTGAAAGAAGCTTAAAATCAGGTTGTCTTCTGCCCAGGGAGAAGGTGTGATCATCCAGGAGAACCAGAGAACGGCAGAGTTATCGTTACAACAGACCTCTTCTTCGGGTCAACAGTGAATTACACCTGCAATGAAGGGTGAGTCCTAGCCAAGCTCCTTCGCCTTACCGAGACGAAGTCAGCAACGCTTCTGCTCTCCCTGCAACTCACAGGCAATGCGTGTCTTCCCACAAGAGACCAGTGCTTGCAGCTCTGAGCTCAGAGCACCCTAGTGTTGCCTGCACAAGGCGGTGCTGGAAGAGAAACTGGAATTCTCAGGTGCTGAGAGAAAACACAAATGATCCAAATGATCAGGGGAAACCTCAGAATCCTTTGGGTGGTTTAAAACAGTTTTGGCACTAAATCAATTCTGGTCTTCACAATGGTCTGTTTTTAGTCCACATGGCAACAGAAATTGGAGAAGGGGATTTATTTGTAAATTTTTAAACGCCAATTAGAGGGCATGACCGCCTGAGTCTGGTTGTGTGGAGCGTATGAGGGGGAAACGGGGGTTCATTTTGGAAGCTTTGGCTTAAATCAGACGTCATTACAGTGGACTTTTCTAGAGGAGAGAAGGAAGAGGAGAGGGCATGGCAGCTCCCTGAGCACCCCAGGGGTGTACTGCCTGTGCTGACTGAGGGGACCTGAGGGGGAGGTTCCCCATATGAGCTAAGGTTCACAGCTTGAAAATGGCAGTATTAGATCACAACTAAGGCAATACTTGGTGGCTATGAAAGATGCGATCTCCAAAGACAGTCCTGTAGTGACAAGAGTGACTTTGTTTGACCCCAGGCACAGGCTAGTTGGAGCATCCCAGCGGCAATGTGTGATTTCAAGCTCTGGGCCGCGGGTGAGGTGGAGTGGTGATGTTCCCGTCTGTCAGAGTAAGTATGTTGTGGCAGGAGCCGAACAGCCTGATAAGAAACCAAACACAGCACAAGAAGATTGAGATTGGCGCTTTCCTTGGGAAAGATCTTCCAAGGCAAAGACAGAGAGCATCACCACTGAGATGGGTTTATCCCTGTCAGTTCCCTTCCTGGGCAGCGTGTGTGTCCTGCAGACCCTGGGTGCTGCTGCAGCGCTGATGCTAAAAGCCACCTCATACGCACCCACAGGTATCATCTGCGATCCACCACCAGACATCCCTCACGGGAGACACAGCGGGCAATTGATGGACACCTTCTCCTACGCGGATGTGGTCACCTACACCTGTGACGCCGGTCACCCGCTGGCTGGAGAGCCCTCCATCTTCTGCACCACGGTGGACGGGGAGCACGGCGTGTGGAGCGGGCCACCGCCGCAGTGCGGAGGTAGGGCTCGTCCATCCCCGCCAGCGAGGCTGCGGGCAGGGCAGGGTGCACACAGTGTCGTGCTGTGGAGCATTGGCTGTTCACAAGACAGGAGGGACCGGGGCACGACAGTGCCCTCATCGCCCCTGCTGCAAGAGGCCTTTGGCACTTGCTGGGGATGAGCGCACAGAAGTAAATGCTCCTAAGTCCAGAGGGTTGACGTATCTGGATGGACCGTGGCAGTGAGCAGCAGCTGAGGGATACCTGTCTGATACTTCCCCACCTCTTACAGGCTGGCAGCTCTCAGCCGCAATGTTCCTTTGTACCATGTCACTCATTTTTCCATATTCCTCTTCCTTCTCACTAGTGACATGAGTTTGGTTTTGCCCTCTTCCCCCAGTGTCGCAGTGCTCTCACCCTCCAGCCATTGCCAATGGAAAGCACAGTGGCCAAGCCACGGCAGTTTTCATCAGCGGCATGTCTGTGAGCTACACCTGTGATCCTGGCTACGTTCTTGTTGGAGAGGCACAGCTTAATTGTACTTCTTCTGGAGCTTGGAGCGTCCCTGCCCCTTGGTGTGAAGGTGCTTCGCTTGCATTTTTCACTTGTGGATATGCCAGTGATACAAAGGGATTATGGGAGAAAAGAAGGGGAGAAAGTGAAAATCCATACTTGTACTTAGAGAGACTCAGTTCTCTAGGGCTAGGTGGGAAAACAGATAACCCAAAAGCCCATCCTGTTCTCAGTGAAGATTTCCTTCCCTGCAGGGCGGCTGTGTCCCTCCCCATCGGCGACTGAACATGGCCAGCACGATGGCAAGGATGTGAAAATGTTCGTCCCTGGAAAGTCTGTAAATTACAGCTGTGACCCCGGCTATTCTCTTATTGGAAAAACAACTCTATACTGTACAGTCAATGGAACCTGGAGCTTCCCTTACCCCCGGTGTGAAGGTGAGCTGTGAATGCTGTTACCCATACTGAAAAGGGAGACCATCGTGGTTGCACAGCCTTCCCTGAATTTTGGCCTCACAAAACCAAAGGGGGAACCCCTAGCTCTGGCAGCCGCTTCCCCAGCCCATGCTCTGCTGCTTTTCGCTTCCAGTGATCACCTGCATAAGCCCCAACATCCCAAATGGAGAAGTGGCTGAAGGACGGAGCGCTGCGTACCGTCCCGGGGCCAACATCACCTTCCAGTGCCACCCGGGCTACATGCTGTGGGGCAGCCATGAAGCCAAGTGCCAGCCCAATGGCCGCTGGGTGCCTGCTGTCCCCACCTGCGAGCCAGGTGAGTGGGGCACATCAGGGATTTAGAAGGAGGATGCTTAGGGCCAGCCTCGTGCTGGAGGGGCCCTGAGCTTGTGCTCTCTGCCTCGCTTGCGTCGCTTCAGGTGTGACAGTCTTTTGGTGTATTACATGTGCTAAACCACTAAAATGCCTTTCTCTGCTCCTGCCCTGTTAGTGCTGCCGTGTCCTCCACCTCCCGTCATTGCCCACGCCACGCATGGCGCGGAGCTCGGGGCAAACTTCACCAGCGGCATGTCCGTGAGCTACAGCTGCCAGCCCGGCTTCTCCCTCCTCGGAGACCCCTCTGTCTTCTGCACAGCCTCGGGGAACTGGAGCCTCCCATACCCACGCTGCGCAGGTGGGGGTCCCCATGCACCCATGGCTGGCTGAGCATCTGTCCCATGCTCGGCTGATGCTGGAGCAGGCAAACCTGCCAGCCCACAGAACTGGTGTGTGGGGAGGGGGCGACTGCACGTCCAGTGACGCCCAGGGGTCCAAGCGTGCTTCCAGCACATGCAGGACGCTGCTGTGCTCATATTGGTGGCTTTGTGCATGCATATTCCTGCATATTAGTCTGTCCTTGCCCTTTTTTCATTTTCTTTTGTCCTCTCTCTTTAGTGCTGCAATGTCCTTCACCTCCAAATATCGAGAAAGGAAATCACAACAGCCAGGACTTGGAAGTTTTCACTACTGGCATGGTCGTAAATTACAGCTGTGACCCTGGCTACAGGCTCCTTGGAGAGGCATCGATTCAGTGCACTGACTCTGGAAACTGGAGCCTCCCTCCTCCTCGCTGTGCAGGTACACTGTGGTTCCAAGATGGGAGTTATGGATAGTCTGGGGATTTCTGCCATTGAAAGCCTGTAGGACTCATCCTTTCCCTTAGTCCTTCCACGATTTTGAATCCTTCAGACCTTCCCCTTTGTTTTCAGTTTTGCATGTAGCCTTTTATCATTTTGCTTGTAAGCTTTTATCTATGCATACTCAATATACATTTTAAAACAACTTTGTGTAGTCAATATCCCTATTTCTCCCTGTGTTTTCTTTCCTGATAGGTGGCTGTGGTGCACCTCCAAACTTAACCTTCGCTAAGCTAACTGAGGAATACAAAAATCTGACAGAGTTTCCTCTTGGAGACACTGTGCGATACACCTGCCAGCTGGGATACATGAGACACCCTGGAGTACCCCCAACTCTGACATGCCTCAAAAACCACACGTGGTCTGAAGCGCTAGAGTTCTGTAAAAGTGAATAGCTCAATCAGTTTGATGTTGGTTGTTGAAAATTGTCTAAGCTACATTTGTGGGTTTCTTAAAGCAATTCTTTAAAAAATGATTCATACATGGCTTCACTAGTCACATAGTTTGTGCAGCTATTGGCCTTTTAAAAATTCACATCTTTATTGGTGCCTAAATGTGGACAGATCCTTAAGATACCTTCTCATAGTGCCTTACAAAACTGCAAGAGAGGAGTTTAAACTCAGCCTTGTTCTTTCCCAGGGAAGCAATGTAAATACCCAGAAACACCAAAGAATGGCAGAGTTGTTGTTCTGACAGATCTCCTTTTTGGGTCAACTGTGAGACACACATGTGAAGAAGGGTAAGTTCCATGCTGCCTTTGCTGACTCCATTTCTGAGCTCGGTGTTGGGCAACTTACAGTAAAGGCTCAGAGCCCACTCTTCTGTGCGGGCCATTCTCCCACAGCAAGCCAGAATTTGCCTTTTGGTTCCAGTTATGCCATAGTTGCTTGCTCAGGAAAGGAAGTGTCTCTCATTTTCCCCTTCCTGTGCTCAGTAGATTACTTTGCAAACTTGAGTTTCAGTCTGCCTTCTCAGATGGCCACCCAGCAGGAGCTGAGAGTGCAAGCAAGCATGTGCTGCAAGGAGGCTCCAGCAGTTTGGAAATCACTTGGGTCTGAGTCCCGATTTAGCACCTGACCAATCTAATCCACAGTACTTTGGGATCATTGCTGTTCCTCTTGGAGCTGGGAAGAAGGAACTTGGTGTCCTTCATTCCCATGTGTCAAACTAACAGAAACACCTCGGTGACCAGCCAGAATCGGGAGGCTGCAGAAGAAAACCTCTGGGGGTAGTGTCAGGCTGGGAGTGCAAAATCCAAGCTGAATGACTTGGTATCAATTGATATTTCTTTCTGTGCAACTCCAGGCACCGGCTGGTTGGACATTCTCATAGGCGATGTGAGATTTTTGGACCAGATGTTGCATGGAGTGGTGTTCTTCCCATCTGTCAGAGTAAGTAGGTCACAACCAGATCTGGCCCAGAATTGCCAAACTAAATCCTTAAAATTAAAAAGTCACATGTCTTAAAATAACTAGGACCTTTTTAAGCATAATATTCCTCTAGGATTCTTTTGTTTTGCTTGCTTGTTTTGTTTCTTCTAAAAATCTTCCAGATGCTAGCTTTTGATCTTTCATAGTTACGTAGACTGGAGAGTTGTGAGATGCCTGCAGGGATTTGTTCCTTTTGTTTCACAAACATAAATTATAAATTAAGGAAGAAATGTGTCTTGCAGTAGAAGAGTGGGATATTGAGTAAAATTGAACGGGGATCTTCCAAATACTGTACGTTTATCCAAATCACAAGGCTGTTTTGCAGGGTCTGACCATTGCAATTAGTCTTTCCTTCAGATGAAATTGCTTTGGAAGGCTTGAGCTTGGTATAGTAAAGCAGTCATGAGAATGGCTAACAGCACTTATGGATTTCTACACCATTTAATATATTTATTGGAATGTATTTGCATTATTCTGTTTATAGACACAAAACTATTTTTATACATACAGTAATGTGGTAACCCTAGGGTACCAAAAGAAATTAAAAAGCCCTCAGTTCTTGGAATTATTCTTCTGTGATTCTCCAAGTACTACCTGTGAAGCTCCTCTGAGCAGTGGCACATTAAGGATGGACTTTATATGTGCATTAATTACAGCACATATATGGCTCCCTCTTTGAGATGATGAATTTATTTTTCAGAGGTGGTATGTCCAGTCCCACAGATCCAGAATGGGGGAGTATCTGTTCTTAAATATCGCTACACATACAAAGATACTGTAAGCTTTAAGTGCCATAGAGGTTTCACCTTGCGAGGCCATCGCACAGCCCAGTGCCAAGCTGATAAAACATGGGATCCACCTGTACCAGTCTGTGAGCAGGGTAAGTGTCAGTACTCTGACTTGATAGCATTGCAGATTCCTTCCTGACTGCTCCTACCCACTCACTGAAGCCAAAGGTGGCTTTATTTTTCCTGTTTGCTCCAACAACTTTAAGGAAAAATCAGAAATTGTTCCTTTTATTTACACCTCTTGTCTCACACAGGGGATGAGCCAGATTTTGGGTAATGCTGTAAATATAAGCACGATTTGCACTTTTCTCACCCTGCTTGTTGCAATCCATAATTCACATGCTCTTCATTTCCTGAAAGTGAGAAATTTGGTAGTTTCATAGCAGGACACTGACTATCAGAGAGGAGTGAAATTTTTGCTGGAAATATAAAGGCAGGATGATGGAAAATGAAGGTAAATCTGTGCCTTGTACTTGCTCAACCAAATATGTATTTTAACCTCTTAATGCTGCATCTAGATGGAGTGGCAGAACACTATCATCATCCTGATACCACAACAAAGCCAGGTAGGTCTATTATAAGAGGCAAGATTTACTAAACACTAAGTTCTCCTCCCAACCTGTCTTGCTTTTTGCAGGCAAGAGGGGTAATTGCACTTTTTTACTCTCTTGTTATCACCTTTTTTACAATTGAACATCACTTTCTCACCCTCTCCCTATCCTCTTTCAGTAGTGAAGTGTCTGCCTCCTCCAAGCATTGCTAACGGGGAACACAGCAGTCATTTCTCAGACACTTTTGATGTAGGAGCACTTGTGCACTACCGCTGCAAACATGGCTTCTCCCTCATTGGCAATAAGACTGTTCGTTGTACAACATATGGAGTCTGGAGCCATCCCCTTCCTCGGTGTGAAGGTGTGTTTATGCTCTTTTCACTGAATCTTCTCAACTTTCTAAATGCATTAAACACATAGTGACATTTGCCTAAGGACTTGCTGAATGAAACAAGCTGTTGCTTCAAAAAACTCCACCACTAAAGAAAGAATGAGGTCTCTCTGAACTCTGTGGTCTCTATCCCACACAAGTTTCACAGTCTAAAGGTTCTTTACAGCCTCACTGTCCACAGTTGGCTGTGTGAGCCCAAGAGTTGGGAATGGAAAAGTGATCAGGTTGGAGTCCCTGTATAGGCCTGGAGACATCATTACAATGGAATGCAACACTGCTGTTGTCCCAAAAGACAATCCCAGTGCCAGCTTGGGGGGCACGTGGGATCCTCCACACCTCAGCTGTGAAAGAGGAAACCATGTGTTATCTGTCCTTGGATGGCTATCCTTTTCGACCTTATCACTCTTGGTCGTGTGTTTAACATGTTTAGGAGGTGAGACAAATCCAGAGTCTAGTGTTCAGATCTGAAGATCCATCTATCCTCTTTTCTCCCATTCTTATTGCTGCAGTATCTGGTGCCTCAGTTTCTCAGTATGAACACGTTAAAAATGAGCTTAGGCCAGCTTTGCCAGCCATAAGGAACCTGTATGGCTGTTGTAATAATACGGTCTTACAAGTGTGGAATTCCCATTATATATATATGAACTAATCACACTTCTTATCTGATAAACCAGGAAAGATGATGCTGGGTAGTGTTCTTTTGTGTAAGAAGAAATGTGTGTGGTGCCGTATACTTTATAGGTGATTTGGGGTGAACTGAGTGCAGAGGGCTGGACAGGGCTGGCTCTGTGCGTTGGATTCAATGCTGTGGGTGTAAGCGTACAGCCATCCACAGGTGCTCAAAAGTTTCCCCTCTTGCCTGTATGAGCTCTGTTTTGATCTGCACTTCTTTTTAGTGCTGTACTGCTCCAAGCCTGCAGAGATCGCCCACGGGTCTCTCAGTAGCCCAGCAAAAGTGTTTTTCACTCCTGGAACATCTGTAAGCTACATCTGTGAGCCCGGTTTCTCTCGCATTGGGACAGCATCCATTTATTGCACACAATCTGGAGCCTGGAGCCATCCTCCTCCGGTCTGTCAAGGTGTGTTTTGGTTGCAGAGAGCTAAGAAGAAAGGACATTTAACATGACTTGCCTTAGGGAAAGGTTTGTATAAGGACTAAATCCGAGTCCTTTACTACAGAATGTGTGATAAGAACAAGATCAAGTTTATACTCATTTCCAAAGCCTGATGGAGTTACAGGGTTACAAAATCAGTTGTTGAGTCTAGGTGAAGAAATTAAAGGGGAACAATCAAGGCTACAAAGGTATGGTGCCTTAGCTACTCTCTGGCAGTCCATCAGGATCCTCATGTCAACACTGTTTGTGTCTCCCTGACTTTCCAGCTGTGAAGTGTCTCCATCCTCCAAACATCACCAATGGGAAGCTCAAAGGCAACATCTCTGACACTTTTTCCTATGGAGCATCTGTGTCCTACAGCTGCAATCCCGGTTATTCACTCGTTGGGAATGCTTTCATCAACTGCACGGTGTCAGGAACCTGGAGCCAGCCTCATCCTCAGTGCAAAGGTGTGTTTGTGCTTAGTTTGCTCATGTTTTTTGGAATTCACCAAGTGTGGTGGTGGCAGAACCAGAACTGGGCTGAGGAGATGTGCAGCCATGCTGATATACACATTTTACTTTGGGAAAAAATTAAATGTTCAGAGAGATACATGGGCCAAAATTTAAGCAGTAAAATCTTCTGCAGTGAACACTGAATTCCATCCCATTATTTTGCTTGGGAACCACTTTTATATCATAGCTAGACAGTGTTGATCTGTTGATTATGAATTTATCTACTCTGTGTCATCCCTGGGAAGAGTATGATATTGTTGTAAAGAAGCAGGACAGGAACCTCATGCTAAAAATCAGAAGGATATGAGCACAATGGAGGCAATTCTGAAAGGCAGTCTTAATTCTCGCATGTTTTCCATCTCTGGTCTTGTTGCTATGAATGAGTTGCATACCAACTTTCCTCCATTAAAAGCTTTTTACTTTTAGTAGAAGAAGAGAAACTTTTTCCCTTCCCTTTTCTTCTCTTTTTGTGTCTCTCACTCCCCAGTTATCCCTAAAAGGAAACAAAGGAAGTGATTACATCAGAAAAGTTGCCTCTGATGTAGGGTTTGTAGATTACATATGAGCTTGCCTATTCCGTTCTCGGAAAATGCCTCTACACCTGTGACTTGGCACTTCTGTGTCACTCACTGTGAAGGTCAGTCATCAGGCAAACTTGCCTAATGGCAATTTCATGAATGTCACAAGATTCCTAATGTGGGTGTTCCTGCATGGAAAACTGGACATTCACCAGAATAAATTCATTACCCACACAAGGTGCTTCCTTGGTGGTGTTGCACCCACCTCAGTGACTCAAGAATTGAAAAGCGCTTGGATAACAATGAGAGGAAATAATGTACCAAGTGCTTATGTAAATAAGTCAGAGGCTACTTAAAGGAAGCAGTGTCACAGAAAAATTCTCCCTGCCATTCGACATTCTCGTGGTTTTGAAGTGTCCTTAGTAACTATTACGTGTGAAAATAAAAATAAATATTAAAAGAACAGACATGAGACAAAGGCAAAAAGTTACACATTGATGTTACCCCTTTGGTCTCCACTGAGAACCTTCTCCTCCAGAATTCTTGGGCTTGGACTGTCAAAGGTGATTAGACATGTAAATTGAAGCAACTAACTCACTTCGTTGAAATCAGTGGTATAAATAGCTTAGATGGCTGGACTAATTAATAAATTAACTACTGATAAATAATATGGCTGGTGACATCTTTTAAGGGCAAGGGACTTCTACAGACTAGAAGAGGGTTATAGGCAGTTGGCTTTAAAGCTCCCACTGCATTCTTCCCTGCATTCTTCACCTTTCTTCTCCAAATGTTTTAGTAGCCCAGTATCAGAAAAATCTCTTTCTCTGGCAGACTTCTCCCAAGGTACCCCTACCACACATAGTTTTCCATCTGCTGTATCAGTGTGGAGTAGCTGATCTGCACAGATTTCCACACGTGGGAGTAAGACACCCACATTCTTCTGCAGCCACAAAGAAAGCAATTACCCTGTGGAATAAGAATTAATTCCTGATTTCATTCAGAAAGAATTCAAGAACCATATCTTAAATAACCCACAGTTGTATTTCTTGTATTTTATGTTCCCTCTCATTAAATGTCCTTTTTTTGTTACTTCTAATTTCAGAGATCAGATGTGTATTCCCAGAAGTTCAGGGTGTTAAGAAAGCCATAAAAGGAAATACTTATCGCTCTGGGACTAACATCACTCTTGAATGTGAAAGTGGTTACACTTTGGAAGGCATCAGTCAGATTCAGTGCCAAGAGGACTTCAGCTGGGACCCCCCTGTACCAGCCTGTAAACTGAGTGAGTGAAATGTGAACGAAGGAAAGATCAAACAGAAACATGCAAATGCATTTTAAAACATGCAAATGTCTTTCTGTATATATAACAAAAGTGTATAATGGTGTGTTTTTTAAGGAACCCTGTATTGTAGGCCTTAGCAGTAAAAGCTTTATTGTTAGTAGTGTATTAACTAGAGCTGAGAAACACCATATTTTGTTAGAATGGTTTGCTGATTTCTCTTTTTCTCTTCCCTTCAGCATCACACAAGTCTGGTTCAGTAGGCCTAGGTAAGCAGCTCAAAGATGGTTTTGTAGCCAGATCTTTAACTTTATGCAGTGACCTCAGTGGCACCATTTCCCTCTGCTTACTTTGCAGATCTGCCTTGTTATGTCTTTTGTACTGATATGCTTTAAAACATACAGTGAGAGTAATACATGCTTTTCTCTCTCAGGAGTCGCAGCTGCAGGAGTCCTGCTTCTCCTGGGGGCAGGCATTGTCTGGAAAATTATTTCTAAGCAGAAGCAAGGGTAAGGCGATCTTCTGGATGTTCGTTCATGTCCTTTGTTGCCAAGTCCCAAGTTTTACACACTTTATACAATTGGAATATTTTCCTGAGTGTGCCTGGGTCTTGTAATTTTGTACCTTCCGCTCATGCTTGCAAACTGTACAAGGCACAGCAACCTGGAATCGATGGTGTGGTTGTGTTGTTTTATTTCAAGACTCTCTTCCTAAGAGGAAACCTACCTGAGTGTTCTTTTACAACCCAATACAGTTCACTGTTTTCTTCTTTTTCACTTAGCTATTATCATACATATGAAAACTACAGTTACCAAACCCCTCTGAATGAGATTATGGAACAGAAATGTTCATGTGTTCCATAGAAGGTATGGATTTAGATTCCTCAACATAAAATATCGGTTATAGCTGCAAATTTGAGTTGTTCCAATATAGTCATTCAAGTAGAAAACTCCTTCCCCTCAATATTCTGGTAAGATGCTTTCTTTTGCTGAATAAAAGAGGCAGTTTTAAACATAATGGTTTTTTTAAACATCCTATTTTTCTTTCTGACACCACCCTCGATGAGTGTGTTACCTATTCCATAACCTGAATAGGTGGTGTTCACAGGTCAGACTTGCAGACTATGCCTTGCTTCTGACATAAAGCTGCTTTTGTTTTATGAGGATTACGGGAGAGCTTACTCTCTAAATAACTACCTTAACAGCAGCAGCATCAGAAAAGGACACTGAACTGGGCCTTTGGGTTTTTTTGCTTGCTTTTACACTTACTGCAATGCCATTTTTACTTATGGGTGAATCTACTTTCTATGCTGAATCTATTGCAGATAACAATGAATTTTCACTGTTAGCAGCACTCTGAACATAATCAGCTTTGACTGCAAAATGGCACCTATAAACATTAGCTCTTTTTTTTTTTTTTTAAAGGCTGGTTTCAGGCAATTCCCCCTTTGAAACAATGCATTTCCCAGAGGTTCTTTCCTCCCACCCAGAGTTACAATGTAATCTCTAGACATCAGTGTGAAAAGAGGAAAAGTCTAATGTTAACACCAGGATGTCATCTTTCTCCTAGGCTGAGCATCTGTGCTGTCACTCACCGGGCATTAAACTTGTTCTCCGCACAAAGGGCGGCTGCAGGTTGCATGGAAGCGTTGCTCACGTGGAGACTGAAATTCTGTGGTGAAAAAGGCACTTTAGGATCAATGTTAACGCTCCTTCTGCTCCCACTAGTTACTGTAAGGGTCTAACAAACGGCCCACAGTACAGGTGCCGTTTCAGAGGGATTTCTTCTGTGCACTGCTGCTGTCTGATGAGGTTTCCCGTCACAATCTGCAAACCCTGTTACCACAAGACCCACCAGAGCGTTCCTGCGCCTGTGTGGAAGTCACAGTTTGTTAAATATAAGATTGTCTTAATGGCAACCGTATTCACATCTGTCTTTTTCTTCCAGGAACGCTGCTTTGCGGTGTTCCTCTACGAACGCTTCACCCAATAAAAGCTGAATGTGGGACAGTAACTGCTCTAGGTTTTGTCTCTCCTTTGGCGTCCGGCTAGATTTCGAAGCCTTTTTGTTTATTTTTAATACTGCTCTGCTGGGCAACAGGGGCGGTTTGTCTTCCAGAGGAGAGGCAGCCCCGCTGAGGGCTGTTCATCCCGGGGCCGGCACACCGCCGCCTTTATTTTTTAATTAAGCCTTTGTCGCCGTTCCAAGCGCAGGAGCTGCGCCACTCAACGCCCTTTGAAGCTTCTCCTCTTTCGCCGGAGACGTAGCGGGGGGACCCTGCCCAGGAAAGGATCGCGCCCTCTCCGCCCGCCCGCTTCCCTCAGGCCGGCCCAGCCGCCGCCATGGAAGCCGCCGCCTCCCCCCCGCCCTTCCCGAGGGGCCCCAAAGCCCCGCCGCGGCGGCGGCCCCCGCTGAGGGAAAAGGGCGGGTCGCGCAGCGCGCATGCGCCCCAGCCCCGCGCTGCGTCTGGGTTGACTGCCGCCTGAGCGTGAGGAGCGCCGAACGGTCAGCGGTCATGGGGCCGCCGCGCCGCCCGCCCGCCCGCGGCCCGGGTCTCCTCCTCCTTCTGGTGCTGTCGTGGCTCGGTGGAACGTGGGCTCAGGGTGAGGAACGGGGGCTCGCTCCCTCCCCGGCCCGCCATGGCGGGGGGTGAGCCGAGGGGCTCGGGGGGCCCAGGCCGAGTCCCCGCGGCCTCCCGTCCCCGAGGGCAGCCGGGAGGAGGGAGCGAGCTCGGCCCCGAGGGTGCTGGTGGGCTGAGGCGGGGCGCTTCCCGGGTCTCGCTCGGCCGGTGGGGAGGGAGGAGGAAATGGGTTTAGGCGGTGGCAGAAACAGCGAGATTTCCGGGCGGTTGCTGTGGGGTTTTGGGGGTGAAAAAGCTGAGAGAACGGTTGTGTCGCAAGAACAGGCTGGCTTTGGTGCTGACGGGCGCCGGCTCCGAACCCTGAGTTTGGGGTTTAAAATTTCTTTTGTGGTTTGGTAAATCTCTAAACAATAACATAAATAGAGTGGAAAAAAAATTATTAGGTATCGCCAGAATGGTGATGGCCTCTGTCGTGTGCAAGTCTTGCAAAGACTGAGCGGATCTTATATTTGTACCTGGATTGCAACGTCTTGAGTGTCTTTTTGTGAGTCCTCTAGCGTGGAGGAGTTATACATCTTCAGCGTTAACCGCACCACAAAATGTCCCTGGGTCTGTAGGTCTTTGTTGGGTTGGGTAGCTGGTTTTTACACCCCCACCCCCTTTATGGTCTGCCAGGCCTTTTGCCTTACAAAAGAGAACTAACTATGCCGATGTGGTTGGTCGGTTTGTTTCTCCTGCAGCAAGCTAAGCAGGCATTTTACTGCAGGTGAGTATACAGTGAATTAAGTCACGTATTTAGCTACAAGAATAAAGCAGACAAAAAATATGAACTGGAAGGAAATGCATTGTCTGTGTAGAGTGCTAAAGAACTTGAGAAAACAAATGAGTAAGTAACCTGTACTAGTGTGGAGTTGGACGCTGGATGCAATTAAAATATAAATTTAAAAAATTGAAACCTTGTTAAGTATTCAGATAGCTCTGGCTCTTCAGAATGTCACCTCTTTGATTTACCAACGAGTCCTTAAAAACTGCTGAATTAGCCTGGCTTCTATGCCATTATGCCTCAACTTGTATCTCTTCTCGTTGACAAGATTGTGTATTGCTTTTTCTTTCCTCTTACTCTGACAGACACGTGTATGGCTCCAGACAGGCTGCAATATGCAGAGCTCGAGGAGCGTTTCAGCACAATGAAGAACTTTCCTGTTGGAACCATGGTGTCATACATCTGCCGGCCAGGGTATATAAAAATCCCTGGAAAATCATCAGCTCGTACATGTGGTGAAGACTTACAGTGGTCACCTACAGAGCAGTTCTGTACCGGTAATGTATGCGTGAGCTCTTTTGCTTTTTCCCTTTGATATTTAACAAGTTTAGTTGTTTTTCAAGTGAGAATTAGTGTTCTGTAATATTTTAAACGAAGCTTGAAAATTGCCAATAATGGTACGAGCAGTATATGCCAAAGACTTAGTCTTTGTATATAACTACAAAGGTGTAGAATTTTTTTTCCTTTTCTTTCCTGCTCCCCCTAGAGAGAAAATGTAACCATCCAGGAGACTTAGAACATGGTTTTATTAATGTGACAGATCTTACATTTGGTTCAAAAGCTACTTTTTCTTGTGAAGGAGGGTAAGTATTTTGGTGAAGTTAATGAATCCTTTTTTTTTGGGGGGGGGGGAGGTTCTTTTGTTTGTTTAGAACCAAACCAAAATTTTCTTATGCAGGTTACATTCCAGTTCTGACTTGAAATGTCTCCTGAATTCGGACTGGAGCAAATGAAATTACAGTTAAATTTGATTTGATTCCCAGGTTTTACTTGCTGTTTGCATCAACCAAGGCTTAAGCTTTTTATTGAGATTCTGCAGAGTGAAAACTAGAGTGTTGCTTCTAATGACTTCTTTTAATGCTCCTGTGGCAGAAGGAATAAATATATATATATTTATCATTCTTCATTTCATTCACCCTCTCCTTTTAACAGCTTATTTCTTTAGTATTAATAACTTTACGGCATTAGTATTAGAGGGTGCACATCTTAAAATGGTGAGACTTCCATCAGTTCCTTTAGGGATGTCTCATTTACTTCTTGTTTGTTTTCAAAGTTGAGACTGTTAGCAAAATAAATTAAAAAAAGAAATAGATACCATTCTCATTACAATGAAAACTTGGTATGTTATGTCCCCCTAATCACAGAACAGAATTATATAAACAAAGTTCCTAGGTGCTTGTTGGAGAAATAAGAGATTTCTTAAGTTTCACATCCTTAAAAATTTTTACCTGTCTAGATTCAGATTACGTGGAATTGCTGAAATTTCCTGTGTAATTAAGGATAAAGGTGTTGGCTGGAGTAGAGATCTTCCTTTCTGTGAAAGTAAGTAAATTACTACCGTGTTTAAGTTTATATTCAGATGGCCGTAGTTCATTTAAAAACAGCTGTGCCATAAACCTTCCAGTATAAGAAATGATGGTAAAATAGAACTGATTTTTATTTTTATTTTTTTTGGAACTACTTGGGATGTGCCTGAGGAATGACCACTGAAAAATAACAGTTATTGTGATAATTAGCTTATATTAGTTAATGTCAACCTCTTCTTGAAATTGAGACTCCCTATACTGAACAACCATCGGTAACTCTCTGTTAGAACTGTAGCTTGTCTTAGAAGTAGCTATACGTCAAATTATAAATGAAGTGACTTGAAAACCAAGGCTTGCTATGATGAACAAAGTAACAGCAAAATTCTGTTGACTAATTTGTGTGATTTATTTTATAGGAATTCCTTGTGAACCACCTCCAAACATAACCAATGGGCGCTACACTGAAGCAGCTGTCTATGTTTATCAAACGTCAGTAACCTATAGTTGTAATGATGTACCAAAAGGCGCGGATCCCTTTTCGCTGATTGGCCCAGCTACTATTTTCTGCACATACAATGCACAGTCAAATGGAGTTTGGAGTGAACCACCTCCACAATGTAGAGGTTGTTGAGATTTTTAATATACTTCTTTATTATAGCCTATGGGACTCCAAGACTTCAGTATCTGTCCCATTTTTCGAAGGGGTGAGTGGTGGGACTTCCCTATAGAAAAGAAGAAACAGATCCTCTGGTACTAAATTTGATATAGTTCCTGCGGAGATCAGATCAACTGCATTATGGATATTGATTGATTATGACACAGAATATGACTAAAATTTAGGTTGACACTTTAAAAATACGTGTATGAGCATGCTGTTGGTAAAAGTGACAAAGTGAAGGAACTGAGAGACCATAAAACTTGGGTAGATGAGGAAAAATGGTGTAAAGAGCAAGAATGTGGAAGCTAGATTATGAATAGTAAAAAGGTGAGGAACAACTCTTTCTAAACACAGCTCCTGTCCAAATGCAGAAATAAACGCAAAGCCCAGCCAACACAGTCTTGCTTTGCAGGCATGGGGGAAAAATACCAGATGCTTGCATGTTGTCATTTGAACCCTAATCAATATCACTTTGTTTTCTGAAATTCTGCCACTGCACAGGAGTATGTCTTCTGGAAGTGGAATGTGATTATATCAATTATTACAATTTCTTATTTGACTGAGTACCGTTACAACTCAATACCTTAAAACCAGGACCTTCAGCACCTTCAAGAGAATAACTTTTTTATAGACCCTCTCCAAAATAGTTTGAGGAATTAGATGAGGAAACTTAGAAGCAGTAAAAGGATGCTGCATCTGTTACAAAGATACTGTTAACAAATGTTTCAGAGCTGGTTTTCTTTTACCTATTTTAGTGGTCAAATGTGATAACCCAAAAGTTGAAAATGGAAGAAAAAAAACTGGATTTGGACCTTCCTATAGCTATAAGGACTCGGTTATATTTGAGTGTGATCCAGGTTATTTCATGATCGGACCGGAGGTAATTACCTGTAGAGAAAATAACACCTGGGTTCCTCCAAAACCAACTTGTGAAAAAAGTAAGCCTTTAAATAAGAATCCAACTTTTCTTGTATGTTGTGAATGTTCTAAGTCTGTCTTAGCTAAAATTTAAAATTGTAACGCTGTAGTTGGAAATTGGAAGCTAAGGAAGTTGACATGGAGCCTCATCTGTGGGCAACCATTTTAGGTGTTCAAGTGACTCTTAACTCCAAAGAGTTTTTGGATGAGAGTGAGTTGAGTTACAGATATGCATATAGAAGTGATGTGGACATACTGTAATAGCATCACGGTGTTTGGTCTAGTGACTTCATGTGTAAATACAGGAGAAAAGATGTGTTTCTGAATTCTGATAGAAAAAACTAGAAGTATGCACAATGAGGAAACCTATAGTGTCCTTGTAGAGTAATCAAAATCATTACGTGTCTGTGTTCTCTTACGCAGCTCTTCAACTGTTGCTTTCCAGGCATCTTGTATAGTCTGTAGTATGTTGTTAGATTTTGATCAGGCAAATTATTAAGTCAGGACAATTTGCAGGGCTGGGGACATTGCAGAGGTCTTTTTGTAACCTTTCTCCTTCCCCTTTGTGCTACAGGGAGAGGAAATGTTGTAGAGAATTTTTTTACATGCACACAGTAATAATGAGTTCCCAAGAATGAGAAACACTTCTACAAAGAATATGTTTGGGTGTTCCATAATGAATGGGTCTGATAAGGCACCTGGAAATGATTCTAGTGCTTACAAAAATAATTAACCAACAAGTAAGAGTTCCTTAGCTACCACATCATAAGATCATATCACCTAATGAATACCTACAGTGATGTTTCTTCTAAGTCTTCTAAAGGAAACATCTATACTTAAAATTGTGGTAAAGTTAAACTATTCAGATATGCTGATCTATTTTTCTCATACAAAGGCAATGTATATTTTTTGAGTGAGTTCATGAATTATAAAATATTTAAAGTTTATTATCACTAAACTTACTTTTAAATTCACATATTGGCTACTGCAGATGCATGTGGTGCCCCAAATATCGCACATGGAGTAGTGATTCCAGCTAAATCTGTATATGAAGGAGGAGAGTCTGTTCAGATAAAGTGCGATACTTCTTGTACTTTTCCTGATGGCGCTGAAGAGATGACAGTAACTTGTCAAGGACAGAATATATGGAGTTCTTTACAAAACTGTGCATGTGAGTAAAACTCATAATTGGTAAAATCAAGGGCAGAGTGACAAGTTCCAAAGGTCTGACATAGAAGTGTGCAGACCCTAAAAGTTAGAGGTCTATCAGCAGAGCACCAACAGGTTATGTTAGTAAGGTTGTGAGTGTCACTGGCTGGAGTTTCAGCAACTGAAGGAAAGTTTTCGGCAGAGTTGGAGTCCTTGTTCAGTCTTAGTTTTGTTTATGGAAATTGGTAAAGTTCAAAAGCCAGCGTGAAAGATCTGTTTGGGGGTGTTTTCTGAAGGTTCTTCCTTTGATGATGGCAGACTTTATTGTCCCCTCACTTTGCACCATGTGATTGCTTGTTATAATATAAACAGAGGTTGTCATTACTTTGATGCAACTGTTTGTCCTAATGAAGCTGAGACGTGCATTTCTGTTAATGTGTCTGAAGCATGTCTGTCAGCAGAAGTATCTGCAGCCTCTAGGAAGCAGGAAGCCTTTGTATATAAAATGTCGTAAGGATTGGCTGAGCTTCTGATATTTACACAAATGTAGGGACTTTCTGATGGCAACTTCTTGAATCTGCTTCATGTACCAGCTCTCTTGGACTTAATTTCCTTTTTTCTCTGCACCCCCCCCCTTTCCAGGTGGGCCTAAAAGTTCTGGTTTCACTCCACACATAAGTTACGGTAGAGTAATTGATGGACAAAAATCTTCATATTCTGTCGGGGATATTATTACAATTGAATGTTATGCAGGCTACACGTTACATGGTGCAACTCGTATTGAGTATGTTGGAGAAAACCAATGGAATCCTGGAGTGCCAACTTGCCAGTTAAGTAAGTATGAACTGCAAGAATTTCCACTAGAATGAAAATACATGTAACAAAAGCTTTACTTAGGGATGTTCTTTTGTATTCAGGAGAAATCATTTAATGCAAACTTCCTTCTTTATTTTGACACAAGAAAAATAGGTTTTGGTAAAATCCATTTAAAAACAGGAATATTTCAAGTTAAATAAATGCTATGATATAAACTGGCCTGCTGTAAGTATTGTATTGACAGCAGTGCTTGATCTATTTGAAATCACGGAATATTTTTATAATAATGTTCGAATAAGAAGCACATGTGTTCCTCTTGTGATACTGATTCACTCTGTTTTTAGGTGCCTCTATTACAGCCATCATCTGTGGTAAGTATGTTATAAAACCTGAACAAGATATGAAGTGGATTGTATTTTTTATGTGGAATTGATATTCTGGTCATCACCTGTGACTGCAGTAATGATTTTTGACTTTTGGTTATTTTAAAAATGCTTGTCTACTCCTGCATAGTTCAAGAAAAGTTAAAATTTCTTAGCAATTACAGATTAATTTCATGTAAAATGTGTATTTTTTTCATGTATGTGAGACATCAGATTTCAAAGGCAGTCTTCCACAACTTAGTTGCTTTCATAAACTCTTAGAGCTTGGGTTTACTGGAAGTGTGAATAAATAACTGTGCCAGTGAACAAAAATGCTTAGTCCGTCTCCTGTCCTTGCATTTATTACCCACTTTTGTAAGCCTCCTGCTTTCTTATAAACTTGTAAAAAGTAATGTTAGGATTTTGACATATCTGTTTTAATGTTACTGAGCTGGTGGGGTTTTGCCATCTTGGTGGTGACTGTTCTTGAGCTGAACTATCTTGAAAAGTCTTGAGTAAAGCATCAAATACATATTTGTGAAATAAGCCATGCAAATTAAGGTGGGGTTTTGGGGGGGCGGGGGGGAGGGTGTCTAGGACTGTGGATGAAGACAGTGCTATTTCTGCTAAAAATTTTTGAGGCTTTTTTGTGAGCTAGAGATGATCTTTATCACTCTAAGGCTTTTTTTAATTCTTCCTAAAGTGATTGTGGCAATAGTGGTGTTCCTGGCAGCCTTCTGGGTCTATAAGAAATTCTTTTCACAAAATGGGTGAGTAAGTCTACCTTTTTATTATTATTATTGCAAATTTCTAAATGACTGAGCAAGAGCAGTGCTAATGCATATGTAAGTTTCTTGAGCTTTATCTGCCCTTTCTTTTTCAAATGTCTGATGACTATATGTGAGCTTATCACAGCAGCTGATGGGAAGCTAAAGTGCCTAACAATGTATTTGACTTTGGTTTTGTATCTGCTATTCAGATAAGCTGCTAATTAACACTTGCACTAATTTCAAGAAAAGAAAAACCCGGTTCTTAAGCTTGTATTTGGCATAGGTACACTTGCCGAGGAAAGTACTGATTCCATCTGCTCTAAAACATGTCAGTTTACCTCTTAAAACCAGTGGTAGTATTGGCTTGTGTGGGCTTGTGTTACTTTATTGCTTGGATACCCTCTGGCATCACTACGTCTCACAGGCTTTAAGAGTCAGAATGGTTTACATGACCTGGAAGCCTTGGAGGTGAACTAAGGAGCTTTCTCTCTTCTATGTACGATGTACCAATGGTAGTGGAGGGTAACTGGAGGACCACTGTGTTTTGTGTTTTGGACCAGAAGCACCTTGAATAAAATATGGGCTTAGTTACAAGGAAAATGTGAAAAAGAAATTGACCTAAACTGGTGCTTCTATGCTCTTTGAAAAAGCAAGTAGTCATCTTTGCTACTAGAATGTTTAACGTGTGGATCCACTTCAGTTTTTTTTCTTCCTGCAGCAGCAATGATTGGTGTCCCTATGTTAAAGACTTGCAAAGTCAACTGTAAAATATTAGATGCATAAGTAGTAGTGTTCTTATGTTTTTAATGAGACATATAGGGCCTTTTGAACTTTATCTTCAAAACAACTGATGGTTATGTATGCTTTTTCATGGAGGGGTGGCAGGAGATTTAAATGCCTCTGTGTGCATTGCTTCTTGCAGTGATGTCTTGTCTTCTTGAAAAAAAGCCTGTTTTGTTGGAGAAATAGTTTGTAACATGCAAAATACTGAAAATTCAGAGCAAGTTAGGTGGTACACATAGAATGCTACCTTAAGCATCTTGTCAAAACTGACTTGCCTTTTAACAAAATTTGTTGGGATTTATCTGGGGTATGTGAAGCAAAGGAAGGGATGCTATAAATAAAGCAAACCAGAGGAAATACTCCTGTAGTTTGTATTTGTAATGAAGTACACACAGTACTACTTGGGAGAACCCTGAAGCTAGCTTATTCCAGTGAGGTTTTAGCCTCAGTATCTTCCACATAGGCAGTACAGTATTGTTACAAGGGCCAGAGTGGCCCTGTAAGGAGACTGACTGTGTACCAGCCTGCTGCTAAGTAATTCAGTGCATTTGAGCAATTGCTTTTCATCCGTGACTTGGATAATCTGCAATTTGGATGGTCTGGAAAAGAGTACATAGGAGTTAATAGTATTAGGGCAGCATTTTCTGCCTTCATCTATGGAGAGACTGCTCAGGATGTAGAAGGGAAGAGGGATGTAAATCAACATCATCAAAAATTAAAGAAGTGTTACATTCCTGAAAATTTTACAACATGAAAAGTCTTATTGCGCCCAATGCTTTCCTTAAGCTTCTTTGCTGTGAACATCTGACTATTAAACCTCTTTCTTGTCTGAAAACCCTGATCTAATCTCTTACTAAGGCCCAGATCTCCCTATTCGGTTTTCTGGGTTCCTGATGTAGCTGAGCCTTTGTGAACTGTTGTGCTTCCAGCACCTCATACTTGCTGGGTTGTAGTCTTAAAATTACAGCAAAAATCTTTTCTTGCCCTCTTTCTTGTGTGTTTAATCTGACAGTTTTATAGGACATTCAATTAGACCTTTTTCCCCTTCTGCTGTTCAGCTCGTATACAGTTGATGAGAGTTGCAAGGAAACATGTATTTTAAAAACTAATGTACCAGCTGAGATGGAAGAAACTGCACAAATGAATTAATTGAATCTTAAAAAGGTATATGCTTTCCACTTAATTTGGACTTTTGCAATGAAGCTTAAGTGTCTTTTTTTATTATGGTTTACTTAGAATTTCAGAAGAAGTGTGGAATCTAGCTAGCTGTGAACCTCAGTTTCCTATAGGAAAGACCATAATAACCATTCATTCGTTTTGGGAGAACAGGATATGTTACATAAAGAATTATCATTCAGTGTCGTAAATGATAGCTTCCAGTGATTGCATATCACAGATCTTAGTTTTGGGTTGTCTTTAAAGAATGAGTAACATCTTTTTCTGTAAGACAGAAACTACGTACATATTCAGTAGAACGTTTGCACCTGTTTCAGTAATGTGAAATGGATTCCAGTGATGTGTTATGTTTGTTGGCTAATAGTATAATTCCCTGTAATTAGAAGATTGTTGGAGCTTTGCTGCATTACATGGACACTAGAATTATAAAGGTAGTGTGGATCCCTTCAGAGAAAACTGATTACATATTTCTTAGAATTACTGATTCATCTGCATTTTCAGCTTTCTAGAAGAAAAAAATAAATGAATGAAGGTACAAACAAGGTGGTCTTTTTAAACCTTTTTATAAAAAGGTGATTTCTTTTTCAAATTCAGAGTTCTGTAGCCCTAAAAAGGGTAAAAATGTAGTTGTTTGTTTGGAACTGATTTCCTCTCCTATATTTTAAACTAGTGGTTAGTCCAGTAGTCAGGTGCATTTGATGATAGTTATGATTGCTCCTGTAATTTTATAGGGTCAAATTAGCTCTTTCATAAACCTGGCTCTTCAAACCTTGTTAAAACAGAACAGATTTAAGACAGGACAGCTTAGTTTGACTGTTCCGTGTCAGTATTTTATCATCACTACCTTAATAGAATTTGCCCTACAAATACTTTTGCTAGTATCTTAATTTGTATCACTTTTCTCCATTGCACAAATTCTGAGAAGGTAATGGTTGAAACATTATGTCTCTTATTCTAACTTAATGCAAAGGTCTTTTCAAATGCATAGTCTTGTACTTTAAATAAAATGAAGTGACTTTTCAGAATTTTTGATGTTTGAGATGGCATATATGAAAATTAAGCTTGGAGTTTCTTCCAGAATAATGTATGGATTAAGGAATATCATCTTTACCTCTGAAGTAGGATGTTTCTAATTGAGATAAGATTAGGTTTCTGGGTTAGTTGGGCTTATTTTTGGAGAGAGAAGAAAAGGAATCAAGACATAAAATAGAATAGAGTTTTTATTTCCAATCTTACCTTTTCCACATGACAAGGGTAAGAGAAATTAATGGTCTGGTATGTGTACACACTATTAACCCCTGAGTTTTTCTTACGATACCTAGAACTCCTTAGAGACCTAGAGTAATAGTGCAGAGGTTTGGTATGGATTTTTTTCTGTAAAGCAAAACAGGAGTTATTCAAGAACTTGAAAACATTATAGATGGATGTAATTATAAATTTTAATCCTCATGTGTTCAAGTATTGTAAACTTGCTGTTAGTTGACTACAAAATGAAAATTCTCACAAAGTAATATTCAGCTTCTGGTTATAAAATATATATTAAACAACATACTGTATTTAAAATACATTATAAGGGATGCTCCTAATGTAGTCTTCGTATAGTTAGGAATCCTGTAACTGTTATGTCTGGTTTCAGTTTTTGATAATGCTCAGGTGTGGTCTGTTCATCACTTGAAATGACCCCTTTGGATCAAATGGTCTTCTACACTGTGGGTCATTCTTAAGAGTCTAGTGGATGAAATGAAGCAAAAATCTCCTCAGTCTAGCAGTTGCTTAGTAAGAAGAGGACATAATTATTTAGCTTAATGACTTTACCTGTTGATTTAATGATAAAACTAAGGATGTGCTTTCAGAATAAATGTAAAAACTATTTAAATGTAAAATCTCTGATTTGACTTGTTTTTTTGTTTGTAGGAAACGTGACAGCACTCCATGTACTGCCGAATATAAGATCTGTAAAGCATGAATTACCATTTTTTGGGGTGGGAGGGAATTTGCAGTTGAATATACCTATTAGAAATGGAAAATTATTGCACTTGGATTGAGTTTCTGTAGATTAATATTTTGTACTATGTGCTATACTACTGATTGACTGTAGTGGGAGATCATTAATAGGGTAAAAAGAATATATATGTGTATATATCTGCTTTTCCTTATGGGCCACTCAGACTGTCTTTTCTGTGTATGTGAAATGGTTTTAAAGGCACATACCTGTAGCATGCAAGATTGTCTGTGTCGGCGGGAGTACTGGACGTATCACTGTCATAGTACCAGCTGCTGCCGCCTGCTGCCTTCAGTGCTACCTCTTTTCTTACAGAAGACTATCCAATACTAGTTCTGCTCACTAAAATCTGAATGTGCTTCTCGTTCATTTTTGTGGTTGAGGCGGTATAAATGATTATGTTGTCTCTTGTATTATGAAATGTTTTATTATTAGTTTCCTTAAGAGATTGGTGCCATTTAAGGCTATGTCTTTTTGAAACTATCACAGTTTAGATCTTATATATACCACCTCTTTGTTTGCCAAAGTTGGTTTCTGTATATCTAACGAATTAAAATGTGCCTTTAAATCAGAGTTTTATAGATTTTCCATTGCCTTTAAGAAGGAAAAAAGCCATATATATTTCTGACTCTTTGATATAGTCCCAGAAGGACTACAGTGGATTTGTTGGAATGGAAAACTGAAGGTTTCTATAGCAAAGGTATCCCCGGCTTTGAATTTGTTGGTCTATTGACGGAAGGCACCTAATTAAAGGAACTGCTGAGAAATCAGTGGTAGCCATCTCCTATCAGGAGCACAGTGTAAGTTCCGTAGCATGCTTGATTTTTATTGAGCCTTGATGTGAGTTTCGGAGAGAATTTTGTTGCTTTTCAGGATAGAAATGGCACTGTGTGGATCTAGCTTCCTTGTTCTTTTTACTTGAAGTCATATATTCCATATACAGCATTTCAAATCTCTGTATACAGACTATGATGCTAAAGCTATCTCTGTAGTGCTAGATTTAGCATTGGATATCTGTTGAGAAGCAGAAGCCTTTCCCTGTCAGGCTCCCTTCTCTTTTCATGTTAAAGGAAGACCAAACCAGCTTAGTTGCGGGAGCGAAGGAATAGCTATGTGGGCAGTGGTGGTAGATGTGGTCTCTGTTTAGGCAGCTGCTTGCTTCATGAAGTGTTTTGGTCAAGACTGTGACTCCAGGAGCTCCCATCACAGCGTTTGTCATGAATTGAGACTCAGATGTGCATTGATAGCTGTGGCTTTAAATGCATACTTGCTACTTCTAATTACTTATTAAAACCAAAAGCGTAATTAGGACAGGCTTTGGCTTTGTGAATCTCTGAGTTTGCTGTCAACATACAGGCAGCTTATAAGAACCAATTTTCCCAGAAAAACCAAATTGCCTCTCTTCAAATGGCTGAGGCAGCATTTAAACTATTCATGCTTGTCTGTGGTAGATTCGCACGGCTCTCCACTGTAGTGAACAGATTGAATAACGTAGGACTATTTAGGGCTTTATAGGGCTTTTTGGGACAATCCCAGCAGTTGTATCGTCAGAGTTCATGATAGTCTGGTTATTAAAAAGGGGTTTTGGCTACACAGAATGACATGCTGTTCATTGCCTAGCTGATACCTAGTTTGATAATTGTTTGTAAACACTATGATAATATACTGGGAATTGAGTGTGTTGGTCACTAGCTAGCTTGATTATGTATGGCATCTCCAATGTTTTAAAATACGCTGAAATGCACTTAAAGCTGAAGTGAAATAACTGTAAAAAATGGCCTTTTACACTTTTTTCTGGATGTAAAGACTAGTGATGACTTGTAATATTACAAATAAAAATGTTAAATTATTTAGCAGTAAGTGTTTGTCTTTCATTCGTCATGTGGTAAGCAGCTATTTTTCCGTTATTCTTAAGATGATTTTTCATGTACCAAACTTGCATTAGGTGGTAACTGCTGAGATTGAAGTTTGCAGTTTGTGCACAGAATTACGTAATGGTAGTGTAGAGAATATGCGTTAATTTGCTGAGCAGCCTTTTGGTTTTCTTTTGGAATTGCAGAGAATTTCCCAGAACGTCCAAAACCTTACAGTGTTCACTCCTGAAAAAGTTGGTAAAAACTTGGAGAAGAGGCAGATTATCATGTGGCTGTTCTGATGTAACACTAACTCAAGAGCAAAGCCCAGAGAGTGTTCTGGCACTTTTGTCCAGTGTGTGACAGATGTCATCCTTAGGGAATATAGCTTAGGCGTTTTTAAGGAACATGTTAAGCAGAATGTGATTATTTTTAACTGTATGAGGTTCACACTCATAATGTACTCCACACATTTCTTTGCAAAGAAAGTTTGAGTTGGCTGCCTCATAGAATAATGCCTTTCAGAGGGTGGAATAGAAAAATAACTAATATGCTGTATTTTTTTTTTTAGTTTGTGGTTGTGATACTCAAAATCAGTTGGTGTGGACTGCAAATGATGAGAGGTTGTAGACTACAGCTTCACAAATCCATGAAGTTCTAGGACTGCAGTGAGCATTGATGGGATAGGCAGCTACTAGGCAATTTGACTTAAACACTACAAGTTAATTTGTCCTAATTGTCATGAATTCTGCACCATTTTTCTAAAAGTGAGTCCTACATTAATTATTTCATCTTAGAATCTGGAACTGATAATTAAGAGTCATGAACACATGAACTTTGTGCTAAGAAAAAGGCTGTGTGTAATAAACGTGTTGTTGCCATCTACTGGTAAAACAAGTGATATTCTCGCAGTGGGAGTAATAAAACATAGGTACAGCATTACCTAGCTTAATGTTAAGTAGTGTGAAGTGTCAGTGGTTGGTAGGCTTCTCAGTGTTAAACTTAAAATCTGTAAATGCTCGCTTCCGAGCATAGTTCATACAGAGTGGTGAAAAAGGAGCTGGGGACTGAAATGAAGAGACTTGCAGCAATTAGATATTTTCCAGCAGGGAAACAAGTAATCTGTCTATGTGAGACAGAGCCCAATACCAAGTAGCACACAATTTTATTTACAAGAAAAAAAAAATCTGAGTAAATAACAGGTTAAAGCAAACAAATAGCACATGGAATATAACTGGTCAGAAGGTTAGGTGGCTGTGCTCTCACACATGGGCCCTGGCTTGCTTGAGTTGAAGAATCTTAGTTACGGTTTTGAACAGGTGCTTCGCTTTCTCTTTAAGCATCCCTCCTAGTTGAACGTGATGCTGACTGTCCTCCTTTTGTGCAGGATGTTCGGCCTGTAGGTGTAACTTCAGGTCAGAGAACAGAAAAGCATACCATACGTGTTTGTGAAGCAAGATTGTGCTTTTGATGGTGTTTGCTTATAAAGACTTTGGGGGGCGGGGGAATGAAGTTTTCCATTACTGTTGCTTTACCCCCTACATCATAACCGATTTCAAATGGTGCTAGACAAAAACTGAGACTCTGAACACCAAGAGAAATCGGTCAGCCTGTGTAAGAGACATTTTCCTGGCTCAGAGAAGAATCCTCTTGCAGATGACAGCTATGCAGTCTTTAAAGATGACTGTTCAGTGGTCTGATCAAATGCTTCATCCATACAGCGATCGCCTTTTCTGTGTATAACAATGTTTGACAATAGTGAGGTCAAGCAAAAATAGCTTAGCTTAATTTTTGGTGGTTTGGATGCAAGGGTATAGAAGTCTACTGAAACATTACTAGAAGTTACCAGCAATAAACTTAAAATAATTCTAGAAAAAGGAGTGAATTCTGTGTGTACCAGTGTGACATCATCATGATTGCTGAAGGCACTTTTGTGTTTAACTGCTGAGATCAAATTATTGGAGGGAATCTCTGTGTTTGCAGAGCAAGTCTTTGGTAGCTACGGAATGATAATTCTATGGTGATAGAGTCCCCAAGCACAGAGTGGAAATACATTTGCTCTAAGTTAGTAAATTAAACGCTTGTTTGTATAATAAAGGAAACGTACTCTGCCTGTCAAGATGCAAGAAGTACTACGTTGGTTTTCATGCAACTTTTGGATCACTTTACTCTGGACAACTTTAACTCAATATCCATTGTTTATTAAGTAGAAATACACTTGAAGGAAGCTGTTCCTGTTGTGGCCCTAGCTCGAGAAGGTGTATACAGTGGTTGTATAAGTGTCTAGAAATCAGATGATGTTACAAAGTGGATGGCTGGCAAAACATAACCATTGGAAAAAGTGCTGTTTTAAGGAGTAGAGGCTGTTGGTGAAGTTAGCAGCTGCTTGATCTCCTCCCACGCTGTAATTCTTGCTCCTAGAACACTGATTTCAAATGGTGCTAGATACAAAGTGGGAAAATCTAAGCCACCATGTGAAACCAGCTTCCAGAGGAAGACACATCTCATGCATGGCTGCAGGCTGAGAGAGAAAATCCATCTCCACCGTACCTAGAGAAAAATTCATTTATTTAATTTTATTAGAAAGTAAGACAGTTAACTTTGGGTTAGTTACTGTGTTGACACACTTTTTTTGGCATCTTGTGAATAGTTGAGGCTGGTGTAGGAAAAATGAAAAATGTGATGAAGAAACCCACCACTCTGGCAATGACTGTCACTTGCTTTCATAGCCAGGTGGAATATACTGAAGCTCTTATCAGCAAGCAGTGAAAAAGGTCTGACTTCTTTGTGGTGCGGAGTATGATTCTGATGGGGTGGAGGGTGGGAAGTTTGTGTTGTACACAAGGGAACACTTTTTCATGCTGTTGCAGATGGAACCAGGCTATAAACCTCATTCTGTCCAAGGTAGAGAGTGTTCTGGCTTTCCATCACTTACTGATCTTGGCATCATCAGAGAGGGCAGGTCAGATCAGGTGCTTTTTGTGACCGGGAAAGGAAATGTGACTATCATGATGGAACTTCCTTTGTCAACAGTATTACATGGCCTGTAAATAGCATGCTTTTAACAAGTAGGGAGTTGCAGATTTTTGTGAGACAAGGTTTAAATTTCTGTAGGGACAATGAAAATAAATTGCATGGAAACTACTTCGAGTGTGGGTCAGAATGAAACCTAAAAAGGGAGTGTTTGCAAATCTAACTGTAAATGGTTCAACGGAAGTTGTTGAGGAAGTAAGAGAGTGTGAAAATGAGTGGCTGACAGTTATCGGGAATGGAATAGGTCTGAGCAGTGTGGTAGTGCAGCACAGCCATGGTAGTTAACCTGCAGTGTTATGTGTCTCGGTGCAGCAGGAATAGATGGGGTGTCTTGAAGCCTATGAATGACTACACACGTGCATAATTCAGGAACCATCAAACCCTGGCCACCACGTCTAATCTGTGCTGATGCAGAAGTTGATGTAAAATGGAATAAAGTGCAGCAGAAGTGGAGTTGGGAGTTTCACTTATTGATGCCCTGGGTTTTTGCAACTCGTTGCATTAGTTTTGTAACCAGATCCAAGAATCTGCTTCAGTGCCTACATCCTAATGCACACCCACAGGTAGCAGAGGAAAAGCTCAGAGAAAAGGAGCATGTCCTTCCAAGAAAGGGGAGTGGAGGAAGGGGAAAGAACTGTACTAGATTACTGTGTCTGGCTATTTACTGTAGTTTCTAAATCCATTATCTGGGGCAACAAGGTGGAAGACAAGTGGAAAGCAGGTTCCCTCCCCAGTGTCTGTCTTGCTGGCACAGTTATTTATGAGGCACCCTGTATTATCAGCATAAGATTTACTACTGAAAAGCTGGACCGAGAGTTACTGCTGACAATAGGTTAGCTGCAGCACAGATAAAGTACCACAGCAGCACCTTTCAGAAACAGGCTCCCAGTGAGGGTTGCTTTGGTTTTTTTCTTATCTCAGTAATAAGCATGTGCCTTGACAGTAAAAAGAAATCTTTATTAGGGTTTTCAAAAACATTTGGTGGAAATGTTGCTTACGTTTGTGCTGCTGAAAATGAGAGCTTCTCTAGAAGTATGAGACTTACAAAGTCTGAACTGGGTCTGAACACCTATGCGTGCCTTCCCCTCCCCTCTCCAAAGGAGACTAACCTTTCCAGAAATACCATGCAGCAGTTGAAGACCAATGGCTCATTCATTATTTATAGTTTGATAAAACCAGGTTTCACTTCAGCATAATTAAGATGATGCTGCGCCTTCTCTAGGCTACCTGAAGATTGTCCTGTTGCCTTAACAAGTTCCCCTTCCCTACAAGCAGCCAGCTGTCAGCCCTTTCTGCCAAACTGCAGGTACACCTTTTACAAAGGATACATCTGTGACAGTGTGTATGCTGTTCTTTCCAAACCTAATAGCATGCTTGGGCAGGCAGCACGCAGAGGGGAGGAGGAAAAGAGAGCAGTTCAAGATGCTGTGATACACAGCACTCGACTATTAATATGAACATGTGCAGAAAAATAAACCAGTGTTTTGTCTCAAATATTTGCTGTGTGTGTGTTGAATGTGTACATATGGACACACACATATGTGTGGAGACAAGCAAATACTATCAGCTATAGTTGGCTTTGTCAAAGTGTTCTGGAGTTTTCAATAAATAATAGTAGAAAAAGTACAATATTATCATTCTGTTTTTTTCCTCCTTTTTCAGACACATTTAGTAGCAGTACTGTTCTGTAGCTTCTTTCAGAGGAACATCTCAAAGCCTTTCAGAGACTTCACATTGCTTTATACATTCTACATGAGACAAAGGCAAAAAGGGAAGAAATCTCTGCCTCCCCCATGAAAGGGAACTTCCTCCCTAGCCTAGGACCTTTAATCTAGTCTGCAGGAGCAAGGCAAGCCTGGATGTCACAGACCTGATTTTTCACAACCTACAGCTTATAAATTAAGGCACTTCTGGGGCTTCCACAGTAAGCAAAACAGATCTCTGCATGACCCTGTGTGCATCGTAATTTTTTTCCTCCATTGTCAAATCACAGAGTGGAACTCATGGTTCATGAGACTCTGGTCTCCCCTGGAGAAAATATTCCCATTTTCAGAAGCTCAGAAAATCTGAGCTTGATGCATCATCCTCACAGTCAAGGAATGAGTCAGACCAAGGCCAGGTGCAGGACAGAGGGGTGTGACAGTGCAAGTGGTGACCTGTAAGGGGAATTGAAATGAGTGAACTTCTAAGGTTTCGAAAAAGCTTCCTCAGCCTGGAGGAGCGTGTAACTGCATCTGTTTGTTGTGCAGTTCTGTTACTGTGTGGTGTTGCGTAGGTCAGGTATGGACAAATGTGCCCTAACTTGCAGTCTGAGCCAGTCATTAGTGTGTAATGCTTTCTCTGTCAGCAGTAGCACTGACCTAGGCTGAGTAAAGGTGGGGTAGATGCTGCATTGCTTAATGAAGTTGATGCTTGTGACTAGAAGATGGCTTTAGAGATGCTGCTGCTATTATGGGCAGCAAAAACATGTACTTCCTTCCTGAGTTTAAGCGTAATGGAGATTTTTTTTTTCCTTGATTAGGACCAGAATAAAAACTCCAGATCACATTCCCGAGTTGAACGTAGCCTATTCCTTTAGTCCTACTATTGTAGCCTTACAATTGCGGTATAAATAGTAAAGTTAAAAGCTGGGCACTCTGTGTCTGCAACCCTTGTGCTATCTGCCCCCCCACCCACAAAAACCAAAGGTAGGCTGAACACCGGACTGTGGCATGCTGCGGGTAAAAGCCTGTAGAGCCTTTTGTCCCATTTAGCTCTATTTGAGCAATGGGACAGTCAGGCCTGCTTGACATTTGAGTCACTAATTTCAATTCCTATTAAGGGTAATCTGTCAGAGCACTCACTAGCATTTGTCTAAGCGTGCTGAACTGTCAACAAGCTGCCTATCATTCTAACCCATTTCTTAAAACGGTCCAATTGTTGAAGGGTTTGGGGATGAGGGATGGCCAGGTTTTTGTTTGCTCACTTGTTTTATGTAGGGAGGAGCAGCTTTTCCAGATAATTTAGGGCAGGCCAGGTGATAGGTAGTGTCTGTGATGGCTGAAATTTGGCTTGTGATGAGGTCTGAGAGGTGCATCTTAGCCTTTTCTCTTTGCATGGTGGCCTCCCTGAAGGCACACTAGTGTGTGGTTAACTCCTGCTGCTTTTAGTGAGTTTTGACAGAGCTCGTTCCCAGCATGGCTTTGGTGCCAACCAGGATTCTCCTAAACAATGCTGAGCCAGTCTGGCAGTCAGCATTGGCAAACAGGTATTGGTGGTTTGGATGCAGCGAACCTCATTTTGAGGGCAAGACAGTTCAACACTAGCACTGACCCAGGCACACCGGGTGATGTGATGGGCTATATCAGCCTTCATTTTATGGTTCTGCCATACTGATCCATGTTTTCTGGGGTGCTTGGGTCTAACAAAGGAGGCTAAAAAAAAGTGCAAGAGACCTTTAATTTGCAGATTACAGATCTTTTAGAGAAACTTGGAGATAGTTCATAACAGCACAACATCACTAAAATAATTAGGATTTATTCGCAAGACCTGTTTTTTTTTTAAATCCCAGAACTTTGTTTCAGACTGTTGAGTAAAATGTAACACTTATTTGCTATTGCTTGCCCCAAAGCTATTCTGAACTGAAGGGAGTGGTTTTAGCATGGTGACCATTCTAGGAGTGCTAGATACTATGGCTACAGTTTCTAATCTTGTGATTCCCACCTGCTGGTCTGAAATTGCTTTGACTTGCCTGGAGTCATAGTTTTCTTCCACCTTTGCTTTCATGAGAGTTCCTAGGCAAAACCACAGCCTGTTTGGAGGGCACAGGAACAACTGAACCACTGAATCCTACGGAGGATTTCAGATTTCAAGAGGAACAATAAGGTGAAACTGGGCAAACTTACATAGGGGAAGAAAGCATTGCACTTACATGACCTAGGTCATGGAAGAGCAGTAGGAAGGTGCAGCAATGAAAACTCATTGAATTTAGCCATACACAGCTTGACTGACTAGCACATTATAAAACTAACTACACTAAAAAGAATTATCCACAAAAGTAGCTGAAACCAGAAGAGTAATTTTCTGTTCCTAACTTCTGTACCTAAGCATCACCTTAGAATATAAAGTATTGATTGCAGGTCTTGAAAGCAGTCACAGGGAGATTATTGTTGTGATTTGTATAGCCAGTTGAGGAACATAGTGTTCCCCCAACACTACCGTTCCAGCCACTTTAGGTAATGTCAAGGGAAGTTGTATTTTTCTTTGTGTCGTTCAAGAGACAAAAGAATGTCCTGTGCCAGTGAAGAGCATAAGAAAACAAATACTGCCAGATGTTCACTGAAGTATAACCTGCCCTTAAACCAGACATTTGAAAACATGCCTTCAGTACCCTGCCATATCTTAACACTATCCGCAGTAGAAGGACCTGGCAAGAAGCTGGAGAAAAGCATTGGCCGAACTCCTGGCTGACTCCCCTAAACACATGAGCTGTTTGGTTTGTACCTGTTCCCAGGATTTCCATCATTTGTCTATCACTGAAACTTCACTGTATGTTTGAAAGCATCGTCAATGTTTAAGAAGCACTTACGCTGTATATCCAAATTCAAAACCAGTGGCTGCTGTTGGACACCTACTGTGCACCATTTGCACTAGATAAAGAGTGTTTGTGTGGGGAGCTGAAGAGATGTGCTTAACTCAGAAATAGCTCTCTTCCTTGGAAAGCTTAAGGTCTGAATCACACTGTGTTGGCTCAGTTTTTAGCAGACAAGCTATCACATATGCCTCCCTGTAGGCGAAGAGTCGTCACTGGCATCAGGATTAGCAGCCAGGTTCTTTCCCTTTGAAAACTAGAGAATAACGATACCAAAGGCTAAAGCTGACTTTAAGCACGGTCAGGGCAGGAGGTGGCCCAGGGCTGGAGGTTTGAGGAGGTGGGCTAGCAACACTGTGAAGAGGAAGGGTCCACTCATGTCTGTGCTTGGCCTGCACTGGCCCCCGTGTTTCTCTCTGTTCAAAAGGAGCCAGATAACATACCCCCAAATTGAACTTTATTATTGCCAAGATGGGGACAAAATAAGTTATTTTGCTCAAGATCCTTGAGGCATTAACCACTCCACTGCTGCCTATGAAGCTAAGAAGACTAGAGTCAGCCCTAACATATCCATGGTTGATGTTGCCCTGAGTCAACTGAAAATACTAGTGACACGGACAAATAGGAACACCGGAGAAAAATGTGGAAACCTGGGAGGGGACAAGACAGCTGTTGAGCCAAGGCACCTAAAACTGAAAGCACGTGAGAGACAACACTAGCTTGACAGACACTGGTGAACTCAGAGCAGCCTGCGGAGTCCACCTGATAACAACTACAGGAACAAAAATGCAAATATATGCAGACACTTTTTTCTTTTTTTTCTGGAACACAGTGTAAGTTGATGCCTAATCCTTAAATACATGCCACTCCTGATTCCCAGCAGTCCAGAGGAAGCCTTGGGGGAAAAGGGGTTGAGGAAACTAGTGCAAAGTTTTTGTAGTTAGCTCAAGAAACAAATTATAGATATGGATTTTAAAACGCTTCAGAGATGCAGAATTTTTTGCAGCTACAGTTTTGGACTCAGTGGCCCACTACTGCAGTAGCACTAATTTTCAAGCCTCACCTCCAGGTTCAGGACTCAAGCACTGCCACAGTTGCAAGAAATGTGGATTGGAAGTTCCTGAACCAACTGGTTGCTGACAATGAGTCAGGGGAATGACCTTGCAGCAGCCAGCTCATGCACGGTACCTCTCTCGGAGCCTTGCCAGTATAAACGGCACTGGCATCTCTGAATGCTGTTGAAACCATTTTGTGACATTCTCGCGTTGGCCTTTTCTACTGCTGCCTTTGCACCAAAACTTTTGGGTGGGCGAGAACAGAATAGAGTACTCCCTTCTTGTTGCATAACAAGGGCATCTTTGCAACCTAGGCTTGGGACTCTCTATACCTATATACAGATATATAGAGGATATAGGCAACTCGTATCTCTTGCCTACATCTCTGTCCATTAGCATCAGTGATACAGATACTTAACTGACTTAAATCTTACCCTCCCCCCCAGCCACACCCATATTAAACTGTAAGAAAACACTGTGAACAAGTTTTAGAAAAAATACATGGCAGCAGTGAATTTTCTGGATAGGTCTGGAAGTGATTTGTAAGAGGAGTGAGGGTAGAATACTTGGCATTTGGACATTTTAATGAATTTTCCCAAATAAGAAAAGAAAAACATTTGCTCATAGACTTTAAGCTTGTCACAGCATCAGTAAAGCTCCTGACAGAGAGCCCAATGCTGTATTTGTATGACATGGAAATTAACAGCAGCAGCAGCAGCACTGCCGGCTTAAAGTCTACTCTGCGAACAACAAAATGGCTAGGGGTGCTGTCGTGTTCATTTGAATTCCTTCACCAATTGTGGGTGGTAAAATAGGTGGATGCCAATATCCTTGCCACTTCAGGTGTGGTTGCAAACTTTTAACATCAATATTAAATTAATGTTTCTAACGGTATTCAAGCTTGTGCCCTCACCAGCTCAACTCCGTAAAGCACAGACAGGAACCAACAGCAAAATCGGACTGCGTCACAGATGTAACATGACCATCGGCAAAACAAGTGCAGAAGGAGATCATGGCTGCCTCATCAGTGAGAGAGCTTTCCTTCGATATCAAAGACGAATAAGATGGTAATGCTTTTAAATTCATGTCTTGAGCATTTGCAATCCTTAACTTTCTTTACCAAATTTTGTGGTCCTTGAACAGTCAAGACTCCCAAGAAAATTGCATGTATTTTGCCAACAGACCCAACGCATTAACAAACACTGCGTCATAATGCCGCACTAAGGCTGAGATACACAATAAACCCCACTTTACAAAGAAAGGAAACCAAAATACAGAAAAATGAATCACCTTACACAATGTCACACACACAAGTGTCAGAGGGAGGAAGAAATCACAGCTTTCCCAAGTCCTTTTGTGGCAATATGCAGAAAACCATCATGGAACAGTTAGCCATGTACAGCTAACATACAGTAACAATACCATCCCTATGCGCAAAATCGTTAGCGTCCTACAGAAATATGCCGTGTCCCCTTCTTAGCCTTGTTTCTTGCCAGTTCCACAGATTTACCTGCTGACGGTAACCTCAATTCCTGAGTAATGAGATTTACAGCCGAAGTTTAACATTGAAATAACTCCTCTTTATCTCTGTCTCCTTACCCTCCCTGCACTTAGTCACAATTAAACTATCACTGTGGCAAAAAGATGGTCGCAAAAGGAATAAAACCAAATGCATGCCTACACTGAACGCAGATACTCAAAAAGTACGCATATGCCTGAGCAAGTATACTGGTTGCTAGTTGCATCTCCTTTCAAAGGACTGAGAAATGTCATGAAGAAGCACTAGCTTTGCAAATTAATGGGGTCCTCCACCCCAGAACAGTGATGGGGAAAAATGCAAAGGGTTGTCCCTTCAGACAGCACTCAGTAAAAAGAGACTCAACCCACACGTCTTCCATGCAACCGAGCATCGTTTCTTAGTCCTGGCTATACAGAATTACCTCTGTGGCTGCCTTGTACTGTTCCTATACGTGTGTGTATTTATGCCTGTCCATCTTGCTGCAGGGACCACCGTTGTTGCTGCTATTCCTGTTGTTCCCCTGCTCTGCGGAACTGGCGCTGCAGGAGGCAAGGATGCTCCAAGGGAGCCAGCTACAGCCAGCGAAGGCTCAGTGAGTCAGGAGGGGTTGTGACGACTGCAGTAAGAGTCTGAAATTCCCTATGGAGTCTGGCGGAAAAGGAGGGGAGGCAAGAAAGGTGGCGATGGGAAAGAGGAAAAAAGTGGGGAGTGGCACCTACTGTCTGTTTTCTTCTTCCCTCCCTGTTCCTACCACCGCACTGCCGCTGGAAATGGCATCCTCCCCTCTATGGTACTGCGCAAAGGAATGGAGTCGGGGATAAAACCGCAGCGCGTACGGCCTTTGTAACCACACAACCAAAATTCGGTCGGGGTGGGTGTACGTGTGTAAATACAGCCCTTCTCTCTCTCCCTCTCTCTCAGACTGCCGTTCAGAGGACAGGGTGCTGCTGAAGTAATGGAGACGGCAGACGCAGTATGTTTGAGCCGGTTCTGAACCCAGCGGTTGTTGCTAAACAACCCGACCTGACGCTTGAGATGTCAACGAGTGAGTAATACAGATTAAATGCTTATGCTACCATATCCTTAAACTTGTTTAAGCCTCGATATGATGAAAGGCTATGGAATAATGTTCCCTGCCGTATGAGAAAGCAAAGTTACCACTCCACTGCATAATCGGGAGACTTCCTCGGCCAGAAGGACCAAACTCAAAGCTGGTTGTGTCCTCAGCACTTCCAGGCAGAGTTGCCATCTTCATTGCTGGTCGCTTTAAGAAGAGAGGTGAAAAGATAGTATAGTAAATGGTTAAGAGAGAGAAACGTTCTCCCCTTCATTTCCTCATCCTCTCTCTGTAGCTGCTCTGCGCCCCCAGTCTCCCGTTCATCCTTACCCAGGCCTTCCCAATCCTTCACGCCCTGCTTTCGAACGCTGTTACGTCTTTTGCAAACCTTTACAGACCCGTCCCTTAGGGCTGTCTTCAGCTCTCCCCGACCTTACCGAGCCTGTGGCAAACTCACGCTTATGCAAACAAAAGCTGAGTTTGGGCAAGAGTCTCTCTCACTTCTTTAATTATTCCCACGACATAATTTCCAGGTGCAACCCCTGCCCCAAGCAGTTTACAGCCCTGCTAAAGCTTCGCCACCTTATAAGGGAGAAGGAAGCAAGCAAGCGAGCGAGGAGAAAAGCCCCAGACCCCAGTACTTTCCCCTTCCCCGCCGTTCGCAGCTCTGACACGTCATCGTGGCACCCGCGCGGCGAAACGAAACCTCCCCGGCACCCGCGCGGGGCGCCCGGGGGTGCGAGGTGGGGTACCCACCGCACCGAGGGGTTAACAGCTCCTTCCCTGCCCGCTGCCCCTGCCCGAGGGGGGCCCGGCAGCCCCCCGGGAGCAGCGTCGGGCAGGGGAGCGGGCAGGGGAAGCTGCCGGCACTTTGAAGCAAGTGAAATCGACGTTGAGATTTGACACCCAGTCCTCGACCAATCCGGGAGGGCTTTTCACCTGCCATCACCTCCTCCGCCAATCGGACGGCGCCTTTGGGCTGAGAGCCCTCCCCGGCCAATGGGGAGCCAGCTCTGCCACTTAGTTAATGATGCAGCAGTACAGGGAAGACTATCACATGTGAGCTGGAAGGCTGCCAACATGGAGACACGGAGAGAGCAAGGTAAACAACTTTCCAACGCCAAAATGATGACATTTAATCCCTAAATGCTAGCTTCCCGTCTCGACTCATCCTTAACCCCTTTCAGCTGGTGTGGAAGCGTCTGGAAGGCACCGTCTACCTGTCCCCAGTGCTTTTAAAAACTGGACGACATGCCCTGCAATGATCACTGCGTCACCGTTTACCACTTTCCGAACTACGCAGTGACAAACCTCCAAGCTCTGAAACGCAGAGCGCCTGTTAACCCCTCCACCGAGCCCTCGCCAACATGCCAGCCTTTAGGGAGACGGGGGGGAATAAAAAGCCCAGACAAAACACGAAAACAGCAGTCTTTGCAAAGTTGTCATCTCTCCCCCACGACTACTACCCTCCTCTGCAGTACAGCAATGCCGGCAAGAGTGACATTAGTACAACCTGTGCCGTCGTTCCATTGAGAAAACAGCTCTGACGCAGAACAGAGCAATCATACCCAGCCAAAATAATAATAAAGGCACTTTGGGATCCGAACTTAGGGACGCCGGGGGAAAGGGACGCCCTGCAAATAATTAAAATACGCAGATGCAGCTCAAGCCCCATCCTGATCAAAGGGTACGTACGTGGGAAAGACGAACCGGACCGGAGAGCTCTGCCCGTGCACCATCTGCGCAGTCCTCAGCCCTCCACTCGCTGTGTAGCGCCGCAGAATAGAAGGTTCCAGAAATTTCCTTTCCGTTAACCCTTTCGGCGTCTGCCCACTCTCCCTCCCCGCGGGATTAAGCGCGCCGGGTCTCCAGCATCGTCAATGGGCGAAGCCTCCTACGCCAACCGAGCCCAAATACGATCTTTAAATGACACTGGATGGTGGCAGGAGCCCACTCCCTGATGTTGGTGTTACTTCTCTTTCTGGAGCCCTCTCTGCCTCTCTTGCTGCCTCTCTCCCCTCTTGCTGCAGCAGGGCTGTTGCTGGTAGACCTATCGACGGAGCTTGCTCTCTCACTCTCTCGCTGAGCTCTGTGACGCAGCTCTAAATTCTCCAGCCTGCTCCCTGTGTTATAAGAGCGGAACTGCAGCTTTCCAGGGAGCCCGTGCCAGCGGTGCCAGGGCCAGGCAAACCGAGGGGAACGTCGCTCCTGGACTCTGCACCTTTTTTTGGTAATTATTATGTTCCTCACCTCTCTTTCTGTGCTTCCTCCAAGGCTCTCAGCCCCGCATCTCCTTCTCTGCTTCTGAGTCATACTTACTAGGTTAACTCTTTTAGGATTGGTAGTCAGCAATACAAATCTCGAACAAGCGCAGCTGAAACCACAGCCAACTTTGTGGTGGTTTCTGCTTTAAAAAAACCAAAGCAAATCTTCTTGGCTCTAAAAAACAAAAACACACACACGCACACACACACGTTCCAGTAGAGAGTTAGTGCTTTTTGATTAACTGTTTCGGTGACAGGAACCACTACTTGACTCCCTAAAATAAAATATTTTAGGCCTGTGTGTTGCAAATGCTCAGCAGGCAGTCACCCTGAAGCACAAGGCAACTTAAAAGGAACTGCTCCTGTGAACGAACACAGGTCTTCTGGGCATAAAAGCACGAGGCTACTGCTGGACCCACAAGACCCTGCTATGCTGGCCGCAGGACATTGATCTGAATGGGATTCAGCCACTGGGCAGGTGCCTGGTGTAAGATAAGGTACTGAAAGTGCTAGAAAGCTATGGGCTCTTCTTAATCTGAACAGTATTAATAAGTGTTACCACACACACAGATTCAAAACGCTCGGCGTAGGCAGGGGAACTAATAACTGCATTCCTGGAGTCACCAGAATCCAATAATCTCTGTCAAAGAAAGTCCACGAACAGCTATGTATTTCAGCACAGCAGGCTTCACCAGGCCAGAAAAATTTTGCAGACGAACACTCTCTCTCTCCTTGCCTCTGCCCCCCGAGACCGTCCCTTGCATTAACTCCGGTGCCTTCAGTCAACTTCAGCACCAGGCAGGGGAAGCAGTGCTCTCCTGTCTTGTAGCCTCAAAACCGGAAAATGTGGAGGAGGATCAGTGGTAGATACAGCACCTGGGAATCAAAGAGAAGCTAATGGAGAGCCAGCACTGTACGAGGGAGTTCATGCGTCAGTCCGCATATACAAAAGAGCGAGCGAGAGAGCCAGCAGTCCATTTGAAAAACACAGAATCAAGAGAGAGATCACTACTACACAGCTACAACTGCCATTTTAATTCCGGACTTCAGAGCTGGCTGTGAGCTTTGGGTTTTTCACTACAACCAAAGCTGAAGTAACCACTATTTTTTCTCTTCGCAGCGTCTGAAGAGCCTGAGCTATTTTGGGATTTGTCTGTACTACACTGAAAATGACACCTGTTACGCACAGACACAAATGAGAAGAATTGCAAGCTCCTGGTTTCTCAGATACGATTCTACAAAAAAAAAAGAAAAAGATCCTATGAGCTAGGGACCTGGGAGAGCAGCACAGGCTCTCAGTGTGGGGTGAAGGGGGTGACCCTTGTGAATTGAACAGTCAGACACCAGTACAAAAAAATGTAATAGGTCTGTTGTAGCTGATGCAAGGGGAAATCAAACCTCCATGTGACCAAAAGAAGCAGTGCTTGATCAACTAAATGCCACAAGACATGGTTTCTTATGCAATCAAACCCGTGGGACTTCAAGCCTTACATACATGCTTTGTGGCCAAAGCTGCAAGCATTAACTACTTCAGTTAATGAAGGTAAAATTGTAAGAGCACTACGGCTACTTAAATGAGTCACCCAGCAGTGATACTCACTAAAGTAGGCCAGTGTTTTATGTGATGTTAAGCTGTCAGTGCTGGTTTCAGTAACCCCTGAGTTATCTCAGAAGCTCCACCAACATGGCAGGGTCAGAGCGGATTTTCCGCATTCCCTGTTTTCCCCGCCAGCGTGCGGCTGATTTACAACACACCAGCGCTGTGCAGACGAGACAGAGGCCATCTCGCTGGACCCGCGAGACCCAGCGAAGCTCTGAACATGATTGCGTACAGCACTGGAGCAAGATAAAAGACTTGGAGCCTCAGAAATGGGACAGTTGACTGGTGCTTTTAGCTCACAGCAATTTTGTCAGTCTCGTGGTATATTAAGAAAATAAAATGGAACTTTGATTTATTTCAAATTATATCTTTTGGTTGCTTTCAGGGGAAAGGCAGCATTTATTTTATGGTTTACTTTCATTTGAAAATCACCAGCCGTGGAACATTTCTACCTTTACCCGACTGTAAGTATTTACTTTATGGTGGCACTCAGGCTCCCGAGAAGACTCAGACGCACTGCACTGGGAAACACTTAAGTGTGTAACTAAGAAAACATGGCACAATGGAAAGCTTCAGCACTCAGAACTGAATTATGAGGCCCCCCCAAAAATAAAGTCATCTTCTCATGCTGTTGGTCAGGATCTGGCATTTTCTGTGAGCTGAAGTAAGGAGCTAGATGCCATGATTCCACAGTAGAAATCTAGGCTGCTTTTCTGTTTTAAGCGGAGCCCATGTACATGTTTTGTTACTGGGGGGGGTGGGGGTGGGGTGTTACTTTTTTTTTTCCTCCAAACTCTGTCTAAAAGCAGGAGGCAGAACTTTGGTTTTCTAAGAACTGACCATGAGGAAGGAAAAGTCCTAGGCTAGAAAGCAAGCTTAGTAAATGGAAATGGTCCATGGCCGTGGTCGGAGGCAGGGGAGATCAGTCTCACCAGGCAAATGGTAGTGTAAGTATCCATTTCAGAGCAAGGGGTCACGTAATAGCTGACTACAACTCTGCCATGGGTGCTTACATGGGACTTAAAAAAAAAGAAAAAGTTTTGATCGTGCTAGGCAATGTAACAAGATATCATGACTTACAGCTGGAACGGTTCAGGCTGGGTGTTAGGGGAAAAAAAAAATTTCTTCAGGAGGGTGGGAGGGATTGAGCCCCAGGCATCACTACCAAGTCTGCCGTCAATTGACGGTTTCCCTCGGCATCATGAAAGGACGAGGGAGCAATTCATCAGTGGGCAGAGGAAGCGTGGGTTTGCCGCTGCTTATATGCCAAACTGTACATAAAGGTGCATCCTCAGTTCTCTGGCATCTCCCATGCTATTTTCTGCTGTCGTGCTACAATGACCTCAATAGCAATAACATACGAAGTCTGATGTTACAAAAATCTAACCCTCCTGGACGTCACTATTGGTATTGTGGGTGATAAAATAACCTCAGCCATCTACTGAGGAAGGTCCTTGGTCTTTTTAATGACGAAGGAAACCCTCGTGGTACTACCCGCACTTTCTGCTTCCTGCTGGTGAAGCCTTGGCTCAGGTTTCGGTTTAAATGCCATCAGCCACACCTTCCTCCGACTGCAGGAAACTGCGATTGTTAAAATCAGGGCATGTTCCTGTTTAACTAAAAGGCTGAGATCAAATAATCCAAAGGCCTCGACTATGCCAAACAAATTCCTGCCCAAGACGTAGCAAGTCTGTGCAGCTGTAAATCTATAACCCCTCGACCTCAATATCCATGTAAATGACATCTCGGCACATCACTGCGGGGAGCAGTTAGTAATAAACGGAAGGAGCAAAGAATCAGGCAAAGGTGGACAGGGAAATGTAAAAGTTAACAATAATAAAGCTCAGCACAATGTTCTTCAGTTTACTGACCCAAAGTCCTGAAAGTTGCTTTAAAATGCAAAATAGTACATTTTTCAAATGCTGATATGGAATAGCTCTTTTTCAAAATGTGGGATTTGCGAATGCTACCTCTTCCTCACAAAACACTCACAACCTCAGCGACATGATGTTTTCCAAAGAAAATCTATATTTCGGCACAGAATTCCCAGCCAGCTCCATTCAGGGAATACCAGCAGAAACAGTAACACGATAGCCCATCTGCCAGGACTGTTTCCCCTAACACTCACCAATCAGAGGGTGGATGATTTTTAAAATTTTCTTTTAATCTGAATGTCATAATAGAACATTGTCCTTAAAAAAACCACAAAAAAACTTACTTAACTCTTTGCTATAGTAAAACAATTGTCTACATTGACCGCAAATAAAGAAGTAATGTTAGTTGTTACTTACGGAGACTGGCAAGTTTTTAATGTTTGCTCATTTAAAATTAATGTAATTTTGCATATGGGAAGGCTGAATTAAATAAAGGTTAAATAATTTGACCCACATTGTATGCGGAATCAGGGTCAAAGCTGATATGGAAATTTGGGAGTTCCTTGCTCCCAGATTTTACTCAAGTTGTGCCTCTTGCTAATTATAGTCCTTATTGCAGAGAAGGCCCCCAGTCAATTAGTGAGACGTGACCATCATCTGAAACAGAAGCTGCCAAACAGTGTGGCTTTCAGAGGAAATTGATAGGAAATTATTTCGAAGAGGCGCTTTCTTTCATTTTTCAAAGAAAAGCAGAAATAAGACATTGACGTCTTCCTTCTATTTTCACATGTGCATGGACAACAACAGACAATTCACAGTCTCGCAGTGCTATCCTAACAGTCACCAGGACACACAGATTTCCAGGAAACTGGAGACTTGCAACTCCAAAATAGGAGTATTTGCTAAGACAGCTACCAAAGTCCACAAAGGGATATTCTACATGGTGTACCGCGCATCAGGTTTTGTTCCACTGTGACAACAGTAGAAAAGTTATGGAGTAACAACAAACATTTAGCTTTAGGTTTTTTTCTGAAAGGTTTATTGTTTTCCAGACAAGCTTCATTAGTGAATGCCAGAGAAATGGCCAGCACTTCCTACTCTTGCCAGCCCAGCGCGTACGCACGCTGTGATTCTCACCGGGGCCCCAACCAACAGGAGGAAGAGCAGGCAGGCATATAAATAGCAATAAACCCCCTTCGGAAACAGTTTTGAAGTTGATTCCGTGCGCCTGCTTGTGTGTGCACGACGGACTCTGCACAAAGATGGGGGTAGTCCTCTTTGGGGGTGGTTCAAGGGAATTGGATGGAACAGCTGGCATTGAGATCAAAAGACTGCAAAGCCAGAGGTGTGTGTTCCTTCCCAAGAACTGTCGGGGATGTGTTGGGATTGGGTAGTCACATTTGCATAAAACGTTTGCATTCTTCGTGCAAACCTAGCCCACGCAACGAAGCAGGCACTGAAATGGAAGCCTGCGGGTGAAAAACCTAGCCCTGCCTTTGAAAACCCAGACTCCTGGAATTTACCCCGTGAAGTCTGAGAGAATCCCAGCTGGAAGAGCTGGGATCCTTTTCAAAGAGGTGGCACCACATTAACATACAAGCTGCTTCAAAGCAGAGCTTAGGCCCTGCGCTGAAGCCGGGTTCGAGGTATTTCGCATCCTCGACCGACGGCTCCGCTGGCTCTGCTCGCTGTCTTCCAGCATTCCTGACCAGCCCGATGTCAGAAATTCTGCTCGAGGTCAGCGAGGCGGCTGCCCCGGCCCCCCCAGCCGCTCTGCCCACGCTGGGAGAGGGAGCGGGGACAGCCAGGCTCCCCGAGCTGCAGCCTTTGCTCAGTTCCAAATCTAAGGAGCCAACAGCGCTGAGACAAAAGTAATTATTTCAGCTATTAGTTGCTAAGAATAGAGCCGGCGGGGGTGCTGTGCCTGGCTGAGGTGCACTGGCAGCACAGTCGGAGGTAGCAGGGATTGCAGTGGAAGCACAGAAATAGCCGTTCTCCACGCTCAGCACTTCGAAGCTTCATGAGTCACTAAAATACATGGCGGGGGGGGGGACACAGACAGGTGGGGTGTAGCAGAAAATACACCCTGCCCCTACACGTAAAGCAGAACGTGCCCCTGGGCCGACTGTTGTATTTTCTGGGGGAGAACGGCATTTTGGTGAGGAGCCTGTTTTTTCCTAAAAGGCGAGCATCTCCCCAGCCCCCAGGCAGTGAGTGGACCACCCTCACGCTTCCCACCCAGCGGAGAGCGCGGCTGTTCCGAGGACCACTTCCAACAGACCTGATGCCCATATGCCGCTTACAGGTACCGATCCCCTGCCCGGGGGGGGGACACGGCCCTTGGGAAGGCACCGGGGCAGCTCCTTCCTCCCACCGCCCCGGTGCCTGCCCCTCCGGCCAGTCTCACGCAGGGCATGAATATTTACAAAAGTCAAACATTACTGGGGGGGGGTGCAGCGGGAGGGAGGAATCTATTGATCTCGATCCAACTGTGTTTCACGGTGTTTTCCTAACTAACTGCTAATCTTACTTGAAGTTCCTTTTACAAATACATTATAAAAGGTTAAACATATGAACAGCAGATATTTAAATACGGGATCAGTAAATAACAAGGTGCTCGGCTGGCTGTTCAGAGATGTCTTTAACATCTTGTCCTGATGCTATTTAGCAAAAATCGTATTGGTATCACTACATGGTTTTACTCAATATAGCTTGGAAGAGGCAATTTTCCTTCCGTGCTGTTTGTGCAGCCCAGGGTACAACACATTCCTGATCTATGACTAGGTTTCCAAGCTACATAGTAAAATGAATAATAATGATAGTAAAAGTTGTACAACTTTTTTTATACAGCAACCTTTGTATTACTTTAGTGCTGGATTTTCCAGCTATTGTACATGGGGGGGTGGGGGGGGCAAGTATTTTTTTAAAAACTACCATACCCAACCAAAACAAAACCAAAACCCCAACAAATGCAAGATTTAAAAGAAAATTTTTGTATCCGTCCTGGGTGCAACTGCAGAAAGAGTCGAGCTAGATAGAATTAAACATCTCAGCTGGAGCATGGACAGGGCACCAGACAGCTTGCTAAAAATAGCTTAATCCTAATTACAGCCACACTTCTGCTTTTTCAAGGTTTCCCGTTTCCCGTGGGGATGCAGAGGCTGTGAATGGAGAGGGGGATCGGTGCCCACTGCGGCAGCAGAGGGGCCGGGGGCACACGCTGCCCGTTATTGCATAACCCCAGGAACACGCCGTCCTCCGGCGGGAGCGACGGGAGTGACGGGAGCGATGGGAGCGACGGGAGTGACGGGAATGACGGCAGCGTCTCGCCGGCCTTCGGCTGCCCAGCTCCAGCCCATCGGCGCGGGCTTAACTCAGCATCCAGCCCTGGAAATCTGCTCTCCCCAGTTAGCAAAACCAGACTAAAAACACTGGAAAACAGGGTTTCAGGTAATGCGGGCTTTGCTGGTTAAAGATTTAAACATCACCACCTTCCTACCGACTCCCCGAACCGCCGGCAGCCCTCGGGGGAGCTCGGTCCTGTGCCAGAGCTGCCCAGCGTGGATAAAACCCCCGGAGCGGTGCCATGCACCGGTACGTCCCGTAGGAACTGCCACAAATCCCTATCGGTTTTATTTCCTCCCAGACAACGTTCACACAGAGAGCTGACTTGCTATCTCATAAGCAGAATTACAAAATGTTTAGTATGAGAAATAAATATATTTAAGCCTCTGCTTTTGAAACCAGGGTAGTTTATTTCTCCCAGAAAGCCTATGAAACTATGGAAAGCAACTTACTTTCCGACCCTAAAGGATGTATATTAATTGCCAGTTTAAATATTTAGCCAGAAAATATACGGCTTCAGCTATAATAACTTAGGTTTGTTTTATCAGAAACCAGGAGTTAATGCTACGTTTTTTCTTTCATTTCTGCAGCAGTAATCAGTAGGTAAGCACGAGGGCCCCTCTGCTTGAGATGGATCTCGGTCTGCACACATCACTGCTGCTGTGAAAACAGCCAGCGACTGAAAGACCTTCTAGCTGGTAAAACAAAGGAAAAATTCATCAAACATTCCTTCAATATCTTTGATTCACCTAACTGAGGAACAACTCTCCTGCAAGCACAGGGGGAACAGCATGAATTTCATTTAAAGTTTCCGACTGAGCCTGTTCGGATGTTTTAGAAAAAAATACAAGTCCCGATGAATGTTAGGACAGAGCCATCACAGAGAGCAGGATCTGAAACGCTGACAGCGTTGTGTCCAGGGCTGTCAGCCCGGCAGGTTGCACTACGTGGTGGTAAGGTTTTGGGGGGAACACCGACGCTTACGGGTCGGCTGAGCGGCTCTCGGAGCAAAGGAGAGTTAGGAAGAGGGTGTCTGTCTGGGAAAGACCTTGTTAGTTTTGAGTAGGACTGTCGCTTCAGTAAATAGTATTTTTACTTACAGCTCATCAGAAAAGATTTCATTTTACATTTTTGGGATTCATTTCCCCTCTGCACTGAAACACAGATCCAGGATGTGGGGCTCGCTCTTTGTATTTTTAATTAAATAAGAAAGACGCACTACAGAACAGCTGGTACCTTTGGGCTGATGGGCGCTGACCTGGGCTGCCAGAAATTCGCCTGCACATCCCTGCTTTGATCTCCACAGAAGACAGTCTTGCAGCTCCGGTCTCCCATATCCCGGCTCAGTTTGTAGCAGAGCTTTTGGCTGTCCTGCAGTCCCGGCTGTCCGTCCTGCTGTCACCTCCCAACTCCCCGGAGTCACACCCTGGGTACAACAAAATCTCCCATTAAAAGTTTCACCAACCTTAATATGACAAAGCAGTATTTTCCAATTGGGAAATGAACAAACAGGGAAAAAAATTGTTTAGACATTCCTAAGCAGCTTTCTTAGCATTACCGTGCCACCAGCAGACCTCGTCCCGGAGCAGACCTCCTCCCTTTGCCCACTGCTTTACGGGATGCACCTACAGAAAGGTGATGCTGCTGCGTGTGTGCAGCGAGGCTTGGCCGCGGCTTAGAAACACCTATGGGTACGAGGGCACATCCCACCGAATGCGTGTGTCTGCCAGCCCCTGCCTGGAGTGACTGCTTTTGTAAGCACAGCGAGAGATTGGGAAATCTGCTGTGATTCATGCGAATCGCTTCAGTCCCCACTCCCACCCCCAGCACAGCACCCACGAGTGCCCGGGAGCTGCCAGACACACACAGAGCGAGCACCACGCCTGCCTGCAGCTCCTCGCTAAGCATCGGCTGCCAAGACGCTCCCGGAGTATTTAAAACTCAGTGCCACAAATTATTTGTTCTTATCTGAAAAATTCCTGAAATGCTTTTTATCTTTATTGCTGAAAATTATCAAATTCAGAGCGGTTTCATCAGCTCAGCTGAATAAACCGACACCGTCACTAACTGTGGCGTTCTGCTGTTCGTGCTGGGTTTGGTGCTGGCAGGTACTGGCTGAGGTTTAGCTCTGCCTCTTGTCTCAGCCTTCAAACTGGGATTGTAAATTATTTTGGCCAGGGATAAACTGTCTTCGCTTGAGAGCACTGAGCCACAGTGGCCTCTGGGTCTCAGCTGAGCCTTCTAAAAGCTTCTAAAAATAAGTAATTATAAGCTATTATCTTTTTAAAATACTTGTAAAAAGGAAGGAGCAAGAAGAGACTCCTCTCCCAGCTGTTTTCTCCTCAAACTGCCAAGATTGATTTTTTTTTTTTAAACTGTGCCTTTTCCGTCAGTTCTCTTCTGTAGCCTTTCATAAAACAAGGAGACACAACCGTTTAAAAGTTAGGACAGGTATTTTGTACTTACATAGCAATAATCATTTGAAACCCACTAGTAAGTTCTAAAATTCAAGCTACCGTTAACAAAAATAAAAATTAATGTCAAAAAATATTTTTATGCACGAATTGATTACCCTTCCCAGCCTGGAATTATTTTACAAACAAATCTCAATTAGAGGGTGAGCGTTTCTATTTTTTTCGTGAGAAAAAATAGATGTTGTCATTTTTCAAGATATTTTGTTTTTTTTCTCTACTTGGCCAATTCTGATTGGCCGCATTAGTCCCACTGTAGATTTTTTTTTTCCCTTTCCAGAATGGGAGACCTTTGTTTTGAGTGATTCCTTTGTGTAATTCGTAAAGTAGAAAACAAAACATTAAACATTACAAAACAAAACAGATGAAAATACTTTCAGCTTTGCTCATGTTCCTGCCAACTATTTTCCCTTTTAAAAAAAAAAAAAAAAACAACACACAAAACAGCTCCTTCTCAGCCCGTACATGACTGTATCGTTTTACTCCTTTAAAGGGGAAAGGAGAGCTGAGGATTAGCTCTCGGCCTGCTGGAAGGGCCAGCAGCTAAGAAATGGCAAGGACTGGTTTAAAGCCTCTAAGCCAGCTTCTAATACTATTCCTCCCCCCAAAAAAACAAGGCAATAAGACTATATTGTGATGAAGGTACAAACTTTTTAAGACTTCCTTAAATACACATTTTGAATAGCACACCAAAGATCAGCAATTTTATTAAGAGATTAATAGCGTGAACACAATTTATTTGCCCACTGACTGCACTGGATGGGAGCCTCTGCTCTTTAGATCCATTCCGGCACTGTCACTTTTAGGGCTGGACCGTTGAAATGAAGGATGCAATACCTCAAAAGCCAGGAGTCATCTTTCCAGCAGGCCCTTTACCTCCTTTTCGCTGATACCTGCGCACGTGCAGGCTCGCTCTTTGGGAGACAGTAACAGCTTGTGCCCGGTAAGACGCAGGAATCAGCCTGGCAGAACTGTCCTCCTCGGGCTTTAGTACGGCCGTCCAGTGCCGTGAAAGAGAAATAGCAGCGTCCCAAAGCGATTCCATGGAGCCTCCAAAACCACCTGTGAGTAACAGCTCTGCTTGGGCTAGAAAATTCTCTTTTTTCCTTTGTATTTTTCCTTTGTTTTTCACTCCAGGCTTCATTTGTCCCTTTGTTTGCCTGGGAGATTTTCACCAAGTCCTGAAGATGATCGTGTTCTGCGGATGCTCGGAACGGCCAGAAATGTTGCATCGCTGCCTGGTCCATCAGAGTCTGTATCGGCTCCAGCCCTCCGGTCCAGCTGAAGCCATCTGCTTTGCCTCCAAGATGCGACCGCGGTCTAGAGGTGAGGTGCGTGCCTGACTCCCAGAATTCCTCTTAAATATTCAGAGCGTGACAGCTCAGAGAAATCAGAGCTTACGTATGGCCTTAACCTTTGGGGTGCACCAATAAGTAAGAAATAACAGGTCACAGGGCTGAGACGGGCTCCTCTGCCGGAGCCTTGCAGGAGGCTTCTTGACCCCGACCCCAATTCCATCCCTGAGGCTGTTGCACACAGTGATTTCTGTGTGGGAACTTTCGGGAAGTTTAACGTACAAACTTGGGGCTGGGTGGGGACTCGGGGATTTATGGTGGCCACCACTCTGGCTTCCACTGTCTCAGGTGTGTGCAAAATGACGTGGGATGTTGTGCTTCATGTGACGCTGGCCCGAGTTAACCCGTAGCCCTATTTTCCATCTGTAACCATGGCAACCCGAGTTATCTTGCAGAGGTGTCCATCACCCCGTGGTAGTAACACCCTGCTCGTCACAGCCGACCCAACAGTCCCACCGCTGGGATTGTCCATGTGCACATCCCAGTTGCCTGAAACTGCAAAAAGAAAACCCCCAAAGCGAGGTTGGTGTTTGCAGGACCACCGTTTCTAACGCCGATTCTGGCGGAGGCCGAGTGGGAGGTGGGGAGAAGGCAGAGGAAGAGCGGGAATGCCGGAGCAGTTCAGGCACAGTCCTGGCTCTCAGCAATGCGATCGGCTCCTTGGCAATAGGAGGACGGTGTGTCAGGGTGGATGGGACACAAACACGCCGGCTCCAGCAGCTCCAGGAGAGAGGAGCATCACCGCTAACGCGGCTCATCTAATTTTGCCATGGAACACTTGAAAAGAAAGAATAAAGTAACAGCTGGAAACAGCTTCCCGCTGAGTGCGTTACACAGCTGCATGAGGTCCTTTGCTGTCCTGCTTTTATAAAATATTTTTCATACAACAGCATTGAGTTTAGTTGTATTCAAGAGAAAGAAAGTCACCTATACTGACCCTCTGCCTACTGGGAATTTTGTCATATGGAGAGGGAAGATGGCTGGTACCATGAAAGGAGAGAACAAATGCCTCGGACCTTTAGACTGTTCTTGCAGGATTTCACCGTTGCCACTCTTCAGGAGGTACTGTCCATCTACTTGATCGGAACAACAGTTATTCCTCAAAAGAGGATTAGGCCTTCAAATGTTCCGAAACCTAAATAATTAGAAAAGTTTTACAAGACTTTGCTGTCTTTTTTAGAAGCCTTGCCTGCACTTGTACACAAAATTATCGGCACTGAGAAGCTGAAGAGTTAAATCAAAATCAGAGATCCAACAGATTCTCATCAAGTCTTTAAAACCAAGATAAGGGGAAGAGATGAATATATCTTAAATAATGAAAAAGACATGGATTCTAAAAGTATTATTGAATGGATTCTTAGTAGTAATATTAGAAGGAAAGTCATTCCTAAGCAGTCAATGACTGATGAGCTGGCAGTCCTACACTGTAACTATGATAATCCTGGCTGCACAGAGGCACCAAGACTTTAATTCCAATTAGTTTTACATTGAGTGTGTCACCTCACACACGAAGGAGGACAGAAAACACATCTATATTCTTTTGTGAACACACAAACATGGTTTCCACACTCATTTTGGTATTGCACAAGAGTACTAAAGGGGTTAGTTTCATCTCTGAGGCAAAGAACTGCATAGAAAAGTAAAAGTTGGTGTAAATGAGCTATCAAGAATTATCCACATGTGAACAGAGTCGCCCAGGAGATGCAACGGGCACCCAGTGATGGGCTGTGAACTGTCAGGGACCAGCCCCCAGAGCAGAGCATGGGGGAACAGTGGGCACGAGCGAGGAACAAAAAAGGGAGATGTCGGCGGATGGTGGTAATTCTGCTTCCCCGTGCGAAGACACAAAGAATTGCTGCATGGCTCGGGGTGGGAAGGGAAGCTGTGATTCCAACAGCAGCACATGCATTAACCTTGGTGCTCTGTGTTGATCGGTTTACCTACAGTCCCCAACCGACTACAACCCAGCAATAGAGCTTTTCCCCTTTTGAAAATGCTGTCTGGCATCTCTGCCCACATCTGTAGGATGTTTAGCTTTCAAAGAGGTGCATCTATGGCAGGGTGAAAGGTTCAGGGCAGTCATTAGAATTCAGGAGTCTGTGAAATGTGAGCTTGTGCAGGAAAGTGTCTTCTGGCATTTAGGGTACCCCACTTCAATCATCAATAGGGTGAGAAGAGAGGTGCTCAAGGGGAATATAGGAAAGCAGACGGGATATGACAGGTGAAGATAAGGCCATCAGATGTGCACATCAATGAGCCAAGAATGACTGAGACCTATATCCCAGTCTTCCCTCTGACACATGCTCTTTCAGCAGGGCTACCTCCCGGGAGCTCCAGTGTCCCAGGGTGTTTGCTTCTGGAGATCTGCAGCTCCTTTCCTGGAGCTGGAGCATTTCTTCACCTCCTCACAGCAGCTAAAGGTAGTACGAGGTCGCTGGCAGGATAGTCCATGATGCCCCAACTTGTGCGGGTGAGCATTTAGTCCTGCATAGCCTCGACACCAAACCCGCCACCCCTGGGGATGAAATCTGGGTTATATAAAGCCATTCCTGCCTCAAAACTGTGAGGTTAAAATGAGGTTGTCCAAGATGAGAGCTGCCTCGGGAGGACGATTCACTGCCTGCACCAAACTTTGAGTACAGGTGAAAACTGAAACGCTCGGTGCTCAAATGTACATAAACACACAGGCCAGGATGCTGGGAGTTTCTTGAGCGTTCAACATGTTTGCAAGCGTTCTGGAAAATGAGTACGTAGTGAGCTGGCAATGTTTGGAGATGATACAAAATCAGCAAGGCACATCCACGGTAAGACAGTGAGGAGTAAAGGAAGCACCTCATGATGTGCAGGGGCTGGGGAAAAAATTATCTGATTAAATTCAGAATTCGTAGGTTCAAAGTGCTAGGCTAAAAAAACAACCAACAAACCCTAACTGAACATATTCAAGTGATGGATGTGGTGTTACTCAGAAGTTCACGGAGAGCTGGCTGCAGGATGTGGGAAGGACCGTAGCTACCTGCCGTGCCTGCCTGCTCCTTCCCTGGGTGCTCCCTACAGGCACTGCGAAAGGCAGGCTCCTGCATGATGGATTTGTGCAGTCCCAGCAGGGCAGGGCTAATTCTTATATTTGCGTCATTCCATTTACGTGACAAAGTGTACTGAGCAGGCAGTGTGACGGTCCATGGCCACAGAGCATTGTGAAACTGTAGGATGCCAGGTAAACACACTAGAGAGAAGTTTTATACCTCTATCTAAACACAGTTCCTACTCATTTCACAGCCCAGTATAGAGAGCACTGAAAACTGCACCATTAAAACATATTTAAAGGGTGCAAAGCCCACGTTATTCCTTCTGTCAGTGCTTCATGAAAATGACCAGCTGACTGGTATGCTGCAAAGGGCCACCGCATGAAAGTGGACCCAGGTAAGAAAGTGTAGGACCATAACAGAAATGCTAAGTCATAGTTTAAAGGCAGATATTTCTTTCCCAGAATACTAATGTAGTTCCTACAGCACAAAGAACAAAAGCTTCCTTCTGTAAATCCATTTCACAGAGACCACAAGATGGGGAAATCTATCACGCTTAGGTAGCTGGCATTGGAAGGGCCAGCTGAGTGGCCCAGGGTCAATTATCAGTGAGCGTCGATGCTGGAAATTTAGTCATTCGATAACCGGAGAGAATGGCAACAATGGAAACCACTAAAGCCAACAGGCAGATGCCTTACAACTTCGGACCATCACAAAGAACGAGAGACAGCAGTCATGTTATCAAGACCACACAAGTTTGTTTGAGAAGGACCCACTGCGTTCCAATAGCCTGAAAAAAACCCACCCGACTTTCCATCTCCATGGTAACTCCTTCCTCCAAAGCACTTTTAATGCAATTTGTTTCCTGTTCCTCTAACTTCTCTGATGGTTTTAGAAAAAAAAAGTCAAGGCTAAAGGGCTGGTAACACACCTACAGCAGGACCGTAGACAAGAAACCATGTCTTTGCCTTTGACAGCAAGGGACGAGTAGAGCTTCTGTCCCATCCAAGGAGATACCTGTGTTACCATCACGAAACTGAAAATGTGTGGAATAATTACTGACTGCAGAAAAAAAGTCAGGGGGAAATTATCTGCAGAAGACAGCAAGAGGGGATCAACACTGCTCCAGCCTCTCTCCTTGCAGGAGTTGGTACACGAGTTATACAAGTCACTTCTAGTAGAGGTCCCATCTCAGGATGGATCCCTATGTCTGACTTCCAAAGCGCCTTGGCTTGTAATGGTAATATGATTGTAGGTAACTGCCCATGCTGGCCTTGGCTGCTCTTAGCATAGCATCAACACACCCTTTCGTGTTACTCGTCTCCCCTGTTCATCTTAGAGGACAGCCAGAGTGAGAACTCAGAAGGGCCAGCCAGGGTGATGCCACCTTATAAACCCCTGATACTAAGAAAGGGAATTATCCCGAGTACAAATATTCACTCAAACGGACCATGAACACAGCCGCAGGATACTCTGTTAGCAACCGATAACGTAGGTGAGAAGTATTTTGTCGAATGGGCAGTGTATGAGAACATGTCTGAGTAAAAGAAACTTAAGCCCGTTAAATATTAAAGTTCCAAAATTAAACCCTTGTTTATATAATGACTGGGTCACTGCTGCAGAACAGGGCCGTTTGCAGGATTGTACCAAAAAAGGCCCTACGAAACGCAGACCTTGACACGGGGCGCCGAGTCTCGCGCAGAAGCAGACTCGGCAGCGTGCTGCCGCTTGCCACGGGGGCTTTTCTGCTCGCCCCCGTCTCTCCCAGGGCTCCCCCCCGTTCCTGTCCCCACCTGATCCACCCGCTGAGCAACGATCCGATGAGCTCCCATCCATCATCCGCCGGCTGGGCACACAGCGAAGATGCTTGCGGGTAGCTTGTGCCATTCGCCTCTGCGGGGAGAAGGATCCTGGTACCTGAAAGCAAAAGAGCTGCTTTGAGACTGAACCCTGAAACTCAGATCCTCATCCTTGGTGCTCATGAGAACCTCCGCGGGGATGGATGGGGTGGAAAAGCAGGAGTGCTGTCGCCGGCTCCTAGTTAAGTGTGTTACATGAAGTCCACCCTCAGCGCATTTTCCAAAACTGTCCTTCCTTTGCACTGCCCTCTTATCCTGAACACAGCCAATTTGCAGGCCATGAGTTGGATTTTGTGGATTTAAACAATAATGCAAACACTGTTTTTCTTTTTGGAATAAGGAATGAAACTGGTAATGAAGACAAGAATTCTGCAGTCACTACAGAAAACAGTCGAATATCCTTGCTGCTTTAGCTTGGCTGATGACAAATAACAACATGGCAAACTACAAGTTAAGAAAATTTAAATGCAAAATATAGAAAAAAAACTTTATGGACCTTCCCTACTGCAGAGTATCTTTAAAAAGCCTTCTAGAAAGCCTTTTACCACATTACTAAACACACCTTTATTTATTATTTTTAAAGACAAGAGCATAAAAGAACTTAATTCCAACTAAATATTTAACCAAATAGCAATTAACTAACAACGATGAATGGTAAACAGTCCTAGTCCCACGCTAAACCGGGACTTTAAAGCCCGTTTATCTAAGCTAAAGCTGCTCAAGGGGAAAAGCAAGTTTATTGAGTAAACTTTGTCTCAGCCACCTCGCTATTAAAAGAGTCTACAAACAGGAACTACATCATATATTCTGAGGGAGAAAAAAAAAGAGCAAGAACATAACAATCCATCGCATGGAAGTTACAATGCTATGTGGAGCAATTATCCCTAAATACAAAAGCAGAGACAACACGAAGCTGTAAAGCAGCCGCTTTCAACCCCCGTGGCCTTGGGTTAAAACAGAAATAAGCGAGGGACCCCTGAAATTCCGCCCGATGTTCCCATTTGGCCTGGGACAGTCCTTCCCACTTATCCGCTAGGAGGGAGCGAGCCTGGGCAGAGTCGCCCAAGATTTTACCTATGTGGACCCCTTTGCTGAAGTGTAACAGAATTAGCTGCTGCTTATCATCGTCATCATCATTTATTATTAATTATTATTATTTTATTATTATATCATGTTATTATGTTATTGTTTTATTATTATAATAATAATAAAAAATCATCCCCATCACCCTGGGGAAGCAGACCAGCCCGGGAAGCGGGGGGGGGGCCGTACCGAAGCCCTCGCCCTCCCCACCACCTCTGCCCCCCCCCCAGCCCAGGCTGCTTTGGCCGGGGGAGGCCGTTCCCCCCCCCAACTCCCCCCCCCGCTGCCTGCCCCAACCGGCCCCGGCCTCGCTGGGGGGGGGGGGGGGAGGTCCCATCGTTTGTGTCTCCCCCCCCAACTCCGGGGGGGGGGAGGGCAGGGCTGTGACCGAGCTGTGCGTGGGGTGCTGCAGCGGGTGCCCCCCCCCTCCCCTCCGGTGTGTGTGTCCCCCCCGGTACCTGCCCGCCGCGCAGCATCCCCGCGGCTCCCGGCTCGGCCCGGCCCCGGGGGGGGCCGCAGCGGCTGCCGGGGCTGCCGTTGGCTGGGGCGGAGCGGGAGCGGAGGCGACACCCCCCCCCCAAAACACACACACACACACACACACAGAGACTCCCTCCCCGCCTCCCAGCCCCGCGCCCCCCCCGGGGGTTCCCTGGCCGAGGAACCGGCCGCCAACCGCCCCCCCCAGCCGGCGCAGCCAAGGTCACCCCGCGGGGACTACAACTCCCAGGAGGCAGCGTGCGTTCCCCGGGGGGGGCCGGCTGGGAATCGCTCCGGACCCCCCTCACCCCCCCCGCGAGGTGCCTTTTCCCGGCACGTCGAGGCATTTTCTTCTGCTTTCCCACGGGACCGGGGCTGTCCCGACCCACAGAGGAATCTTTTCAAATCCTGCACGGGAGAGGCAAATCTATTTCGGGGTTTTCAATTAAAAAAAAAAAAAAAAGCAGCAGGAGGAGACATTCATTTGGAAAGGTTGGGTTTAAAATGCTACGCGGGTCCTTCCAGGTCTGCGGCCGCTACGTGGGTCACGGCGCGTCTCCGTGGGACCTTCCCGTGCCCCCACGGTTGTGAGCGGGTTTTATTCTCGCTCCCTCGCAGGAAGCAGGGGGGATAATCATTCCCCATTTAACGGATGGGAAGCTTGGCACGGCGCAGATTAAGTGATTTGCTGACAGGCACAGAAGAAAATTGCGCTAGTCAAGCATTCTCTCAATTATGCCATCCTTGTAACCGCATAATTTCCCCGTGTGATTCCAAACACGGCGCGTACTCCCCGTATAGGGCTTCGGCTCCGCAAAGCGTGTGGCTAGCAGCAACCGGCCCCCGCGCGTTGGCGGCAGGATGGGTTACGCCGGTCTGCGTCCTCGGCGTGGGGGTCCAGGGGGCACAAAACCACAGCTCTGCTCCCACAGGCCGGGAGTGATCCGGTGCCGGATCCAGGCTGGCAGGAGCCCAGGACGCGCAGCTATGAACTGCGGGGGACACACGAGAGGTCTCGGGAGCCGGAGGGATGCTCAGCTGTGTGTTGGGGGGGGTGCCACACAGACACCCCCTCCAGCACGCACCGCTGCAGCCAGATGCTGCTTCGCCTTTGCGTCCCGCGCAGAGGCCAGCACCTCCTTCCGCAGCCCGGTGGAAATTCCCCAGCAGCACCAGCACCGGGGCCTCCAGAGACCAGCAAACCTCCCCCGGACCTCCAGGCAGGAGTTGGGGCGCTGCCATCTCCATGCATCCCACCGCAGCAAGGCTCCCGGGCTCCGGGGAAGGCTAATCCGGAGCAGAGCGGCCGGTGGGTGCTGAGCTGGGGCTGCTCTTGCCCCCTCGGCGCTCCTTGCCCTCGCCTCGCTGGCTGCGTCATCCCCCGCGTGTTTTTTTTTCAGGCTCCCCTGCCCTCATTTGAATGGGCCCTGCCTGCCCAGCCTCGTAATCTGCCACTAAGTGGGACTGCCGATGAACGCTGTGATAAATTTAGAAAGAAATCTTTGTGTGGGTCAGAGGAAAAACACGGCGGCCCGGGGAATCCGAGCTGCAGCGAAGCAGCGCAGCTCGGTTTGATTTCCCTCTGCTCTCCGCCTGCGAAGCAGGATTTAACGCTGAGTTTCTCGCTGGTAAAAGCAAGAGGGATCCAGAGGGTTTATAGGCGGCCCTTACTCTGCTGGAGTTTATAAGCCAAGGGTGCCTTCGTATAAAAATATTCAGTTTTAACAAATACTAGCAAAAAAAGGAGCGGGGAGGATCGCAGCCTGCAAGCTGCCCCAGCTCGGCGCATGACCTGACATTTCAGCCGGAGCTGCTTAAAGAGCAAGTTTACCTTCCCCCAGGACTTGTTTATATGCAGAAGTAGGGAAGGCAGTTCTACTTAATTCCACTTTCAGGCTCGTCAGGCTCCTGCCTGCCACACCACAGCAACATTGTTCCTTCGCAATTGCTTTTGTTAATCTGTTAAATTGTTTTTAAACAACAACAACAAAATAATAGTATTAGTGGTGCAAAATCCCCCGTGAAATCACGAATCCAGCACCACTTTCCTTACCGAAAGTCAGAACGCCGTTCCAAACTGTTTTATCATTTGCTGGTAAATTATATTGTACCAACGCAAGAAAGGGAAAAGAATTTTCTGAATGTATTTCCTTTAATAAGCTATTAAGACCTTGTACTGCTAATTAAACTATTAATTAGACGTCTTATCGTTCCTAAACACGTTAGCATGTTGCCAAAGCAGCAATAAGCCTCTGGGGCAGGCAGAAGATAAGAAAAGAGGGAAGATGCAAACACAAAGATTAAAAAAAAAGAAGAAAAAATTTCACAAGAACCAGAAATAGCAAATAAGTAACCAAGGGTTGGTAGAGTAAGGTATTGTTTAATTCATAGGAATAAAAAAAAATATGTAACTTGAAAATAAGTTTCCTAAGTACAGGCCCTTGGGACATCTTTTATGTCTTATGCAAGACAAAAAGAGACATAACTGTTTTCAGACCTTCTTCTTCTACAGTTAGAGTGAGAAACTGGAACTAGTCTCCTTTTCCCCCAACGAAATAACTTTCCATTAGAAAACGAACAGAAAAACTGTTCCAAATTGCTTGGGTTTTTTTCTCCAGCAGAAAAACGCAAACAATTTTCAATTGGAAAATCTTAACCCAATGCAACTCCTGCATCCGACTCCACAGCCGTCCCCTCCAAACCAACCCTCTTCCCCAGAAAGAGCATCCCAGGCTTACCCATTCTCGTCTTGCCTGGATTTTAAGGTTAAAAAAGAAAAACTTTGAAGCCTCACAGCACTTGGCACACTTTCTTTGCACGCTGTGAAGGTGTTCCCTCCTGCCCTTGTGGGTCCTCAAGAAATGAAAAGAGGACATGAGCCTGCGAACACGGAACAGCTCTGTGCATCAGCCCAAAGGTCCTTCTCACACGGCGTGTTGTGTTTGAGACCTGAGTCCTGGCTCACACTAATCTACGTTCATCTCTGGCTCCATCTCAGGGTTTGCACCACGAGCATATTAAAATGTTTCTAGAGCCCAATTCTTCAGCATTTGCCTTTGACAGTTTATCTCAGGGGACAGATAATCTCATTTGCATCTGTTACGACAAATCAAAACACCAGCAAATTAAATGGATCTGAAGGCTAAGATTAAAGACTTAGAATTAAAACACCTGTGAAGTGCCGGTAGTGCAAATAGTTGTAAAAATAATTTTTTCTGGGGGATGGAAAAGCCCTACACAGATCCTGCTCCAGACTGGTACAGCACAGGACTTCAGCGGGACTGGCTGGAGGAAGCCGAGGGCACGGCCGGTTCCCAGGCTCGGGTCGCAGGGATGTGCCCTGGCTCTGCCGACGCTGCTTGGCCAGCTTCTTCTCCATCAGCCACCTGAAGCATAACATGGGGCATTATCAGAGCCTGCCTGGGTTTCTGCGTTCCCTGTGCTTGGATCGAAAAGCCTGAGTGGCCTTGCAGCAGATGGTGCAGCAAATATTGTAGAACTCCCACACGAGTTTTGCAGGATCAGGCATCGAACAAGCAGATGGGAAGCGGATTGATGGGAAATTCATTTTAGAAATTTCATTTTAGATGTTCCCCATTCCTAGAATATGAGCTTCAAAGCCCACTGTACGTATTACTTCTTTCATAATTTCATGTTACTACGTTAGCCTCTTGGCTGGATTGCTGGCACCCCGGGGTGCAGCCAGGGACTGTGGAGGAGCAGGATGCTTCTTCAGGTGCTGCTTCTGACTGGGCACCATTACCTGAGTACCAGCTGCCCTCTAGAGCAAAGTATTAAATGTTTTAGCAAAGCACAGCCAGCAGATAGCAGCACTGTTATGTATAATATACCCTAGACTATTTGCTGTGGTTTCAAAAGTCATGCAGAAACCTTGGTGCATCTAAGTCTGAGGCCATGACCCCCCCCCATTTCTGTGCAGCGGGCGGTGAGTATGCCGGGCACTGAGCTCCCGCTCAGCTGGGCTGCAGAGGTAAACACTTACCTCTTATAATTAAAGAGAAGTAGTATTTCTGTAGCCTCTAAGCTAAACTGCATCAAGCAAAATTTTACAGGGGGTGAAAATTCCACAGCACGACAAGGCATGCAAGGCATCTACCCTTAAACTGAAATTTTAGCACAACGCTCAAATAAATCAGTCCCAGCAGATCTGGAGCACAGAGAGCGCATCTTTTTCTTGAGGGGCTCCAAGGCACAGCACAAGGCAAAACGCTGGTGGTGTTGAAGGGCCACGAGCAGGAATTGGGCGTCTTGCTGCTTGTGCAAGACTGATCCTGCTGCTGAGGGATCTTGGGCATCAGAGCCGCTCTTCCCAGCACTAAATCAATGAAAAAGAAATTAACAATGAGCAAACAGAGAAAGGAGCTACTTTTCTCTGACCTGGGACATGCTGTTTTGCTGTGAAGGGCTTGTGATATTGCAGGGCGGGAGTTTTCTCAGCTGGAAGGGTTGTGCTGGTTTTATTATGAAAAGGATGGAAGATCCACTGAGGGACATAGTTAATAAGACTTAATTAAAATTTGTTTGTTCTGATAAATTTGATTGGTTTCAGCAATGTGCAGAGCAAGCCGCCTTCAACTCACAGTAGCATTTTATGGCTGTTCAGACAGGAAGGTATTCCTTCATTTCTGAAAAAGTCTTTGATTTCAACCTGCAGAAGGATTCGGGGGCTGCCTGGATGGGTGTCAGAGCTCCTGCTTCTGTTTCAGGCTGGGACATGGTCATGTCATTTAATGGCTGTGTCACATTTACATTTATATTTAACACCTTGTATATGTATTTGCCACTGTTCTTCCCCAGAGGATGCTTTCATGCTAATTATTTTCATCAGGGCATTTCACGCCGCTGTAAGGGTCCTCACCAGCTAAACAGACTATATACGCACTGTATACGAGCAGGACATGAGATCATGAACCAGGCAAGAGCCCTTGCAGGAACCTTGAACCATGTTTATAGGCAAGCAGGTCGCTGTTGGAAGCTGAGATGGATTTAGCCCCCCAAAAGCCTCCAAAAGTGGCCCAAAAGCAGCTGCGAGCCCGCAGGCAACACAGGATGGCGAGAGGAGGAGGCTGCCTGGCAGACACTGGGGCCGGCAAGGAAGGAATGCAAGGCGTTTGATAAGGAAGGAATAATAAAATAACCTTTTTGGCTGGGCCAGAGCTGAGCCTGCCGGTGTTTACACACAGGCAAAAAACTTCCTGAGCTGGAAGCACAGCCTTTTCCGCTGGCTCGGCACCGTCCCTGCTCAGCCACTGCCGCTCTTGGCATTTCCCTCCATCAGGATGTTTTAGAGAAAGCTTTTGTTTTGCCAAAGCAGTTGACTGTAACTTTATTGTCTCTGCTTGGCTGTAGGACATACCCTGAGCTGTGAAAAATGCACCTGATGTTTGATTAGATCTCCTACTTTTGACACAGCGAGTAGTGCTGATTAGATAAACAACTGCCAAAAAAAAAAAAAGCCAACCCCAGCTCCCTGGCCTACCCGGCAGTGCAAATCAAGCCTCTGGGAGAGCTTCCTCTGCGCTCTCCAGCAGCCAGAGCTCTTGGGAGAGAAAGTAATTTCATTTTCCTGCATCTGCTCCCCTTGCAGCCAGGCTTTTGGAGGTCAGATCTACCCCAACTACAACCAAACTGGCAGCGGTGGTCTCTTGCCGTACTCAGCACCCCTCAAGAAGTACCGGCTGTGCCTCTCTCCAGGAAAAAAGCACTAGGAAGGGTCGGGCATCCCAGGGAGGAGGGGGCCAGGTCAGTAAAGATCCCCAGCCCCAAACCTGCTGCTTTCAGGAGAGCTCAAGCATCTCCACAAGAACAGGCACTTAAGGGCTGCCGTGCGTTGCCCTGCAAATTCTGTTCCTGCAGGAACCGTTGCTGGTTATTGCGCAGTGCACAGCGTGAGGAAGCCTTCATCTTCGTCTTCATCTTCATGCACACGTGCACACACCACCAGCCCCCCGCCGTCGGGTCAGACGCCAGCCCTGCGGATCACTCCATGAGACTGGAGTCTCATTTATTTATGCAGGAATTAGCTGGGCATCTTAAACATCAGAAAATCAAACAAACGAGGTTTAATAGTGTGCTGTACGTCACTTGTCTTGCAAATGTGTTTGTTGAAAGACAGGGAAAATGTGCTCAGAACAAGCCACAGCCTTTAGTCATAGCATTTCTGCTGGGAAACAACCTCTCTGCGAGGCGTTGTCCTCACATCGCGCTGGCACATGGCGCAGCCAGAGCCACGCGTCCCGGTGGGATAAACACACTGTTGTTCCAAGGACACTACAGAGAAGTTGATTTTTAATACTCAATTTTTTTTTTCAACTGGGATTATTTACAATGAGATTTGGGAGAAGCAGTTCACACCAAAACAAACAAAACCTGAAATACTTTAAACCATGTCTAAATGACTCTTGCACCCATGAAAACAGCCCCAGATCATGACGGGCGTTGCTGTCATTCCTTTAAGCATTGTACCAAAAAAAAAAGCCTTCCCCTCAGGTGTTCAGCACCAAGAAAAGGTTGCAATAAATTCACTAGTGAGAGGGTAGATTAGCTTCAAGGGCCATTTTTGTCCTTATTTCGGATGTGGAGGTCACTGCTGGTGCCTGCAGAGACTGTGGTATGAGTAACATCTGCTGAACTGCAGCTTCTTGTGGTCTTGCACCATCAACACCGGGCTTGCATGACAACAGCTTTGACTCCCTAAAATTGAGCTGCACATGCTGGGGACTGAGCACAACCCCCCCCGGTCCCTGGCTCTGACCAAGCTGCACGTAGCTCGTCCTCAGCAATGCAGCTTGCAGCACCGCTTGCCTCGGGGGCAGGATGAGTGCAGAGCTAGGCAAGACCTGCTCCTGCTGTTGGGATTTTGGTCTTGGCCTTCACTTAACCAAAGCGAAAATACTTCTTTTTGTTCATGTACCCACTGCTGATGCAGAGGAAGAAACACCCGTAGCAGAGCCAGGTTTCTGTCCAGCACTTGTCCCACTGGGAGCCCTTTGGCATCTTTTATTCCCAAAGTCCTAACCCAGGCACTAGCCCCCGCGTGTCGGGAGGGAGGGTGGTGGGACGGCCAGCCCCAGGCGTCTGCAGAGCCATCGACAGCCGTATCAAGTGTTCTCCATCTCACTCTGGTGACTGATTGATGGCTCTGCCTCGTCAAACACCATCTCCAGTCCCTGACATGAAGAGACTGGGGAAGATTTTTTTACTCTAAAGCAACTACCTGCATACTGGTAGGGTTGAAAAAGAAACAAGTTTGAGGTCTATTCACATTTCAGCCTTCAGTTCCATGTGGAAAGTTTTACACAGCTTCAGCAAATTCTGCTGGAGTAGGAAATACTAAAGAAGACCTAAAGCACAAGAAGGGGGATTAAATACCTGTTGTTCTTAAAAGAGGAAGAAATCCTGCACTTAAGCATGAAGATGGGATAAAAAACAACTCTGTTAACCAAAATTATCTGAAACCTGAGAGGGTTTTGTCACTGAAATCCCAACTTAACTATTTTAATCAGCCTAACACACTGCCACCAAAAATTTGGCCTGTTTGGAGTCTGGCTCAAGGCTTCTGTAGCTTCAGTCTGCCGTTGCTTAAAAGCTGTTCAGGGCTAAGGGCACTTGCATTTCTCATTATGTTCTTCTAACAACAAAAGCAGAGAACAGCTGCGAAAAAGTGTCTTGCGTGGTCAATGGGAGAAGTAGGAGGAGGCAGAGAAGCAGGACTTTGGCAGCTCTGGCGCTTAATGTGCTTTAGGCTGATTTTGAAGTTCTTCACAGAAATAATAATAACAACAAAAAAAAGGTCTGCAATTCCCTAACTGTCCATAGAAAACTCTCGCCCTCCCTTGTCTCTCCACTCCCCTCTTAGTTCGCGCTAAGGGTGCATTTCTCTGCCCGGTTCACATTTCGGTGTCGGCGGGGCTGTGCTGCTTGGCTGAGTGGCCGTTTTTGGAGGACGCTTGGCCAGTCCCGTTCTCCTGAGTCCCACCGTTGAGGTTTGGCTTCTCCTGCAGCTCACGTTGCTCTTGGGGGGACATCATCAACATCGTGTTTCCCTGGCTACCGTTTTCTGTGTAATATGGGTCTTCAGCCTAAACAGGTACATAAATAACAAAGGCAGAGTTAGGGAAGGGAAAGGGCTGACAGCAACCGGCTTTGATTGCAGGCAGCGCCTTGGCGGGCTGCCTGCGCTTCCTGGACAGGAGGTACAAACAACTGCAGGCATGGGAACCTGCTCTCGCTGATGAGAAGGGGAACAGGGGGCCTGAACCAAGCCATGGCAAGACGAAGCAAGAAAACCAGCCAGGAACGGCATTTTTTTTTTTTCCCCTGGACCTGAAAAGAGAAGTCGTCAGGTTTTGTGGTTTTTCTCATAACCAGGTTTTGGAGCTGACCCTGCCTCGGGTTTGCAAAGCTACCCCGTGACAGTCCACCTCTGCTTTCCACTTTGGCCCGGTAACAAGCACCATTGAATGAAAGGTATGGAAATTGCCTCTTTCTTTCCCTGTCCTTCTTTCTTTCAGCCTGTAAATAGATATACAGCTCGCAGCCAGGTAGCAGAAATGCAGGACTGCACTCCGGCAAATGCAAAGCCATGCCGTGTGGCTTGTTACTGCTATTGCTATAAGGAGCAGATGCCTCTGGAGGACCCAGAGCAATAGCAGAGCTGCCTCCACCTCCCGCCACGATAACCTCACCGATGTGTCGGACCATGGCAGGTCTGACAGCAATGCAACGGGTGCTGGTGGTCCTGGGCTGCGGGTGGAGATCACCAGCCGGTAGCAGATATGAGACCAGGGAGGCAGGCGCCAGCCCCGCTCCTTGTTTGCCCAGTGGCATCCAGCAGCACAGCAGGCTGCTGAGCTTCCCGCCTGCCCCATCGTTTCATTAATTCCTCATCTCTTCCCCAGCCAGGTTAAACACAGCACCTGGGCACCGCTTGGCCCCTTTGCTGACACCCTTGTCTGCACTGGACACATCTCACCTAGAAACTGGATTGACACTGCCATGCATTTACATGGGCAGCTCCCAGCCACGCATTTACATTGCCTTTCACTCGCTGCCAGGAGACGGTACCCGGAGGCAGCAGGCTCGACAGCTCAAGCTGCAATGTCCCTGCCTCCGACACATGTACCTGACTTCCCATCTGCATGTTTTGAGAGCATCCTTTCTGGCAGTGAAATCATCTAATGGCTTCCCAGGACACAACTGTTCACGTGCCCACGAGCAGCGACAGGGGAAAGCATGGCCAGTCCTCACTTTACAGAGGGCTCACGTCCCTGAAAGTCACTGGTAGGGAAGAGTCCTCAGTGGTCAGCCTGCCTGGAAAGGGGAAAATGGAAATAGGAAATTTCTTTCTCTTTCTTTCTTGATATATTTTATTACCATCACTTGTCAAGTGAGGGGAGAAATAGCCTTTATTACAGCATCGGTACAAGACAGACATATAACTCAAATGCAGTGAATGGAAAGTTAAAGTGTGTCACTTTTAATGACAAATTCATAAGGTTTCGGGGTCTCTGGAGGGGTCTTGCTGGATGAGTTCTTACTGCTGAGCAAAAATAAGTGTTAGACCTAGAAGCACGAGCGAGAAAGGGGCGGTTTTCCCACAGGAGCAATCAGCTAAGAGTTAATTTTAGAAGGCAAGAGAGGTTTCCCTTCACCCTGTACCATCTGGCCTCCCTCGCTCCTGCCCTTCGCCTTGCCCGAGCCATCCCATCGACCTGGGGACACACACACACAGGCTGAGGGTACTGAGCCCCAGGGTGCGGAGCAGCCCCCTCCTCTCCCACCTGGGCAACCCCCCAGCTCCTCTCTACCTGCTCTTCTGCCATCTATAAGCACTAACCAGCCTCTCTCCCGCGGGGCTCCAGCTCCGCCGCTTCATCAGGAAATATCCAGCCAAGCCCAGGAACGCCAGCATGAGTCCAGATGTGACCAAGGCGATCAGGGTCTTCTGAGAAAAGTCCTGGTGGTTCCTCACTCTCCCCCGTTTAAGGGATTTTATTCCAAACTGGAAAAAACACCAAAGAGAGTCCGACAAACAGGAAACATGTGCATCTGCTGAACAGGCACCAGGCTTAAAACAATGCTGCTCTTCACCTCCTTGTTAGACTTCGCGTAAACAAAGCTGGGCTTTGCTAGCCCAGCTCCTGAGCTTTGCACTCGCCCTGTGAGCTCTCGCTGTCTCATTTCCATCCTAGCGTCTTCTGTGGCACAGGGCAATTTTCTCCCCCGGAGCGGAGCGCTCAGGCCCTGAGATTTAGAGCGTGCATCTGCACGGCTGAAATATCTCTGTGCACTGCTGTTGCAGCTCTGTTGGCTGCCATTTATATAGGCACCTGGAGCTCAGCTTTATAAGCTGACGGCAGCCTCACTGGAGTGTTGAGAGGAGGAATTAATTAATGTCAGCGTGGTACTTTGAAGAAGCAGAGTGCCAATTACATCCTAAGAGTTATTGTTGGGATCTAGGCCTTTTTTAAGAAAATACTACAGAATTTTACAGTAACTTTTCCAAGAATTTCTGCCTTCAGTGGTTGTATTAGTTCTCTTACGGTGCACCGCTGCCTCGCTGCATGTCTGGTGGTTGGCTCCAACCACCTCATGTGCCAAGGCTCAGCAAGCACCTCCGAGATGGAGGCAGGGTCAGGTCTCAGCCACCTGCCCCAGCCTCAACCGACCGTCTAAAAATCTCCTTTCTCCAGCCACTCGGGCCACCCATTTTTCCCAGCTGAATTTGCTTAAGGAATTTACCTTTTCCCAGTGAGACTCCTGTAGTATATCTGTAGCAGGATCTGCAAGGTTTAAAACAGAAGAGGCACATTACAAAGAGGGTCACGTTGCAGCTAATGTCAGCATTGAAGAGCCTGGCCGTTGGTGAACACGGAGGAGCCGTGAGCCCCTTTGCTGCTCTGGAGGCAATGTCCTGGCTCCGTGGATCGAGCAAGACCCCAGAGAAAAGAGCAGTAGTTGCAGAGAGAAGTCTCCTCCTGGGTTGTAACCGAGGATTTGTGTCCCACAGCCTCTCTCCACAAATAGTCCCCTCTCCCATTGCCCACATCAAGGTCATTATCCAGCGGTATCAATGACAGCCAAAAAGGAATGAGCTCAACTGACCTGTCTCACCGACGAGGATGAGGAGCATGCAGTCGTGGTCCACCTCAGATTTAGCAAGTTTAATTTGGCAGGGGGGGGAAATGGGGCGGATTTTTTCTTCACATATTGCACTCCACAAGTCCGATCCCTTCATCTCTAAAAAATGTTTCTGCAAAATTTTCAAAAAAACAGCCATTGAACAAACCGAACCAGCTAATTGTCCATCATCTCAGCTATGCTGATGATACTACTGGTAGCATAGTGCATTCACCCTTTGTGTGCTGGTGGCTTATCTGTGCTGTGCAAAGCTGAGCAGAAGCAACAAGAAGTGACAAACAGCGCTGGGCTGGGTGTCAGCCCTTCACCTCCCACTTCACCACTGCTTTGGGCCCCAATACCAACACCTAGAAAAAGGAGATGCTTAGTTCTTGTTTCTTAACTTAATGAGAATAAATTAAATGAAGATATTATTAGCAACTCTTGCAAATGGCATTTAAACAAAGCTAAATTTAGGATCTGAACTGCATTGCAAGTCTCTCCAATTTTTGGACTGAAACAGCTGCCTGAAGAGCCCTATTGTTTCGGAGTCCCAGGCAGGGGCTGGGAAAGGAGGGAAATAACAAAGAAGCATTGAGCCTTCCTGTTTAGGAAATGTCTTCAATGTTTTTGCTAGGTTGCTGATCAAAGACTAGGCAAAAAAATACAAATTTCTCACATTTTAGAGCTGAACCGACTCTCGGGTGGAAGAGGAAGAGGAGTGAGGAGCTGCAGCCTTTCCCTTCTGTGGGCCAATTTCTGTATCAGACAGGATAGGCTTTCTCCTCAGGTCTATTTTCAGCCACAGTCAGGCTTGGAGACAGAGCCCACAGTTGCTAAAAGACGTTATCAGCTTCCCGAACATCCTCCCAGCTGGGAACATCATCTGAGCTGTGGCCGTGCCCACCCCCTCGAGACAGAGACCGGCTCCAGCTGAATCCCCCGTCCTGCCCCTGCCCTCCACTTGCTCCCCGGGACGTGCCCACCGACGTGGGGCTGCGAAAGAGGCAAAAACCCTCCTGTCCTGCAGCGCTGCGCGGAGCTGGGCAGCTCAGTGCCTTCCTCTCTTTGCCTTAGAATTGCCTCTGTATTGCACTCGGGTCGCCACATCCTCTTAGCATAAAAAAATGCAGAAACTTATCCATGAGAGAATAACAAACAAATCATTTTCAGCTGTTTCTGTAGAGCTTGGCTTGGGGTGAGAAAGGCCAAGATGGAACAAGAGACCCAAGTGTGTATTTTCCTTTCTCTGCTGTGGAAAGAACTCATCGGAGTGTCAGAATTTCCCTTTGCAATTAGCAGCGCTGGGTGCCAGCTTATTGCTCATTTGCTTTGGGAAAGGCCAGCAGGAAAGCGAGACACGGCCCAGTCCCTCCTATCTGCTCTCCTCGCAGACGCTCTTATCTGGTTCCCAGGTTCAGCAGCTGCTGAGCCTGAGCTGGTTTTTCCCTCTCGATGATGCTGAGGTGGAGGCACGGGAGAGGTCTGCTGTGGGCTGAGAGCTCCCAGAAAACCACGGTTGGAAGTGGGGCGGTTTGACTCGTTTCACATAGAGGAAGGGCTAGGAGTATGTGCAATTAGATACAACTCTCCAGGATGTTCTGTATGTTATATATGCATCTATTTCTGTATGGGCAGGTATGTAATATATGCATAATGTGTATAAACGCTGGGCCCAGGAGGTGCCGGTCCCCACTAGATGGCATCTGGGAACAGAATCGCTCCCTCGCGGAGGAGTTTCCATGTGAATTCTCACTAAAGTGCAGTCCTTGTAAACAGGAGTGAGTCTAAACGCCATTTAATGGCCAATTTGCAGAGAAAAGCCAAGTAAGAATTCACTCATCCAAAGCAGTGGCAGTATAGCTGACCAGCAGAAGTAAAATTAATCGTTGTCATCTTACACCCAGGGCATTGCCAAGTCTGCTGTCCCACAAGGTCCAGCACCATCTGCTCCCTGTCGCAGGTTGTACCTCCAGTGTGAAAGGTTTCTTGCCTCCCACCCACAATAGTGTCTCAGCCGGACCCTCTTCTGCTTTTATAAATGCTTCATTTTTGGTGCACAAGGCCAAGGGTGGTTACAGAGAGCCTGGGATTCCCTTAGGAGTTGGTGCAGATGGGGACACTGAGCTGCACCCATGCTCCTTCAGATGCCTTGATTTCTTTCCTAGGGCAGCTGGCAAGGCAAAAAAAGGCGCTCGCATTTCCAACAGGGAAGAGGAAGAGCAAAGACAATTTCCCGTTAAACATGGTGGGAGATACTTTAGAAATTAACTGACCCCAGCTCTTAATTATGAAAAGGGTGGTTTTATGAAACCAGGAGGTTGCATTTCCCCTGCGACTGCTGTAATCACCCCTTTGGGATCCTCCTGGGACTGCTGTGATCATCCCCACCTCTGCCAGTTTGGCACAGCTCAGATGCTCTGCCCTAGGGATAACGGTGTGAGCTCCCCACTCTAAACCAACCCCCCAGCTATGGTGGGTGACCCCATTGCCGCAAGCCTGAGAGCGCTGCAGAACCTGCCCTTGGCTGTTTGCTTGCAGCCCCCCTCCTTCTGCATGTCCCCCCCTTGGAGACATGCGGCCACCCAGGGCTGCGACTCACGCAAGTGCTGGACTCGTTGAGCTGCAAGCAGATGGCTCCGGTGTCACTCACTTCTTTGACGTTGTGGCAGGTGATGTTCTGGAAGGGAAAAAACACAGCGATGGTTTCAGTGAACTGTCAGGGGGTTGTGAGACAAGTCCAGCCTCCTCATGGTCCCACAGCCCGCTGTGCCCAGCCAAATCCTCACCTTCGGGCTACCCCTGACTGTGGGCAGCGGCGTGGTGCTGGCCGGGATGGAAGGATGCCCCGAGGTGACAGGAGAGCTTGTCATAGCTGGCGTGGGTCCTGGGATTTCTTCCATTGTCCTGGGTTGTGTGGCTGGGTTCTCGGTTGTGGGGACCCCTCGGCTCGTGTGGTTGGGGTCCAAGGGGGTGCCCAGCATCTGCGTGGGGTCTCGGCTGAGCTGCGGGCTCGTCCGCTCGCTGCTGAGCCCCGGGAAGGTGGTCCTGGCAGCCGGGGATGTGGCTGCAGCTTCAGTTTTGAAGAAATGCAATGAAAAGGATACATGAGAAAGCTTAAGTCCTCTAAAATCAATGCGTGGCATTGCGATGACTGAAGTACAATATTGATTTGTCATAGCCAGCGGTACCAGAACGTGTTATTGGCTGTATAAGAAATGCCCATTAGGCTTGCTTCAGTTACCTAATTGTTACATGCGCTTCATAATCTGTTTACAATGGACTAATTTCCTGGGCATACACTGCACCACAGCAAGGATGCCATTGCCTGACCTCCCCTCCATCACCCTGCTCTCTCCCTTGACCCAGAGTCTTCAAAAAGATGTACAGATTTCAAACGGCATAAGAGAAAGGCACCGTACATCTGTGCAAGGGTCCCTGCTTCAGAGCTCTTCGGAGCCTCAGCCTCTTAGCAGAAAGGCTGGCAGACCTCTTATGGGTGCCTTTTGCTGGGCAAAGAATAGGTATGCTGAGATAAAAGATTAATGAGCATTTTGTCCCATCATCACTTGGCTGTTTTGAAAAGGATGGGTCTAAGCTGCCCGTCCTGAAGACAGCAGTGTTAGGTTGCCCCAGGTGGCATTTTTTGGCCAGGATTAAAGCTTTTGACCATACTATCAGGCTCTTTTCTGAGAGCACCACCCATGCACCAACGATGCAGTTCCTTAGGGCAAGCCTGTGCACTTAATAAATCTGATTATTCATGCAAATGCTACCAGGAATCACGGGGGGCGGGGAGCGATTACCGGACATCTCTGGCGTCGGCTTGGCACTGCTGGGGGCTCCGTGGGCTCCGGTGGCTGCCGTGCTGCTGATGCCTTTCGTTTCTGTGGTCACGGCTGTTCGTGGGGTGGGGGATGTTGGGGTCCCAGAAGCATTGCCTGGTGGCAGAGGAAGGTGTTAGGGGCTGCTGTCCCCCCACCCCAGCCCCGAGGGTCCCTGCAGGCAGGGCAGGGAAGGGTTAACTGCTTTCACAAATTCACTTTCTTCTTGCCCCCAAATAGCAGGCTGCCCTAGAGCTCAGATGGGAGAAGCTCAGAGGCTAAACGGTTCAGCTGGGCGAGTACCAAACTTTGGTGCAGCACTTGCAAAGGGTCCTGGAGTGGCTCGTTTCTGCCCTCATCCTGCCCGATCCTCGGGCTTGCCGAGGGATGCACAAAGCTCTGCACAAAGCTGGATTTCATAGTAGTTTGGGTTTATAATCCTTGGAGGAAAGACTCGGGCCTTGGAAGAGATCACTTATGTGCCTCAGGAAAAAATAAGCTGGATTTGCATTTGCAGGCACAATCTCAAAGTAAATAGAAACATTCCCATTGGCTTGGGATCAGCTCTGACTCATGAGCAAAACCAGCTTTGGAGGTAAAACTGAACGTTTGGAGAACGGTTTGCTGTTCTAACTTAAAGTTTATATATCGCTTCCTGGTATGTTACAAAGATGACACTTCCAGCTTTTCCTTCTGAAATGAACTATATCAGTCAATGCAAATGCATTTCTTCCCATTTCTTAACCTTTTCTATTCTTAAGATCTATTTCCACTTTTAACAAACAGCTTCAGTCTCTACTCCAGGGCTGTTGCTGTTTAGGATTCTTATCCAGACACTAAAGAGAAAATCATACAAAATACATTTTTTCTTTTGTATTTCTGCCCAGGGGACCCTGAGCTCCAAGAAAAGTTACTTCATCCTTCTAAACAACCCTTGGAGATGGAGCAGCACTGACAGGTCCTGAGCAGCCGCCCGGCGCCAGCATCAGGGCAGCATCCGCTGCCAGTTAAACATGCATTTATGTATTGTGCACCGTAGTATCGTGCACTTCAGTATTGTCCCGGCAGGAATTTTTCTATGATGTCGGGATGTCAGTACTTTGCTGGATCAGGTCCAGAGAACCTGGATGGTTTACGAAAAGCAAAGACTGAGATCACTGAAGTTTATTTTGGCAATGGCTGGCAGCAGGCAGAGCTCCTCGGCTGTTCCTGCAGCTGGTGGGTGGTTGTACCGGAGGGTGCTGAGGGGGGAGCGCACCCCAGCCTGGCCCCAGAGGGCCACCTGTGCTGGCACATCCCATCCCATCCCATCCCATCCCATCCCATCCCATCCCATCCCATCTTGTCCCGTCCTGTCGCATCCCATCCCATCCCATCCCATCCCATTGCATCGCATCCCATCCCATCCTATCCCATCACATCCCATCTCGTCCTGTCCCATCCCATCCCGTCCCGTCCCATCCCGTCCCGTCCCGTCCCGGCTGCAGCTGCTCTGGGCGCGGGAGCACCGGGGGAGGCAGGGGCCCTGCCGAGGGCTCGGCGCAGGTGTCTGGAGCTGGGATTTAGGTTCTGGCACGGCTTTTATTTAAGGGAGAAGTTTCTTCTCTCCAAGACAATTCTGTTCCAACTGGTTAAATCACCAAGTTTTTCTGATGAATTTTAACAAATCAAAAGCAGGAGGCACGACTGCGTGCCCAGAATAATGAGTAGCACAAAGTTAAATCCACGCTTTGCATACAGCTTTGTATTTGCACGGACATTAGCAGGAAACTTTACATCACTAGAACAATGTAGTGCCTGGACTTGACCTCCCCAAGTGCCACAGCCACCCAAGCACCTTTGAACTATTCCAGATGTTTGTAAAGCACCAGAAGTATTTCTAATCAAAGTCTTTTCACCACTGAATGTCATAAATTGAAGCCTGGCTTATTGCTCAGTGTAATTTGTGAGAAGGCCTGTCACACAGTATTTCTTTTTCTTCCCTTTATTGTAGTGTATGCAGGCGCGTTTATAGAAAACATGGCTAAGTTTTTTGAAACCTTAGGACTCATGAGATAAATAATGATCCAGATGTGAGATGGATAATCCACATGGTGCTCAGCTAAAGTGGGTCATTTATTGCACCATACATTTTTACTAGCTTTGCTAAACTCTGTCAATTTGTTAGTATTAAGGGTCTGAGAGTTTAAGCCAAGCCATTTATTAACCTTGGAGAAATCTTCACCTGGCAGCGCTAGCACACGGAGGAGCAAAAGCATTGCAGATATGTGAAAGAAAACTGTACTTCACAGTACCTCTTGTATTTACCTATCTAGCTTTTAAAAAGCAAACACCTCTGATTTTTAAAGATATTTTAATAATGGGGCTTAGGAAGTAGCTCAGCTCATGTCAAATAAAAAAAGCAACAATATAAATGTTAAAGTAGTGACTTGGTCCAACGCTCATCCCTGAGCACTACACCAGGACCACAGAAGGCAAAACTCTGCAGTGGCAAAGGCTCAGGAAGCAGGAGAAAAGTTTTGTAATTTGTGCCCTACTCTGCACCCGCAGCAAATTAAACCCGGGGGTTTCTCCCCCGCTCGTCCATCCCTGCATGGTGGAAGGTGCAACCCGCAGGGGATTCCCAGACAGTAATTGCACCTCCGATGCTGATACACTAATCTCTTGGTAAACCTTTTGCTAAGTGGGTGCCTACTTGAGTGCTCTGACACAGAAACCCTGTGCCAGGATAGTTTCTCAAACTCTTCTGTGTGTTTAACAAAGTTTTTTTCCAAGCTCAGCTAGCGCTCTAGAAGCTGCAAGGGCTGTGGCTGAGCTACGGCAAAGCGCTGCAAGTGAGCCGGCAGGCGTCGTACCACCGGCACTCACGGTACCGCCGGCACTCACGGTACCGCCGGCGCTCGTGGTCCCGGCGGCTGCGGAAGCAGCGGGTGAAGAACGGTGGGACACGGAGCCGTGGAGCTGCAGCCAGCCCAGGCTTCCCGCAGCAGCTCCTCCGAGGGCTCCAGCCTGCATTACTCACGCCTTTCCACTTTTACTGCTCTCAGCCATGTGGCAGGAATTCAAGCGGGTGGAGCCCTCTTCCCTCTGGAAATATCTGATAAAAATCCCTTCCCTCCCCCTTTTCCTCCTCCCAGACAGGATACGGGTGTGGGGCCGCAGTCACGCAGGGGGCAGGGGGCTGCGGGACCCCCCCGAGCCGCCCTCCCAAACCCCCGCTGCTGGACCAAGGGTTTCCTTGGGCTTGGGGCCTCTCCGGCAGCCGGGTGCTGCTTGGGAGCCCGGCACCTTCCCAGGGACCGAGATTGCTGCTGGCTTGAGCAGTTATGATGTGCAGCCCTTTAAAAGATGTTAAACCCAAGTGGCTGTGGGTTTTAAAGCTCCTTTTTCCTTCCCTGACCTTTAGAACTTTTCTAGGTCTTGCAAGAGGAAATGAAGGAAAGGAAGAATGCTTTAAAATGACAAGAGATATTTTTAAAAAATCAAGTTTGGCAGAGATGAATAAAAAAGATATAAAAAGGAAACAAAAAAGATTAAAAAAAAAAGAAAGTGTTTGTATTAGGTACAAATAGAACACATGCTTTCTTGTCTATGTACGTTCTGAGACAAGCACAGGACAGCTCTCCACGTGGTTTATCAATACCCAATTTTGTCACCATGAACCGCTCGCAGCATCGTGCTGCTGTGCCGGCGGAGGGTTCCCGAGCGGCCCCGGAGCACCGGCCCGCTCTGCAGACCAGGGACAGGCATAAACCTCTCCCACTCTCATTGCAACTCAGCGGTTCCCCAAAGGATCAGGCAAAGCCCAGAACTGAACACTGCATATGGGATTCGCTCCCCGCGAGGCTGGACGAGGCTGCTCGTTGCTCTGGGGTCAGGCTGCGGTTTGCAGCTACTTGGTACCCGGCCTCCATCCTCCCCACACCGCATCCACATGTGGCATTTGTAGAAGACCTGCGCCTGGCCCAGCATGGCATGGGGCTTTTTTTTTCCCCTGTAAATCATGTGGCTTTAGCTGAAGGGTGTCCTGGGGGGCACGTGGAGGCCGGTCATCCCACCCTTGGCAGCGCTGCCAGGAGCCAACGTGAGCACGACCCCCTCCCCGAATTGGGATTTCCATCGGGAGCTGCACAACTAAAACGTTTGCTTAATTTACTCGGCCTCCCCAAAGAGATGAAGAGCACGCAGAGCCCCAAGGGTGAGCTCCCTAGTTTTTCTCCCCTCTGCCCAGCAGCTCCATTGAACAGAAATAATCCCCCTCTACCTTCCAGCAAGAGCTGATAAAGCACTGTAATATCCCGCAGAAACGTGGAGCAGTGGCTGTGCCGGCAAAAGGAATGACATTTTGCAGCATTAAACCCCCTGTCGCCCGGTAGCTTTGTCTTTACAAAGGCAAAGCTTTTTATCACTTTTGTATCATTTTTGCTTTGTACTACAAGGAACTCGGGTTTCGCATTTCAGATAAACACTTTTGTCTTACACCCTCGCTCGCCGCTCACTTCAGCCCAACCAGACAGTCCTGAATTTTATTTCTCTCAGATAAAATTGTTTTTTTTTCCTTCCTGTTAAATTAACATAGACTGGAGGGTCAGGCACAACGGCTCGTGTGAGCAATATGCCTTGGCAGCAAAGGGAAAATGAAAGGAGCACCATGAAACAGAAGAACAAAATACAGCAAATTCTTTCAATAGATCTAGTTGCTCACATTCATGTAAGTAAGGAAAAATTACATTTGAGGAGACACCCGCAGGTTCCTGGCTCCTGTCCCAGCATACTATGCAGCACACAGAATGCTGCTTCACTGTTTTTTAGTCCCTTTTTGTTACTTCATGGTTGTTGGGTTTGGGACAAAAAAGATAACATTTCCCTAAACTACAACCCTTTAAAAAGTACTACCTAGAGAAAATCTCTGTATTATTATTCACTTTCTCATGTGGTGAATATTTGAAGAGCTGGAATAGGAGATTTTAATATTTATGGAGATTCATTTGATTTTCGGAAAATGTTTAGTTCCTACCACAAAACAAAAGTAAGGCTAATTTACACCAATGCAGACTGAGAAATGACTTGAACTGTGGCTGCACTCTACAGCTTTGCATGCTGCAATGCATCCCCTTGTGTTATCTGTAATATTATAGGGAGCTCTCATATCCTGATTCCCTTCCTTTTCAAACCAGCAGCATTTTCTGTTTGCAGCACATCGCTGCGAATATGTTGGCCAAGGCGCCTGATCAGTGCTGTTCTGTAAAATGTTCATTACGTGAAATTGCAATCTCCACTAAACGTTCATTACGATGCATCCCCCCAAGCTGCTCTTTCAGAAGTTATAAAGAAGTTGCCCCATGCACTAGTCTCACGCTGCTTTATTGCTCGGTGCTTGTAACCCTGGTATTTGCTGCAGTCAATACTCACCAGACAACTCCACAACACAGAGCGCAATCCAGAAAAGCTGCCTCCACTTCATTATTTTTAAACTTCCCAAGCACAGCATTCCTGCTCGCAGCTCCCACTAAAACTGGATCTGGCTGTGACAGCTCTTGGGTTTTCAGTCCTGCAGCAGCTCTGAGCTCATGTAGTTTGGTTTTAGTTCAAGCCTTTGAGATCACTCGGTTGTGGGGTGGGTTTCTCTTCAGGGGTTGTGCTTATGGTTCAAGACTGCGAGGTGGAGTTTCTCCGATTTGATTTCACAGTTTTATATAGTTCGTGGCAGCTTCACTATCACTTAGGTAATTTTCTCCTCCCCACTTTCCTGCCAGCACTTCAAAACAAACAAAAGAGCAACCCTCTCCCCAGCAAAGGATCCCAAAGCCTCGCTGGGCTTAACTCTTTCCTGAGAGCTGCTTGCTTTCCCGTTCAAGTGGAGGCAGGGATACAACGTGCTCCAGCTGGAAGGAAGGATTACAGTGGAGCCTGCTGCTAAACTTCCCTCTAAGCAAAGTAAACACAATGCGAGGAGAGCAGAGAAGTGGAGAAACCTCAGGTCCAGCCACCGCCAACGAGCCCCGTGCACGGTCCCAGGGCTGTGCTGTGGCCAGTGCCGCGGAAAGGTGGGAAACTCTGAAAACTGACTTCAGAGTCGGAAATTTTCCCAGCAAATTAAGCAAGGAACTCAAGGATGCGAAATCAGCGCTGACCTGAAGAGAAGTGACTCCATTAGCTTCACTAAATTGACTTTGGTCAAACACAGAGCACGAATGAAATGGTTTAAAGAAGGTCTGGGGGAGAGGAAAACCCACAGGCAAAAACCTCGGCATAAAACCTGGAGCAGAAGAGGGACTCGAGACTAATAAATAACTTCCTGGAGCTCACTTCCATTAATAACGCATTATAGAAATATTAAAAATCATCAGAAATACTGACTTCAGTTTTATTACCAGGCTGAACTTTACCAAGTGGGAATGGTTGGCCCTGGCTCGCTGGTTCTCCAGTGGCTGCACCACAGGCGCGTGTGGGACCAGCTCTGAACCGGCAGCACGAGGGATGCTCCGCAGCAGGCGGCAAGCAGGACTGAGTCAATGCGTCCTAACATGGCCTTAAAGAAACACGAGTATCGCCAAAAGTATTCATTTTTTTAAAAAATAAAATTTAAATTGAAATTTAAAAATAAATATGTATTTATATTTTATAATATTGTACTATTACATATAATTTATTATTTATAACATTATAATTATTATAATTAAAAATAAAAATTAAATTAAATTGAAAAATACTTTGATGTTTCCATTTCTTGATTTTTATGTCGAGGGACACCAAAGACAACAGAAAAGTCTTAGTAATAATTTTGGCTTTTGGGGATAAAAAAAAAAAAGATACGATCACTTGGGAAACTAAACTCCAGTTAAGTCTGGGCTCTTCCTTTCCTTTTACAGCTACATGATGCAGTCACTAAAGGAGTCATTGCTAACAGGAAATAAAAAATGAGGTGGCCAGGAAAATATCCATGGAGGGAAGGACAATGAAGTACCTGCTCAATGTAGTGTCTTTTTGTGGATGCTCCCATTACACTTCTACAGTCATATGGCCACAGTCAGCAGAAGGATTAAAAGGCAGAAAAAAAGTTAGAGTAGTATTATGTGCAAAGAAATCCCCAAATGGCATTTCCAGTATACACATTTATTGGTATGACAGAATTCCAGTAGCTTTTGGTTTTAGGATAGGACAGGGATTGGACGAGATGATGTTTAAAGGTCCCTTCCAACCCAACCATTCTGTGACTCTATGACAGGAAAATGTCGCTTGGAAGGAAATATCTGTAGCTAAGAAATGTGCTCTGACATCTATATAAAGATTTCTATTATGTTCACTAATCTATTACTGAATGACAGAGCTATACAGCTCTATCAAAGACCAGAATGTCCTGGTAAAATATGGCCTACAACATGGTATAAAACCTGAGTGTGGACACAGCCTGGCTGTCTCCAACAGCTCCCACCAAGCATTTTCTCTTTTTTCCTCTCTCAGACACATGCACATACACTGGGAAATGCATGACTCAGTACATGACACAGGTTTGCATGCCTTTCAGTTTAGAAAATATATTCAAAAGATGATATGAGAAAAGTAGAGTGAGACAAAGGTCCTATTTAAATAACAGATTTTTTTTTTCTATTAAAGTGAGAATTTGGGTTGAATAACACAACTAAAAATAAAAAGTTGAAATTTTGAAGTACCAGCCACTAGGAAGACAGAAGACCATCTGGTGAGGACCAGCATCCCATCACACTGAAAAGCATCAAGCAAAGCTGCTGAACTACCTCTGGCAGGGCAGGGCTCAGGACCACTCTTGGACAGCAAAGGCAAAAAAAATCTTCAAAATGCTTAGAAATTGTATTTCAGTACTCAAACCAAGTGAACTGTGGGAAAGAATAAAACGAAGCAGCTCACGCTGAGCCCCTTGTCCGCACGGGAGCTGCAGGGAGCTCTGCGCCATGAGCTGGTGCAGCCCCATGGGGGTCCCTGATGGCAGCCGGTCCCCCCGGCCCCCCGGGGGTCTCGCCCCTCCGCCCCGCCGAGTTTCCTGCCATTCTCCTCCAGCGCTGCTCCGGGCTCCTGAATGAAAGAAACCAACAGAATCATCCGGGTTTGGCTGCCGGTTTTGTTTCACCTTTCAAAAACAGACTAAAAATAGAGAGCTGGGCTAAAAATAGACAATGACCGGGTCTGCCAGACACTGAGCATGGGAAGCTCGTGGGTTTGGTTTCCAGTGGAAGTCAGGCTGCATTTAAATGACATTCCGTGTCAAAGATGTATGGTTTCATTAATACTTATGCCCACTGTGTGCACTGTCTGAGTATGTTGGACCAAGCCTTACAACTCATTTTAGGGTAGTGACTCAGCCAAGCATGGCACAACAGGTAAATCTAACATAACCTCAAAAGAACCAAAAAAAATCCCCCAATCAGTTGCTTATTAAAATCATCCTTTAATCGAAAGCGCTGTCTTCAGAGGATTTTAGGAGAGAGACCTAGAGATGCTTCTACCCATCCACCCGCTCTGCTTTTTGAGCCTCAGCCGTTCCTGGAGCGCAGGCAGCGCCGCGCTCCCCATCGGGGGACGCGTGGCTTTTCGGTTGGGGGGGCTGGGTGTACATGTGTGTGTACACACCTCCAAGCATATTCGAAATATTCAGAATATCCAGCTGGAACCAGGGTCTTCAGTTATTTCCGTATGTTTATTCAATGAGCGGAAGATAAGACCTTTTCTCATTGATATGACTCTCCATTTAAACCTCTGTTTAAAGTGACTTGAGCACATTGCCAATGAATGCTGTAGAATTCTTTCCTCCTTTCAGACCCCTAACAGGTTTTTATAGTTCAAAATTTGAAGACCAAAGTAAGAAACATGCACTTGAATTATCTCGAAGCAGTCTGTGTCAGCTGTATAAGGTTAACAACGGCTAAGCCAATTTCAACTAACCATTTACAGGATCAAGTGTCCAAATTCAAACAGCACGGTGATGAAGGCTTGTTCACATAGACTGGGAATTTGTCCAAGTATTTAAGGGTGATTTAATTTAATTGTGAATGATGCAATAGACATATGGCTAGGAAGTTATATGCCAGGAAACATGTTTTCTATAAGTATTTTAGCAGGCAGATGGCATACAATAGTTTTGGTGTAGTCATTTCCTCACCTCTTAAAAGTTGCTATTTAGGACAGATGAAATAATTAGATTCCCACCATCCTCCCAAGACACCACCACTGCTGACCCAGAGGATGTGCAACGTTAGAGGACTATTTCTGTACAAAATCCTATCAAGTAAATCAAACCTTACACTCACCTATCAATAGCCATTCAAGAGTTTCAAAGCATTTTAATAACTTGCCCACTTAAATCGAAAGTGAGTGAGTATTAATGCTTTACAGCACTCCCATGGCACAGGCGGGAACAGAGGCACGTGGAAGCGCTTGGAGCAATGCCACACCACAACTAAATCCCAAAAGCCAAAAGTTTTGCGCCTCAATCCTCAGCCTTAGCAACCAAACCCCACCACTTCCCAGACAGACCAACGCTTTCTGGAAATTACAACCGATCTCTTGCGTCCACCGCGCTCAGGCCTCCGAAGAACTGCTGATCCAGAGATCCAGCTTTCGGGAGCGGTACGAGCATCCCTACGCCTCTACGGGGCGGGACAGCCAGAGCAGAGCACGAAGCTGCAAATGAAACGGCATTTGAGTGAAGGTTGGGTTATTTCTCCTAGTCAAGCTTCTAAGATGCTGTTGGGACGACATCTCCTTTGTGTTAACAGGAGGCACGGGGCCAAATCCTGACCGGGGCTGAGCAAGGGGAACTCCTGTGCGCTGCTAACGCAGGACACATGCTGTCTGCTCTGAGCAGACGGCTCCTGAGGAATGGACCGATCATGATTCATCTAAGAAAGGGCAAAGAGCTCAAAAGCTTCCCTAATATTGTCATCCTTGTCGCGATTTCCTTAAGAACTTGTCACCTATTTGTTTTATTGTGTTTGGTTTTGCATGTTATTACGTTTATATTGTAACTCTTGGGGCAGGAAATGCCTCCTTTATTAATGCTTCAGAAACTACATCCTGAGACTCCTATCAAGGCATCCTTTGTGTGAAGGCTGTTCTGGAGAGATTACTGCCCTGATAATTTCTACATCAGAGCTTCTCCGAAGCCGTCTGCTTCTCCCAGTCCTGGAGGAGCCGCTCACCTCTGAAGGACCATCCCTGCGTGGGTGGTGGGCACCCTGCCCTCCATTTCAGGAGGATGCTGGATGAGACCTCTCTTGGCCCTTCACCTCAGCTTTACCCACCACTTGAAATGAAGGTTCTCCCTCTCCTCCCTTCCTTGTGATCTCAGAGGAAAACCTCGTGCTTCAGCAAGAAGTATGCAACTTGTCTGGGCTCTTAAATTTATTTCCAAACTGAGCACACAGAGCCTTTAATAACTATCATTTATGAAAGAACGCTGCCTTTCTACACCACTATTTATCTAGGTGTTTGTATTCTTTTTCTAAGTCTTATTTAAATATAGTTCTCAGAATTAAAGACCAAATATATGTATTTTTTTTTAACTTGGGCAAAGTTTTGCCTCTTCATAATCCTTGCAACTGCATTTAATGGGTGCTTGCTATTTATTACCCCTTGCACAGCTACTGCTTATTCATTTACACTCAGCAGAGTCATTCCTCAGAGAGAAACAGATGAAAAAAACCCAAGAATATCAGACTTTTGATCTGTAAATCATATATATTATTTTAAAAAGCTTTTGGAACTCTTAAAAAAAAGATGCATAGTTATTGCAACTATAATGTTCTGTTAATAAAAGTGGTATATTAAAACAAATTGCTTAGTATGATTATTCCACTAAAATCAATATCTTCAAATAATAAAGCAAATATGAAGCATACACACGACTACATTCAAGCAAACCATATGGTGGATAGATTGCTGAACAGTTTCACGCTTTAAACTTTTACTTGAAGATTGTTGGTTCAAATCTAATCAAGGCTATGCTCATTTACTACCTTCTGTCTGTTCAGTGCTTTGTGGGATATTACTAGGTCTTTAATCTAGTTTTAAGGGGCAGGCTACAATGTAAATCAAGTCACTTAAGCATTTTTCCATGAAACTGTTCCCCAGATGCATATTTTCCGCAGCAATACCGGAGGTTGAACGAGTCAGATGGAATTGCCTTGAAAAACAAGGCAAGAATTGGCAAAACGAGAAGCCTACAGAAAGCAGTAGCTTTTCTAAGTTGCAAGAAATGGGGCTAAAATGTGCAGAAAGAAACTCTGGCGCAGGACAGGCAAAAAGCCAGAAGATGCTCGGCCGGCGCTGCTGGTGTGACCTGGAAACAGTTTGCAGCACATTGAACACCGCAGGCAGGAAACCGCGCCAACCGCCCCGGCACAAGTGCTAAATAAAAACCTTTGTTGTCTTTGAAAGTAATTCCTCCTGGCTTTGTGACGGAAGGAATGAGATCCATGGAGATGATATCTCACCACTGACCGGACAGAGACAGCAATGTCAGAGAGCTCTGCAGCACCGGGGCATCCATCGGGTGCCTTTTCCTTCACGGGAAAAGGGCCAGCGGCTCGGGAGCCTACAGCTCGAGTCAGAGGGAACAAGAAAAGCCAGCAACAGCAGTGAAACCTAGCTGAAAACTCTTTCAAATAGTGCTTTGGTCAGCATGAGAGAACTGGCACTCACTAAAGTCATGATAATGCTTTGGAAAGAGCAAGGAAGCTAATCACACGCCTCTGTCGGATGCGGCCGTATCACTTCTGTCTGCACTAGGTCCAGTCGAACACACAGAAGTGTGATTTTAGATGGCGACTGTTGGTGCGTGGAGGTGATGAGATGCCCTCACAATCTGTTTTTTTGTTTTTTCTGGAATTCTGCACATTTGGTTGAACATACAGAGAATGACAAGTAGCTGCAGCAATGTAAGAAAATGAACAGGAGAGGACAGAGATGAAATAGTCATATTTCTGTTACTATCCATCAGTACTTTTGGACTGTATCAGAGTCTCATTAACCTGGCTGATTTCATTGACTGCTTTTCATTGCTGCACCGTCCAAAGTACTTAACTGTAATAAACAGCAGCACCACAAAACACCAATAAAAATCATTAAAGCATAAGTCTCGTAATTTAGTACAAAGATTAGCTTTCTCCATCCAGATCTGCAGACTGCTGATTGCAATTTATTTCTCCCATTTATGGATGTCATACAAACATGCAAGCTGGATTCATTGCCTGGGCTTTCCATCCATCACCAGCACTGCAGCAAGTCCATCTTGTTGCTACACCAAGCAAACAGTACCTGAGATATACGAGATGCTTAATTTGAACTTTAATTCCAAATAAATGCTATTTGCAATACTATGCATTTTAAATGTGATGGAATTATAGAATCATAGAATAATTTAGGTGGGAGAAGAGCTTTAAGATCAGTGAGTCCACCTGTAAAAGGTAGCGCTGCCAAGTCCACCACTAAAGGGTGTCCCTAAGTGCCATGCCTACATGTCTTTTAAACACCTCCAGGGATGCGCACTCGACCGGTTCCAGTGCTCCACAGCCCTTTCAGCGAAGACCTTTTTCCTGCCGGCTGTTTTTTTTCTATTTTTAATTCGCTGTCTTCGCAAATAACGCTTTCAATAGAGCCACCTAACTGGGGTGCCCTGTCTATTCCAAGTTCACATGCCGGGAGCTGGGCACGGTCCTTGCCAAAATCCTGGCGGGCTCCAGCCCAGCATCGCCCCTGCCCAGGATGCTGCGGGAGGAGGCGGAGGAGCAGCGCGGATCAGCGCGGATCAGCACGGAGGAGCACGGAGGATCAGTGCCCCTGGGCAGCCCTGGTCCCCCCGCCGCAGCCCTGCTGGTAGCCCAAGCAAGGGGCTGAAGGAGAAAACGTCCTGAAAGCTGAGCAGCTGCGGGTGGTGGTAGCTGCTGTCAGTAGGTGCAAGGGGTCGTTGATGAAGCAACACTGACCAAGATTAAGGGGAAAAAAAAAAAAAAAATCTACATTGCCTTTATTTCCAGGGAGAACACCCCCTCCAGCTGTAATTTACGTAAAGTAAGTACCACCTAAAAACTATGGTGGGATTTCTCAGAGAGAAACCAAAACTGTAATTAGGAAATAAAGGAATGGCTTTTTCTCTGAGTAAATATCAGGTTAGCGCCAGGTGTTACTGAAGCATCAGATGAGATGTAAAACTCATCAGTGGCGGCAGTGAAAGCCATCTTTAAAAGCACCAGGGGAAAAGGACTGGAAAGGGCTCTCATCTCCACCCTGGCAATTGCTGATAATAAAGTGCTGCTGTTTTCTACCTGGGAAATGAGGTCCCAGAGGTACAAGTCTTTCCATTTTTTCAAAGGAGGGTTTGTTCAAATACACAGACAAGAGCATCCTCAGTCATTAGCAACTCCTGCTGCTACCGACCCACCGCACTGGAAACTGTAATGGCCTGCATTCGAAATATCCTCTTGTTTTGAGTTTAAAGTCATGTCCTTGGTCTTAGAGCATAAATAAAATGAAATCGAAATCTAAGAGCCACTTCTTTGGTTGTCTTCTGAAGAGAAGGATGCAACAGCAAAACTATTTCAACTGCAGTGCTAGATGACCTGAAAAAATGACAGGGCTCTGCTAACAGTTATGAGCACACAGCTAAATTCAGACACCACTTATTTATTGATGTGTTTGTACAATAGGAGTGGCTGGGAAGGCTGCAGACTCCCAGGTACCTTCTGATGGCACATAATAAGCACAGACAACACAGACCTACAGTGAATAATAGAACAAAACCTTCTGGTATCACTGAAAATCAAAGTGCATATGCAAGCAGATGATATCCAGTTAAACCTCCTGGGAAGGGGAGTGAGGGGCATCTCACAAGCCTCGCTCTTGCCATGAAGGAGGCAGGTATTACAGGACAGTTGCATTAAAATATAAACATCCAACAGTATTAGTGTTTAAAATTATAGTGCTCTTTTATCATGCAAATTATAATGTATCATCCCATATAGTGCTATTGATAAGGTCCAGCTAAAGAAGCAGCATAAGACAGACATCCAAATTGTGGACACAATCCCAAACCTATATTCTCAGTACTGTGAGGATCTGAGGGGGGGGGAAATATCTATTTATGAGATAATAAAAGATGCATTAGAAATGACCAAGATGAATAAACTAACCACGGCGACAGAGAATTAATGATTCTGGTTTTTCCCAGAGCTGCAGGAAGGATTTCAGGCCCCAGCAGAGCTTTCCAGGCAGAGCACCTCTGTCCTTGCCGTGCTCAGGATGGCACCTCCTCAGCCACAGCAGGGTCACGGGCAGCCCACGGGCCCAGGCGCAGCGGGGATGGACCCAACACTGCCGGGCATCTCTGCCCTGTCCCCTCCAAGGGATGCAGCCAGACCAGCCACAGGGCTGTGGTTAAACCTTCCCATTTCTGATCCGGAAATACAAGCAATTATTTTACACAGAGGGAATCCAAAGCTGACTAGAAAAAAAACCCAAACTTGTTATTTCCAGTCCCTCCGCAGACTCCAGACCTCTACGTACCCACATTACTCTCTCCATTTGCACATACGAGCGGTGTTCCAGCAGGTCCACGTGCTCGCTGCACGGCCGGCTGCCCTGCGACCTGGTGCGCTCGCTGCGAGCCCCCAGCGCTGGCATCCCCAGGCAGCAGCCCTGAGACACGGTCAGCCTTCCACCGCTCCCCTTTGCCCACTATTAATAAACACTCTGGTTTCTCCAATCACAGTTTTCTTTCAGGTATTTTTCTTCTTCTTAGCTCCATCAAATGCATTTTCCCCCTGCGGTACCACACCAGAATTACAGCTGTGGAAGGTCCTGACACGATGCAGAACAGCTTCCCTCAGCTTTTTTCCAAAGAACTCTCCGATATGGGAATAGTTCTGGCTTGTGCTTTTAGAAAATCTTTTCTGCAAGGATCTCAAGCAATTACAATGAACAAAGAGCACCTTAATTTTATACAGACAGAACCCAGGGATCCATTAAGAGGGGAATAAGGGGAGGCCCAGGGGGATGCTGCGGAATGGAGCTGGGAGAGATGCCGCAATGGGGATTGAGGGGAGCAGGTCCATACATGAGCGCACGTGGATGCAGAAGAGCAAAGAGCAGCTGCCTGAGAAGGCCGGCAGTGTGCAGCCTTTGCTGTAACAGGAGTTGTATTTTCCCATGATATCCCATGCAGAAGGAGAACTGCAGTGGGCACAGCTTTTAGTGCTGCTCAACGTGACTTTGGCCGGGGCAGTCAGAGGACTGAGGGAATTTGCACCGTAAGTTTGAGATGAAGAACGCTACAAACTGACTGTTTTTTCCACCTCCAGGAACTTTTTCCTCTGACCTTTTGGGACACATCCCTTCTCAGCAGCATTTGTAATCTCAGGGAGAGCTTGGTGATGAGAAGTGACGCTGCATCATTTAGCTAAAGCTCTCTGGTGACACAGGGCACACAATCGATACGTGGAGGCTGAGGCTCCATTACTTATAAGAAGTGCTTCAGAGAGCGCTTTGGAAACGCAAGCCCTCTCCTGGGACCTCTCCTAGATGGTTTCAGATTAATTGTTGCAGGTTTGTTGGTTTGTTTTTATGGAAGAAAGAAGATTTGTTTGCTTTTTTTCCCTCTGGAGTTTTACCATCATCTTTTCTCATTAGGATGGTGGCAGGAGGTCAATAGAGTCCCCTGTCTGAGCGAGATTCCTCCGTAATTTGGAAAGGAAACTTTCAGAGCTGCAGCGTTCAGGGTACCTTCCCCAGTGTGTTGCTCTGTGTTTCAGAGCAAACTACAGAACACACAACCACCTCCCCACTACCAGCTTCTTCATTAAACACTAAAGCTTTATAATTACTACCAAGGCATCAGAGACAAATTGTGGCTTTGCTATTCTCCAGGCTCAGACTTGCTGGCTCAGTGGTCTCCCAGCCACGCTTCTGGTGGCATTTTATGACCACGCACAGGAACAAAGCAGAGCAGAAAATCGCTGCAGCCCGGGCTGCTTTGCTGAGGTCAGTCAGTCCTTCCTACCCAGAGGACAGGTCAAGAGCTGCCTCCCCTCCCTCTGCCCATCCTCCTTGTCACCATTCTCTCTGGTTTTTGGTTTTCTTAATTATTTTGGAATCTAGAGAATAATCTGTCGTCAAATCCTGCAGAACAAATTGAACATCAGGTTTTTCAAACCATTCTAATAAAGCAGATGGTATCACAAGCCTGTAAATCTCCTCCCAACTTCAATGCATCTAAACGCTGACAGATTATCCATTAATGGGCAGATTAATCCTGAAGAGCAAAAACAGTAGGAAGGAAAATACATGCTTTTGTCTCCGTAACAGGGAAAATGAACACGCTAATATGTACAACTCACAGGAGAGGTGCAGTTACATCCATTACAAGCACACGGAGTGACTGGCAGAGCCCAGAGGCGCTGGAAGACGCGCGCAGCCGCTGAGCACAAGGCGACGGCTTCCTCCGGCTGCCCAGGGCCTCGCTGGGACCAGAAAAAGAAAAATAACTTGACGATGGAAGGGGCAGGGCTGACTGTCCTGATGTTCGAGTCTACTTCTCAAACAGACCAAGTTATTGTCAGCACTTCTGATTATTTCCCTTCCCTTTCCTTTCCTGCTGGGCTGGGACAGAGCCTTCCCGCAGACCCTCTCCCTACCAAGAGCTATTTTGCTGATGTCCCTTTTGGCCAACTCCTCTTTGTCAGGCTCAACAGTAGCAAGTGCTACTTCCCTGGCCGTTGTACAGCCAAGTAAAGGATTTTTGGTTTTCTCTGCTGCAAGCGGCGGCCCCCCCAGCGCAGCATCCCCTTTTCAATGCCATCCTCTCCTCTCCCCGCTGCTGATTTGCTTGGCAGGTGTGAAATATTAATTGCCTCACATGGGAGCTTGGCTCACTGTCTGTCGCATTTGACTGAAATATCATTCTCTGCTGCAAATATAATTACTGGGGGTCTGCATTTTTAAAAATAGCCTCTTGCCTGTCTGTTAATTAGGAGCCATGCTCTGCTACACAACGAGATATTTTGGTTAATTATAAAAGAGAAAAGGACAAATTTGTCACGTCTTTTGTTTTCGTTCCACTGTGTCTCCCGGTGACAGCAGTGCCGAGCCATGATGGACTGCTCAGCTGACAGCACCAGATGCTCCCTCCCAAAACGGGGAGGGGGTCAGCGCTGGCTGGGATCTCAGCGCTGGGGGGGGGGGGGGGGTGTGTGCTCCCGCCTCCCCTCACGGCGGCGAAGTTTAAACAAAGGAAGGAAAATTTCAGTCAAAACCTAGATCTTCACTCCAATGCTCCCCCGTCAAATGTTTAAGGACTCCTCTGCCAGCGGTGCTGACTGGAGGCATCCTGGGCTGCCACTCCAGCATCCAGTAGACCCTCTCCTGTCCATCCTCTGCTTGGGCTGGCAACACGGCAGAGGTGGCACTAGTACCTCCTTCCCTCACCATTCCCAAATTAAGACCACCTGTCTTCTCAGGCTTGCTGAATGCTCACACCGATATTCATCCACATTTCAGGTTTGTTTCTTACAGAGAAGAAAAGAGCCATTTAATAGGTGCCAGCGCAAATAGAGGATAGTGATGACAAGTTTGGAAATGGCAGATGAAAGTGCTAACCAACCTCCCCTTGGCCTCATGTGCTAATTAATAATGTGTTAATAAACCTCCAGAAGAACAAAGATCAATAGAGCTGTTGCATTCCCGGGCCCTGCTTGAAACCCACCAGGCAGCAGCAGCAGATGCAGCCCAGGAGCGGGAAGGTCCAAGTGCAGCTTTATCGGTCATGAAACTCCCAGTTGTGGAAAGCAGCACCTACCCTTGGCACACACCAGATACAAGACACCGTTCTGATTAAGCAAACTCATTTTAACGGGAGTCATGGAAATAACCAGACGATCCCGTGGTTTTAAGGATGCGCTGTGCCATCAGGGCACGAGGAGGATGCGGAGGAGCCGACTGGCGCCTGGAGCTCCCAGCCAGAGCCCCAGCCTGCGGTCGGGGACCCGCACACCCTGCCACATCCCTGCCACATCCCTGCCACATCCCTGCCGCTTTCCTGCCACCCAGGATGCCCGGCCATCACTAGCAGAGGTCTCTACGTTGCAGTAAGGGGTTTGGTACACTGCTCTGAATCCTCATCCTCATGGCCAGCTTCAGAGATAAGTACCAGATCATCCTGATTCACGGCTCGATTCGATGCCCAAGAACCTCTGCAGCTGGAAAGAAATTTTCAGCAACCTGCAGGTGAAGGAGCCTCAGCCAGCTCTTGTCCATGGACCCGGGCAGCAGCAAGTAAGAAACCAAAAGGAGAGAGAAAGGAAGCAAGAGAGGTGGTGACAGTTTATTTCTTTGTCTGATGGTTGAATTGCCTGATATTCAGGTACGCACGTAGGGAACCAACCTATTCACCATGGTGCCATGGATTCCCTCTTCTTTTCACAAATGTAATTTTTAGCTCTGTGTTCATAAAAGATCAGCAGCAATACTTTGCACTAAGATGCATGTATAGAATGTTTCGTATTTATTCATGTAATTATCCAGCATTTCAAAGAACCCGTGATAACAGCTTAAATTGATGTATTAAACAGGCATAACAATTATTCCAACAATACTGACTGCTGTTCTGTCAAATAATCATTTCATATATATGAAGAAAGCTTTCAGAAATAGCACCATAATTCAAGATGTTACCAGATTAATGACACAAAAATCCATATCCTTTTCCTGAAGACAGACAGAACTTTGTATATGGAAAATTAAATATATATGTACAGAGCATATATGGAAGTATCATACATCAGAACCAGTAAGAAACAATAGAAAAGGGAGAGAAAAACATGGCATTTCTTTAGCCTAGAATAATTGTGCAAGGATTACACTGCTTCACTAATTTCTCCAGGTAACAAAGTAATCAGGAATAGAAAATGCTCTCTCTAAACCAGCAACCTGGATGGTATCTTCATGGCCCAAATTCCATCCCAAGCCAAGTCCATATTGTCCTCCCAGTCTTAGTCTTCCCCCAATGGTAGCTACTACTACTACTACTAATAATAATAATAATAATTCAGAAAGTTTCCAGTACAGGATAAGAAAATCCCACTAAATGGACTGCAGCAAATCTGTGCTTGCCTTCTCCTTCTGCTGATACTTCAGTAACACTTAGACGAGAGTGGCACAAATTTTATAACCTTGTGATGAAGATTAAAAAATAAAGCCCAGTAAAAATCTTTGTGAATTATTGAAACTGTAGCTCATTATAATGGAAGAAGTGAGCTTTTATTTTCAGTAAGTGACATGGGAGCAGAAAAATGGCAGGATAATGATGCTGAGGCAGAACAATTATTTCATTGTGATAGAGAAACATGAAGTTCATCACTTCGATTACTACCCTGATTTTTTTGCGCACCCAGTTTAGAGACCAACAAATCAGGAGGGCATCTGAGGCTCCATGTCTGCTGCTGGAACCTGCTCCCTGCTCAGGCACAGAAAGCTGACCTGCTGGGGTGGGTGCTTGGTGCTCCATCACGTTGCTGCATCCTCTGCCAGGCATCTTGTGCCCTTTCCAGCCTAAAGCACTGAATTGGTAGCAGCTCCTATTCCTCATTTCGCAATACAGAACTTTGACACAAAAATTTTGAGCTTGGACAAAAGGCAAGCTCAGGATCTACAAGGGTCCCACCCTTGGACATGTCCAAGCTGAGGGTGTGATACTGTTGATAATGATCAAAACCAGCTGGTAACTGCCTAAGGCAGAGCAGAAAAAGGAATTTGTTTTTTCTTGCTTGTGGGAAAATGGACAAAAAAACCCCTGCAGCAGGCACAAGCTTTCTCCCCAGACCTCTGACGAGCACCTTTCAGGAGGAACCTACTGCAGTGGCCATCACCCAAGAAGCAGGAGAGGCTTCCACTGGCGAGAGCTGCAAGCCCTGAGCAGGGAGCTGGTTACACCCCGCCTGCTGCTCCTGCAGCATTGCTGTTTACGCTGGCATTTCTGCTCTCCTTTGGGTATGTTTGCGTGACACTTTGCCCATAAAACATGTCACTGTGATGCACTGTGTAAGAGTGACATAACTTTTATCAAGGGGAAATTTAAGGCTTAAGTGCCTTTAAAATGCTGGCATCACTCACCATATGTGCTAGCTCTTTTTGAATATTACACCCATTATATGTAATTCTTTTTCCTCTTGGAGAAATATTAGCATGTACTTTTCTCCTCGTCAATCACTTTTTTTTGACCTTTGCATCATCAGCCGCCTTTAAGAGGGTCACATTTCTTCTGATGTCTGTGCCTTCCAGAGCCTCTGCTAACAACACCACAAAGCCAGGCTAGAAATAAGATTCTTGTACATTTATACAGCATGTTCCCTTCAGGGAATTCAAGCTGTTTTCAACTCAATGCGGAAGGTCCCGTCACTCACTAGAGAAAAGCAGCCATCGCCAGGGCAGAGACAAGCCGAACGATCCCTGTGCTCATGCGTGCGCAGAGCGGCCCATGGAGACCCTCTTGCTGGAAAACACTTTTATCCCACTCATTTAACAAGTGTCACTTCTGCTCGGTCCTTGCAGAGCCGTGGCTATAGCCCTGTGCTCCGGAGGGGCTCCCAGCCTGTCTGGAGCAGGGTCATCTCTCCCAGCACTCCAATATTTGCAGCAGGGGCTGCCCCTTGCGGGTTATATGCCCAGCTCCTGATATTGCAGGGTGCAGAGCATCGGGGCAACTGAAAGGACCGATCGAAAGTCTCTAGAGTGTTTTGGGGTAAGGACCACACCACAGAACCTCTAAACTGGGCACTGAGTTTGTAAGTAAGTTCTCACTTCTCTGCACTTTTTTTCAAACGAGGCAATATCCCTAAAGCTCAGAAGCAGAAAAACACAGAGCTATGTCCCAGCCCCCAGTTTGGCATTTACAACCAGGACAAGCTTTTCAGATACTTTTAAAGCCAGCCCATTTACAATCCACTGCCTCTACGTATAGACTGGGATTTCTTTTGTTGTTGTTGTTTACCATTTGCCCTGCTTCATAGCTACAAATCAGCATACTGGATCACAACCGTCTTGCAAAGACAGGACATCATCTCAGATAATTAGTCAGGCTGGACCCCTTGTTCTTGAGTTCATCACTGACATCTTCTTAACTGGAAAGGATTGCATTTCATTGTCTGTGTGCACGGGGTCAGGAACATATTCAAGGCAAAAGCAACGAAAAGCTGAACCAGACGAGATGATACAGAAAAGTGCTTCACAAATAAAGGTCCGACCGACCTCCCCACCAAGCGCTAATCCTGTGCAATCTGCTGTTGCCTTATGTCCCTCTGATCCCTCCGAACCCTGGCCAGCCCCTCACTTCTGCCCCATCTCGGGAGTGATCTGCAGCGCCGGAGGAACTGCGCCGGGAGCTGGGCATCCAGCAAAAAAAAAAGAAAAAAAAAAAAGCTGGAAAAGCCACTAGATGGCAGACAGACCGCCGGGAGCTGGAGCATCCCCCCGCCCCAGCAACCCCGCACGGAGCATCCCCCCCCTGCACCCCCCAGCCCCGCACCCCCCCTGCTCTGCCCTGCTCCCTGTTCGCTCGCATTAACCCTCTCCCGGTGCCGGTGGGTGTCCGTGTCCGTGTCCCCCCCCTTCCTCCGCTCTCTGCTTCTGCCCCTCGGGGCGCCGGGGAACCGGGGGACCAGCAGCAAGCGAGCTCCGCTAGCATCAATTGCGTGCAGAAATGATCCCCGTAATTACACCATATGCACAAATTGTACCGTATTAATCGCTCCAGAATGCTAATGACGCTGCCCGGGGGGAGCCTGCATCCCCCCCCGGGGGTTTCGCCGCTGAATGAGCCGGGGCTGCTTCGGCCCCCGGGTTTGCGGGGGGGCCGGGAATTAACCCAGCGCAGGGGGCTGCGAACTGAGCGATCCCGGCTTTTTCCCTGACGGGGGGGCGTCGGGGGGAGCCGTTGGTCTTAATAAGGGTTTTCTGTGCGGGTGCGTGCACCTTCGGTGGCTGTTGCTGGGGGTTTGGGTTGTAATTGTGATAACAGATGCTGGAGGAGAGAAGTTTCAGTCCTGGACCTCTTGTGCTGCTCATTACTGCCTCGGTGAGCTGCCAGTTACACCCCAAAGCTGCTGTTTAATGAGCCGCACTCAGCAGCAAGAATCAATTAATACTCAAGCACCTTGGCTCAGTCTCGGTAAATCCTAAGCCATTGAGTTAAAGCAAAAATAAGTGGAGAGCAAACCCTCGCGTAATCCTGCGCCGCGGGGCAGCTGCAACAAACCTGGGCTCTGCCGTTAGGCGAAACGTGTGTGATCCACGTTGCGGGCTCGGCTCCATCCTCCCCCCCAGTATCCCACACTCCGCTCCCCATCCCAGCCATCTGCAGTATTTCAGACGGTTTATTCGCGAAACATGCGGTGAGAAGGAAATTAAAAGCCCTACTGTATGTAAATGGGAACCTGTGCAAATGTGCTCGGGAGCTCTGAGGAAGGAGCAGCTGTGGTTTGCCAAGCCAACCAGAAAATTAAAAAGATTGTTTTACAAACGCGCAGAGGGCGCATGCATGTGCGCCCACACGTGTGCAAGGGTGACCCCGGCTTCGGGCAGAGCCGTGGGTCCCCTTCGCTCCTCGCAGGGTGGGAGCAGTGCTTGCCTGCACCGGAGCGAGGGCAGGAAAGGCTTTGCAGTCCCTCGCTTCTCAAATCCCCTCTGCCAAAGACCGCTTTCATCCTGAGAGCGGTGAAAGGCAATTGAGAGGGATGAGATCTGTAGCTTTGAGCTGCAGGGGAGGTAATAAGGCAGTTGAAAGTCTCCTTCCCTTCTAGGTCAGTGCTTTCCAGACAGGTCAGGGATCCATCCGTATGTTTAACCCCCTTTTGAAGTGAGGAGGACACCCTTGTTTTCAGGGCTCAGCAGAGATGGGAAAACTCAATCCGCTTCAGAACATCGCAGGAACCCCACACCTGAGGTGCGCAGTAGATGCTTTTGCTCGAGGCTCGTTCTGCAGCGGAACTGAGTTCACTGAAGGTAACAAAGCTGCAGAGAAGCGACTCGTGTCTGTGTGCCCACGGTCAGGAGCCGTGCCGGAGGGCGGCAGCTCCGAAGACGGCGGTGAAGGAGATGGCAGAGAAACACCTGCGAGCGGTGCCTGGGTGCAGGGTTACGTGCCAGGCTGGGCTGGCCCATGGCAGCTGTAAGACACATTCCCAGAGGCTCTCCAGGGATCTTCTTGCATTCTTCACGCACGAGGCCTGAATATATTTCTTGCTGCGGGTTATAAGAATTCACTCTTACAGTCTAATTTAATGAGGTGTCTTAAATGTGGATTTAATCACAGCATTAAGGTAACGGTCACTGCATTCAAACTGGTGAGTGCGAACATCTTTCCTGAGCAGACAGCTCTGCTGCATCCTTATTAATCCAAAAATCATATCCATATTAATCACTCCACAGATTATTACTCAACCCATATCCATTACCAACCTGCTAATCCTCCAGCCCATGCACTGGGGTATCAGCTTCCCCACCAGCCAGCTCCTCGCTGCTCCTCTGCAGATGGAGAAAGAGATTCTGCCTTGTTTCAGAGGTGCATCCTTGGCAGCGAGAGCCCCGCAGAGCTCCCCACTTAACAGCTCCGTATCAAAAGGCAGTCAATTTATTTGTGTGTGTGTGTAAATGAGGTATTTGTTTGAGACCTGCAATTAGTACAGTGCTGAGACCACTGTGGATGCATTCCCTACAGCCTTGCCATGCCAGCACGCACTGAGCCCCCACAGCGCCCTGCTGCTCCGGCTCCTGCCCCAGCGGGAGGAATACTGCTCTCGTGTACCAGACAAGGAATTACAGCATCTCTGGAAGGTGATTTAGCTGAGCTGGGGTGACTTAGCTTCTAGAAACACTGATCTCTTTTATATATCTGTAGTGGGAGAGGTGAAGCTCACCCATTAGCATGATAGGAGCTGCTGGCCAGGGCCATTATTTTGCTGCTAGTGTGGCAGCCAGCAGAGCATATAATCCTACTGGAAGTATTGGGCCATCCTCCCGCTTCTACCTGTATAGGCAAAAAGGCCAGGCCACACACAGAGCAATACTCTGAGTTCTCTCCCAAAGTGGATTTGAGTTTTTTTCTGGTGCTTGATCTATTTGTTTGGTGTATTTGTTCTGTGTGACTAGCCTTGAGCCACTTCCCTCCCGGGCAGGGTGCTGGCGCTCTGACCTGTGCTTGTCATAGGCTAAAATGCTATTTGAGCACATATAAAATATGCATGAGGTCTGTGACCTAGTCTATAAACTCCTGTACAGCCTGAGGCAATGCCTTTGTGGCGAGCTCAGAGAGATTGCAGGTTCCCGCTGCAAAAATCAAATGAACGTCAAAAGGATGCTTAAAAACTCATGCAAGAGCAACTCTCCCCCCCCCGAGATCATCCCAACACTTCCCTTTGTGGAAGCTGAACACAGCAAAAAAAAAAAAAAAAAAAGAAAGAAAGAACTTTTAGGCATTTATATCTTCTCCTCAAAGCTCAGCCTAATTGAGTGCTAACAAAAGAGAAAATGCTTTCTCCTCTCCAGGCGGCCAGCAGCGGCTGGAGCAGAATGACAATGTGGCCGTGCAGAGCCAGCCGGCTCGGTGCAGCCCTGTCCTGCATCCCAGCGGCTCCTCGGCCGCCCGCTGCCGCCTTAGCACCAAGGGCGCGTGTGTCCAGAGCCAACCCCGGCGCTCAGCGGGGACGCGGCTAATGAATGTATTAGTCTCCGGTGCTTGTGCGGTGCCTTTCATCTGAGGCTCTCAAAATATAATTAAGTCTCCCAACAACTGCGTAAGGGGTGGGAAGTGGCTCTGTTGTATTCTTCAGAGGGGAAAGAGGCAGGTTGCTCACATGGCAAGGCAGCAGCAAAGCTGGGAGCGAACCACAGGGGAGAATAATTCTCCCCACTGCAGGAGTAAACGGAGGATATTTATTGCTTTGAAACACCGGGAGGCTGCGGTATCTCCAGCTTTTGTGTCTATGGAGCTGGAGGTCCCGGTACTGGGCTCTTTGCTTTAGCCCGTAGCCTGCCGAAGGTGGCAGGGAGGTGGGGGAGCTGGAGGGGGTCTCCATCCCCAGAGCAACCCCCCCATTCCCCTCCCCACAGGGCCGGTGCTGCCGGGGAGGCAGCTCTGCGCACCAGGGGATGGAGGTGAGCTCCTGGTCGTTGCAAGGAGAACGGCAAATGCCCATGGCTCTTGGTGAGGGCTGAGCAAAGCAAAGCAACCACGGCAAAGGAGAGTTTCCAAACTATAATAATCATTGCTGATTTTGCTTTAAGTGAGTTACAAAGCAGAAACCCCATGTTTTGTATTTCATACTGCTAAGAGAGCCTCCTGCTCCCTCCCCAGCCTCCTCCAAAAGAGAGATGGTATGAGATAAGCTCGAAGCATCGAGGAAGGACACATGCACAACCCCATGTGGACCCAATTACGGAGCTCCAAAATTTGCCTTGAAGAAAGTCTGGACGAACGGGATCTATTTATAAACCCGCAAACATTATTCCTGGTGCTCAGGCCATAGACAAGCTTATTTCCAGGAGCAATAAGGGCAAAATGGCAGTCATAAAGCTCCAGTAATCAAATGTGAAAAGAACAGCCCAATTCATTAATACCCAGGCAAGCTGATAGAGCCATTCTTAATTATCAAATATTACCATGGAGTTAATTTTTACCTGAGTTATTTAAGCCTGGCCATCCTCCTTCCATTTTCTCAGACATTTTGCCATAGGGCAGCATTGAACATTTGTAATTAGATTCCTTCACTGGAGTTAATTATGAAGCGACAATAAAGCCTGAGTGCTTTCCATTTTCATAAGTATTATTTTGAACTAAAAACAAATCCTTTATTTTGGCATCAATATTTGTAATTTTAAGTTTAACATGAACCCTGGGGTGTACTCTTGATACAAATAGATATAGACACATTCACGTTGTATTATGCTGTACATCTATTTTATATTGTGTTATAATACTTCCACATTATTTTATATAAACTTGTCTGCACAAACATATCTATATACTGGAGCAGATATGAGATTTCTCTTCTGGAAGAGCTCTAAATTAATTAGCTACTCTTCATCCCGTTAATGTCAGATCAGTAGCCCCCGCTAGCAACATTAACACCCGGCACCTGGGGAAATGTGCCACCATAGCAGGCATGGTGAGGGGGCCTGAGTGTCCCACGAAACAATTCAGGATTAGGGAGGAGGAGTTTTAGCATGGTTATTAGTGATGTGCTCCATTTTAAGCAGTGAAGTGTCCACTCAACACGAAACTAAATTTCCGTTACAAATGAGTTAGCCACTTAGATGTAACAAGATCACGCGTGCTTATTGGAATAAAAAGCAAGAGATTTTTGTGGGTTTTATTGCCAGTTTAAGATAACTGTCTGATCACATACAATTATGTCACCCTCTAGCCAAGCATTCACTAGCATTCTCTAAGAAGAGAAAAGATGCTGGAATTTAAACAATTAATGCCATGATTGTATTTGATAATTGAAAGTGTCACCGCCATTAGCTCACCCTGATAACCAGGCTTGAAAAGCCAGCACCAGGATGTCCAAAACTCTTTCCACTATTTACAGAGTGACGGTGATTAAGCAACTGGGCAATCTCATATATTCAGAAGGTGAAATAATAAAAGCTGGCCTAGGGGGTGCAGAGGGTGAGCCCAGACAAAGCTAAAATTGGGGGGGGGAGTAAACTCAAAGCTGTTTTGCTGCTGTTTCAGAGAGAAAAATTGCCCCAGGCGGTCTGCAGAGCTGCGGTACCCCAGCTCAACGCTGTAACAGCAGCCTTTTGGAGGGACATTTGCTGGGACCCACAACCTTACCCAAGTAAGGTCCAAACCTGCTGTTTTAGTGATGCCTTCCGAAGGGTGTTTGTGGCTCTTCACTCTTCTACACTCACTGGACATAGGAAATGATAGAGGAATCTAAGCCATCTGCATTTTATATAACCATTATTAAGCATCACTTGACCTTGTCAGTGCCAATAAAGCCCTGTGAAGTGCATGCCAGATAAAATGTAATTTTTAGTTGAGTATACTTATTATATTAACTATATTAACAAGGTGCAGATGAATACAAATGACCCCATGGTCAATGCTGTCAATTCACGTTGAAATTTCTTTTCCCTTTGCTGAGCTGGAGGAGTCAATAACCTCTCAAAGGTGGCACATGGAGCAGAAATGCTTCCTGCCAGCAGCTGTCCTGCTGCCTGCCTCCAGCGTCTCTACTACAACGCAATGGCCACAAGCAAGTCAGCACAGGGATCAGCATCTCCGGAGGTCCCTTGTAAAACACCTTACCCTCTCCTCCAGCCCTCAGGAAAGCTCTGGGAACCTCAGTTCAGTTCATATTTTATTCTTGGTATAAATTTAGGCTAACCCAAGGCACAAGTGAAAAACAATCACCTCCTCTTCTGTTCCCTAACTTCACAAATCATGTGAAAATTCACTCAATATTGGGTTGACACAGACCAGTTCAGCACTGGAATGATTACAGGACCACCAGCAACAGAGCTGAGAGAGCCCATGGGATCAATCTGCCAGGGTTAAAATCTACTGGTTCAAAGTGGGAGATGGCAGGATGTGGCCCAACTGCCTTTCTAAGGTTCATGTCAAGCTTTGCTCTCAATTTGAGGAAAATAAGATAAAATGACCTGCCGGAGGAGCAGACTGCCACACTGACATGATATATTTGCATTAGCTTCAAATAGGAGTAGCTTCCCATCACCCTATTAGCACTACACTAAAACAAGCAGACTTGGTGTCAAATGTCTGTATAAAAACTACATCTTGGGGCAGCACAGAACTCCCTGCTGTGATCCACAGTGTGCCATGCCTTCCCCTTCTGGGTTAGATTTATCCCTTTTAGTACCTCATTTAGAAAGAAAAAAACCCTAAGATCTGTCAGAAAAAGCAGTAAGACCTCTTGTTCCAGATCCCCATGTTTCTTTTTTAATGCTTCCTTAAGGGTCTCCATTTTTCTGTCACTTATCATCATCCAGAGTAATTTTGGGCTGTTAGAGAAAGTTCATTGCTGTAATTGCAACCATATTGGTCATTAAAGTTGACAGACAGCTGCTGAAGAAGTCACTTGCTGATTCCTACCACTCAGCAGATGCCTCTCAGCGTTTGCTAAAACGTTAGCTTGAATTTATGAAATGGAAGCAAATGCATTTTACCTTAAGGACTGATAATTTCAAGGAGGGGAAACCATGAAGAACTCTTCCAGGCTTTTTATTTGTAAACAGCATTTGCCTGCTCGTTCCCGAACTGGAGTGGAAGTGCCCAGTGCTTCCCGCAGCCGGTGAGGCTGCCTGCGTGCCCTCTCCTGCCTGCAAGGACCGCGGCTCCTCGGAGAGACAGCTCAGCCCTTCGACCCCTTTGTCTGAGATGATGAACTAGCACATCTCACGGGACATTTCTGAGCTTGAGGCCGTTTAGCAACGATGCTAAAACTCTGCGCTGACAGCTCTCGAAGAGCAGAGGCCAGCGAGGACGGCAACAGCCTCACCTGCCCCGCTCGTGGAGCAGCATCGCTCTCTCCCTCAGAGCTTCCCCACATCTACCGCACTTTGCTTTTCATTTACTCCTGGAAAAACTTTCCCTGCTGCAAAGGTAGAAGTTTCTTTTCAAAGGCTGGAGGCCAGGGGCAATCCCAGACCCCCATCCAGCCCAGCTGCACCCCTGGCTTCGCTAGGCAGGCGTTATTTCCAAATTTCCACTTACCCATTTATTGCTGGTGTGATTCAGTGAGTAAATATTTCTCACCAGTATACTCAGCTTCTACAATAAATGCCACACACCACATGTTAGAAAATAAGGACCCACACAGGAGGGCTTTTTTAACCAGTAAACTTTATTTATATATAACAACAGTACAAAGTGAGTCCTTGGCTTGCAAAATAGGAGTGTTTCATATTTACAATAGGTACACAATAATATATTAGAATAATAACAAAACCCCCTTTTTCCTTGGAACATTTTTAAATACTTAAACTTTCTTACATTTTTTCCACAACACTTGTAAAAACAACAAAAAACAGACAATCATCTTAAAAAAAAATATAATACAGAACTCCAGTGTGTCAAGTATAACGGGGAGGGGCGGAGCCAGAGAACGATACGGTGGAATGGGTACGGATACAAATCAATTCATTATTCCTGCCAATACACAAATCCCCTAAAGCTGGCATGTGTTTATTTTAAGGAGGGGGGCAGAAGAAATCAGAATCTGTTCCATGGCTGATACCTCTACATTCTGTGACATTTTTGGGGACTCCAGAAGTTTTAGTACCTGTACATTCCCTTCCCCTTGTTGCTTCCCACCGCTTCTCGTAACGGCCCCCAAAGTGCCATTAACACAGAAACACTCATCAATAAGAGAAGGACATCCTACTGCAGTATCTTCTGAAGCTATGAAAAAACGTGGCAAAATCAGCTCATCAGCTAATTTCCTTCCAACGGCTCCTCTTGCAGGTGCACCTTTCTGCTGCTCAGTCCATGAGATGGGAACATCTGATGGAGAAGCTGTTGCATAAACTTCCAAGCTTATTTGAAATAGAGGTATTAAAAATCTCAAAGGAAAGGCCATACGGGAGATCTCGTGTTTGATTCAGCAGCCTCAGGAGGCCCAGAGAGTTTGGGATATTGTCCATGCAATTGGATGGACCCTGCAGGTCTTTTGAGCATGTTCTCATGCGCTGCAGGAACAGTATTATATTCCACTTTTACAAAGAAAGGAGGAGAGGAATGGGTAACACAGGGGCAAACGGAGATCTGAAAGAACAAGCACACAGACACCGCCGTGCTCACCGCACGGCCAAAACACTTTCAGCTGCATTTGAGCTGCTCCCGCTGCAACCGCAGCAGCAACGTCAGCGCAGACGCCCGGGCGAGACGAGGAGCTGCTTTTCCAAGCACGGGAGCAGTTGGTCTCTGCCGTCCCGTGCTGCCCCACTGCCTTCGCCTCCCCACCTCCCACCCCCGGCACGGTCCCCGGCACCCAGCAAGCACCCTGGGCTGCAGGATGCGTGCCGGAGACCCAGAGTTTTCTGCTAGGAGCCAGGAAGGCAATAGGTACCGCCTGCGGCTGGGATGCTGGCCTCTGTGCCGTGCCTTACCCAGAACAGGACCTCTGCCCGAAGCTGGGGATTTTTCATGGCAAACAGAGGCTTTGCGCAAAGCCTTCCAGGCAGCAAAAATTGGTTTGAGGACTCCCATCCTCTTCCCCTTCAAAACTAATCTGGCTGACCTACATTTAAATTGCACATTCAGGGTTGCTCAGCTCAGCGGATCCTGAATGGCACCTTCTTCGCAGTGTACACTGGTGTCTTTTACTCTGATTATTTCCCACAGAATGTTTAATAAAAAAAAACCCACACCACCATCCCATCCATACGGGTGTTGGGTGGCCTCATAGCTGTCACCAGTGCTTTGCCTCCAGCCTCTGACCCACCGGTCTCAGTGGCCTCGGGCGAAGGCTGGGAGGAGGCTGGGGAGATGCGGGCGTTTTCACCGAAGACACATTCACTAAACAGACGGGACTGCTCACCTAGCTCTACCTAGTATGCAACTATATACAACGTCGCAGCTCCCTGCGTTATTGGCTTGCGGTTTATGGTACCAATGCGATTCTGAAATAGGATGGCTGAATGCTTTGTGGCATTTTAATGCATCTTTGATGTCAGTTATTTATCCTTCTCTGAACGCTTTTCCTTCTCTCCAGGGTACAGTCTCTCGTGAGCTTCCCCTGATGTCCCAGCTTATTCAAGTCAGTCTATTTTAGTTTCATTTAGTTTGGCGAGCTGAGTCCCCGTGACAGGTGAGCTCTGACAGCACTGCAAACTGGATGGAGAAGAGCCAGCGACCGGTGAGAACGTGGCTGGGCTGCTGCCAGGGAAGAGGTTCGAGGCACAGGCTGGGACAGGAGCATCACAGGGACCGTGCCGGGAGCTGCGCTGCCCTTTGCCAACCTGCTGCCCAGGGGGACAGCGAGGGCAGCGGGCAGGTCGGCGCTCCTCATCCCCGCTGGCTGCGTGGGACTTCTGGAAAGAAGACCTCGCTTGTAGGTCGTGCCCACCGGAGGAGGGAAGCGCTCTGACCCTTTCCAGGCAGACTTAGACGACTCACACCGAGGCGCTCAGAGTCGGCAGCGTGCAGGGACGCAACCCCAGAGCTTTAAGCCCTCTTGCTTTTGTCCTCCGCACACCCACCCAACTTGTTTCCTACATTACAACATTTTTGGTGAAGTCCAGCTGAAGGTAGGAGAGAGAACTTACGTGGGGACGGGCCGTGAGGATTTTAAGACAGTGTGTTGAAGGCACTGCTGTGATGAAGGTCTCTGTTGCCACCGCGTCGAGCGGCTGCCCTCGCCATCCCCACTGTGTCGCAGCACCGAGACTCTGCGGGAAGGCACTGCCGTCCGGCACGGCCACGTCCAGCCGCTTTTGGGGAGAAACCTCCCCGCCACGCGTGCTGCCGGGGATGCTGCTGCCCACCAGCAGTGAGGCCGTGGCTGCGGTTTTATTTCTCAGCGCTGGTTCCCGTGGTGGGTCTTCACGCAGCTGCGGACTGGTCCGTGCTGGATCCCACTGGGGCTCCAGCACTTTGGCTGTGCTGATCTCTTCTGCCTTCCTTTAAACATAAATTCATCCTTTATGGCAAAGCGTGGACCACTTGACGTCCACATCCTCTGTACTTTGGTGGGCTGCTCCACAGCAGGGCTCATGCGGAGACAAGCTTGCCTATAAGTTAGACTCTTGTATATGGGTTTTTAATAAAGGCTTTCAAGGTGGAGAAGCATTTGATTAGCACCTTGCTCCCCCTTGGAGTGGGTGCTTTGATAGCTCATGAGCAGAAGATTAAATGGAATTATTTAAGCAGTGACACCAGGCAGAGAGATTCCGGGAAGTGACGTCTCCCACTTTGATGTCAAAATACCTGAAACGAAGTGAACCGGAGAATCAAAACACCAACTGGCCTTGCAGGAGGAAGGGGGCAATGAGAGGGATGTGAAATCGTTTCATCTAAGGCAAAGTCACTGCCCCCTCCTGACCAAACCTCGAGTCCAGTTTGCTGCAAGTGCGAAGAAAATGCCATTTTGAGATCTGAGGCTTCCTCTTCCCAAAGGAGTAACTGAAAAGTTGGATGCAAACAGGGCAATAGATTACAAGCACTTTGCCCCAAGGGGATATGTTGCTTCATTCTGTATAATTGCCTGTAAAGATCCGTAATTCATGTCGACCACCACAAGTAGACGCTTGGCAGATTATTTATAGGCCACCCCTTCCAGTCAGCACCATGCTGTTCCCTATGCCATCCTCCTAAAGCCTTTTCAGATGATGGAAGAAGAGATGTTTCTGCTGCTTCCCTCGGAAGTCAGTCAAAAGTGTAATAGCTTACTGGTTTGCAAAGTGCTCCTGCTGCTTTCCCTTTTCTCCTCTGCTCACCTTCCTTCCACAGCACAGAAAATAAACTGTTGTCCCCTTCTCCGCTTGGCGCGCTGGTGTATTCATGGAATACAGACCCCGCGTTTAGCCAGCACGGACACGTTGGATTCTTTTAATCCTTGCTCACAAACCAATCCCTCCGGGCTCTGCAATTCTTTTTCTTTTTCCCCCTCATCTTTACCTTCCGGGATAATCCCAGTTTACGGGCCCTTTCCCAGGCTCCTGCCAGGGGAAGGGGGAGAGGCTGTTACAGGGCAAACCAGCCAAGCAGCCAAGACGTGGAAGAGACTGGTCACCGGCATCGCTGGCATTGCTGCTGGGTCGCTGCAGCACCCACCCTCAGCACTGCCCAGCAAACCCCTTGCCAGGGTACCCAGGGGATGCTTGGGGACCTCCGCCTTTGCTGAGAAAATACTGGGGAGGGGGGAATGACAAAATGTTCGTTTATGGGATGCTCCTGGCCAGAAGGTAGAGAGCAGGAGGAGGAAAGTGGGCTTAAAAGCAGCTACGCAAAAGCCTCTCCAATAGATGTGAAGAAAAGAGGACCACGAGGGCCTGACGCGGGCTGTAGGGCAAGCACACATTCACCAGCACCCAGGTGATGAAAAGCCAGGTCTTTGCTTTGGGCAGCAGTCATATTTTGTGAATCCTGCAGAGATAACTATTCAGACTAATATTTAGGAGTGTTTGGAAACCATCTCGAAGCCATTTGGAATGCTTTCTTTGGGTTTCAGAGTACCATAAGAATTTGGTGAACGATCTGAATACCCAAAACAATGACCACAACTAGAATATAGATCTGGAAACCACTCACATAAGCTTCATGCCGGATCACTGTGAAAAGCAGTAACAGAAACCTGTAAAAAATGAGCCTTGGAGGATTTCAAAACCTGACACTCTGCAATCCCCTGTAACACCAGCAGCAAAGAGCAGGGCAGGCTGGCGGCTGCCACAATGACGGCTCATTCACCACGTCCGCGGCACTGGGATGCCAGACTTTAATAGGACAACGCGGACCTTTGCACATTTTCTGTCTTTGAAATTAGATTCACTGCGCAGGAGAAGGATCCCTGGGAAGGGAACTCTCCCGACAACAGGCAGTACGAATCCTGCTCTGCTTTCAGTTGCTCTGTCTCTGCCAGCTGTCTCCATGTCTCAGTAAATCCAAGCCCTCCAGTTAAAAGGCTGAGGCTGTTGTAAATGTCAAGAACTTATTGCACAATGTTGATCATTATCATTAGTATTTTCTTCCAGAGTATTAATAGGGCCTAGAGAAACTCACAAAAGTGGATTACCAAAAGAAAGCGGACTCGGCATGGCTTTTACTGAACGGTCATTAAAACAACAAGTTTCCTGAGTATTTCTCTACATGCTTCTCCCCTCCCCTGTTGCTGGCTCCCCTTAGAACTGCGTCTCGAGACCAAAAGCCGGCAGCTCTCCCAGTGCACAGGGAGCCCGCGGTGACCCTCCCGGGCTCCTCTGGGCAAGAACGGTGGAGGAGTTGGGATGGATATGAAAATGGATTTTCCTTCGACACACACCAGCTGCAAACTAAGCTCCCAGCCTGGCATGGCACTGCCTGGGAGGGCTGAGCAGAAGCCGGGAGCTATTTTGCTGCCACTGCCAAGCTCATGCAGTCAATACTTGTATTTCCATTAGACCTAATCACCCTGTCCTCCCCACTGCAGCCTGCACAAATATCAATATTTATTACAGAGAGAAATATTTACAGCATTCCTTCCCCTCCTGGCACTCTACAAAGGGACACACATAAGCTTTGGTGTCTTTGAAAGAAATAACACTCACAAACATTTGCCTGTCACTGGCCACAAGAACATGTGCCTGTCGGGGCCAGCAAGGAACCAAATATCACAATGAGACGCCGAGACAGAGACAAGACGACAGTGCTAGCTGGCCTGTGGAGTGCTGGTTAAGGTTTTCCCTTGCCTAGAGCAAAGATTTCTTTCCCCTCCCCAGTGGAAATACAAGTCCTGTGCCTGACCCCGGGCGACACCACGAATGCTAGCAGAGAAACTCAAAGGGAGCCTGTGCTGATCAACTCTGCAAGCCAAACAGAAAAGCAATAAATATCTCATCTCGCTACGTCGAGTCTTTTCAAGTATCGCTCACTGTAAACATTGGGGGTTTGTTGGTTTTTACTGCAAGAAATCAGAGGTGGCTGCCAGAAACTACCACCAAAACGCAACCAAGGAGGCTTCATCCCAGCTCTGCCCGACGGGGAGAGGGCAGCCGGTCGCTTCTGCGCAAATTGTACCTGCAGAAACCGGCAACGCGCCGACTGTGGCCGGGCACCACCGCGGCCACGCCGCCGCGCGGGACGCTGCCGGATCACCGCGGCGGCACCGGTGCCCGGCGAGGCGGAACAGGGGTGGAAAAGGGGAAAGCATTTAAAACCAGATCTTTCCTTGTTCAACGGTAAATGGGATTTAAAAAAAATATAGATATATTGACACTATATAAATACATAGATAAAGCTGGATTTCAAGACAGGTCGGATGATCTGATGGTTTTGCAATTCAGGTAAAGTTCCTTCTAGTGCCTATAAGTTACTCAGCCACTGAACTATTTTCTGGCTAAACTGCTATTTTACTTGTGTAAAAAGGTGTGGTGCAAACTTGTGCTCATATTTTTTATAAGATCCCAAAAAGAAGAAAATTTCAGTTTTCCAAACTTTCCAATTGGCGTAAGAGTCCGTTCGCAGAATGCTTGAGCCGAGTCCTCAGGAGTCTCTTGAGGACAGGATTCAGAGCTGAACCTTGTTGCCAGGATTATCTCTGTGGCCTCTGTGGTTTTTGCTCTATTTCTTTTTTTTTTCTCCTTTTTTTTCTTTTTTTTTAAAAAAAAACCTTTAAATAAAGTTTTATTTTCTAATATACATCAAACAATTTTCATGCAAAGCAGCAGTCATGGAGACATCCAGACTTTCCAGGCTCCTTCTTTCTATGTATGCTCGAAAAAATGATCCATCTTGATTTGACTTTGATTGAGATGCTTTCTCTTTTTCTCTTCCTGCCTTTTCAAACCAGATCCTATATGATTTTGAACACAGTCAGTCCTTGGGCCAGTCTCTGCTCCCCCGAGAAGAGCCTTGGTATTTATATGTGTCCGGCGCCTTTCTTGCTTGTTCTCCCTCTTAATTCCCGAGAGTCCGTGCAATCCTCTGCCCTTTGCCGTCCGTGAGCACCGCAACCTTTCTTCAGCTCTCAATAGACATGGCACCAATAAGTTGCTCTACTTTGTATGCCAGACGCTGCCTACGTGCCTGTTCATCCTGCTCCAAAGCCCCAATGAGCTGGTATAGAAAACATAAAAAGGGAGAAAAAAAGAGACAGAAGTCAGTGTGTGAGAGGGGGTGGTAGAGGTGGGTGGGCAGCAAGATGTGAGCAACTTGAAATGCGGATGTGTGAAACTTAAATAACAAATGGCAACGCAACGCGACGAGCGCTTCGCCATGCCGCAGCCGTGCTCGTTGATTTGTTGGACTGCTCAGTGCACGTTACCCGCACAACACAATCGCTCCCGCTTTTGTACCTTGGACTCCACATTTCTTGTCTCGTTTAGCATGAAAGTTATGAGATTTTTAAGCCCTAATCGGAAAATAGCTGTAGCATTGTATCACAAATGCATACATGCAATTAAATGACAAAACCCTTCCTTTTAACGGACATAATTGCAAAATAGGTTCTTCTTACACTGAAATGAAGGGGTGGAACAGATGGCGAGAACTTGGTTTCAAGTGATGCATTCATTAAAGGAGCTCACGCTGCCAGGGATTCTTTGCAAACAGGAGTCTGCGTCACTGCAACATGGGATTTGTACCGCACTGTTCCCAAAAGACAGGGATGTTTCTGGGGAGCTTCACTGGGTCATGATGATTTTCCACTGCATTTAGGAGTGGGCTGCACTGGGCGTATGCCAAGGCTGAGGAATCCAGTCGCTTCCACAATATTTTAGCTCTCAATCCTCCTGGGAAGTATGCTACGGGCACGGCCAGGACCTGAACCTCTTTGCGTGTGAACAGAACAGAGCGGGACAGCAGCGGCACGAGCTACGGTCGTGCTGCGTCGAGGATGAGGAGGAGGAAGGAGCTCTGGGGGGGCAGCGAGGGGGAAAGCTGCGTGACCCGCTGCCGCGCCGAAGCACGGCTCCTCTCCCACGCCGCACGTGCATCCCCCCCCCCGCCAGGGGACACCCACCTCTTCGCTGTACTTGCTGACGTAGGAGTAGATCTCGTTGAGCGCGCTCAGCATGTTGAACTCGACGGAGTGCAGGCGCGACTGCTCGGCGAGGTAGGCGTTCATGTCCTGGTCGCTGATGGCGGGGAGCTTGGCGATGTCTGCGTAATACCTGCGGGAAGGAGAGGCCAAGGGAGGCCGTGAGAAACACGAAGGCTCCAAACGCCCCTCTTCTCCTTGGGATTTCAACAAAGCTCTGCAGGTGATGTCAGATATAGGAAATCCTGTTTTAAATTAAGTTAGTTAATCATTTTCAACTTCAAACAATTTTAATAATACCCAGAGAAGTAGCCAAGATCATCCTGGTCCTTTCTATTCTTCCTGATCGACGGTGCGTTCCTCTTGGCAGAAAAAGGAACCATTGACCCACTACAGAGCGACCTAGCGGTCAAAGTGAGGAGGGGATACCTCCCCGAACGACCACCGAAGACCACCCGAGACCCCCGCGCATGCGGAGGAGGCATTTGATGTGTCATGGTTATACGATCCTATGCATATGCATTAGAGAGTTTGAATATGTACTAGGTAGGAGTAGTTCAATAAATTAGATGCAGTTGTTACTGTACAAAAGGGACACACCTGATGAATCTGGTGTGCTTGATTTGTGGAAAGTCCACTGAGCACCCAGGCCCGAATAAAAAGCAATATCTTTCCTGAGTGTGTGAGATTGATCTATCGCACTCCGGGTAATGAATCCACTTTTAGGACAACACAGGGAAAAGGACATCATTTCGCTTTATGCTTACATCTAGCAAAACAGGATCCTGGTCTGTAACAAGTTGAAAATACGAGCAGAGATGCTGAGTAGGGCTGAGCTGTGCCACCAGCTCGCTGCAAGAGCCACCCTGCTGCATCATCGGCCACCGAGAGCAAAACCGCTCGGCGCAGGAGGTCGGACAGGATCGGAGCACCCAGACCAGCCCAGCACCCATGCTGCTGCTGCTCACCTCTCCACCCAGCTCTTGTAGCTGGGGATGTCCTTGGCATACAGCAGCTTGTTGGAGGGGGAATCCTTGCCCAGGCGGTGCTCCGAGGTGGAGCAGGAGTCCATGAAGGTCTGAGCCACAACAGAGAGGCAGGCGTCCGTGATGCTGCCTTTGTGGATATCAAACACGAACTGGGGGTTTTTGATGACGTTCACCCAGAATCGGAGAGGGAGGCTGTAGGGAAATCAAGAAACAAAATTAAATGTTAGACAAAGGCTAGGAAAGGACACTTGCTGCAGTTTGTGTTCCCAAGCAGAATACAAATGGTGGGAAGCAGCAATAATCTGACTAGGAGCCGGGCCAGGTCCCTCAAACACCAGTTAGCCCAGTCCTGCCTGGATTGCTTGCGACAGGTCCCGCAACGCCTGGGCTGGACACCGCTGCCCTGCGCGCCCCGGGAGCCGCTCTGGGGTCTGATCCTGCACGGAAAGGCGAAGGAGGCGAGAGCCAGGCGGGCAGCAGGCGCCGAGGGCAGGCTGCCTGCGCCAGGGCAGGGCTGAGCAGCGTTCGGCGGTGCTGGGTGAGCAGCTCCGCGAGGAGCCCATTAAACTGAGTTGGTTAGAGTGGGAGTCTGCGGCACGGGGCTGGGCCCGGGGCAGCGGCACTGCCGCCCCCGCGCTAATCAGCCGCTGCCCGGCCACTCCGCAGTCCATCATCTGCGAGCGGTGCAGCAGGCATCAGAGGCTTTGTCCCCAAATCCCGAGGCCTTTGCAATCAAAGGGGAATTATTATTCCTTTTTTCTTCGGCTGTATAGCAGGATCAAAAAAACAGCTGCTGCTTTCTATTACCTTTCAAGTCTCAGCTCTCTCTGTCTATCCAGCTAGCTGCACTGAAGACTTCAGCCTTAACTCTTGCTGCACTGCAGGCAAGCAGCTCAGCCGCGTCCCTGGCAGTGCCAGCTCCCCGTTACCCCAGCTCTCCCTTCCAAGCCCCCGTTTGCTTTGACCTGCTCCAGTGGCATAAGCCTTCTCCCATCTCCCCACCAAAATCCCCTTTCTGGGAACGCTGCAGCCAAGTGAAGTGCTCAGCAGAGCTGTTAGTTCAGAGACCGAATTTTCGCCCTTCTCCCGAGCCCCCCAAGCCCCGGGGCAGAAGGAAGGACCAGGGCTCGTGTGGTCTGATGGCTCTGGCAGAGCAAACTCTGCTGGTCAGCGCTTTCCTTTTTATTGCTTTACGAAGTCTCATCTTTTTTTGTGATTCTGGAGTTTTTATCCTAATAACTCCTTCTTCTAAGGCTTTCAATAAATTGTTTTTAGCTTCCCACAGCCTTAGCGGGGAACCCAGCTTTGGCAGCCGTGATGATTAGAGGCCTTTGAAACCACGAGGGAGCCGGGGGAAAATGCAAAGTCTTCAGGGAGCAACCATTTGTTGTGCTTTTTTTCCTTCCTCAGAGAGGTAAATTTCTAACCCACGGAGCTTTTAATCCTAAAATAACAGCAGAGGCAGAGACGTGAGAGTTCCCATTGTTCGGAGAAAGCTGAACCCTGCTGCAGTCCACGTTGGCCTCATGCGGGGCTGGATCCTTCCCCCCTCGCCCCCTTCTCCCGCTCCCCAGCTGCTCCAGCTGCTGCCCAAAACGATGGGGAAGGTGCAGCCGCTCGCCGAGATCTCCCCCTCCAGCCTGCACCGACATTCGTGCCACAGCACGGTTGCACGGGCAGGGTGGTGCAAGCACGGAGCCCTGCTTCCAGCTACCAGACCGGCTCTGCAAAGCCAGTGATTTCCAAAGTCCAGATGTGTGGATCTACGGCCTGAGGCTAGTGCCCAGCTCCCACCCGGGTAGAGGACTCGCAGATAGCCAGGCTCGTGGTTTAACACTGCACCGGGGTTTCAGCTCGCGTATGCACGGGGCTCAGCACGAACCAGGATCAAACCCGACTGCCACATCTGCACGGGGGCAGAGGCGGTGCTGGTTGGAAAGCATCAGCGTGGCTTCGTGGTACATCTCATGCTTTGGAGCTACGGGACTTGGTTGTTCCCAGCCTTCCCAAAGCTCTTCCCCATCTCTGTTTTTCCCCAGGACACAGGTAATTGCTCAATACTGAGGTTTGCCCCCCTTCCACCCTCCTCCTCCATTCTTACCAATTGCTCTTCCATGTGTGCCTCACATCTGTGTCATGGATGCCGTGCTTATCTGCCTGCTCATCCAAGAAATCGAACATATACTTGATGGCCAGTGGGAGCGCGCTGCCGCGGTGCACAGTGCTGAACAGCGTCTCAAACAAGTCGTCCACAAATTTCTGCAGCGTACCCTAATGGGAGCAGCAACCGAGAAGGTGAAGGGAGGGACGGGCGCACGCTTGGCTAAGCAGCGGTGGTCGGAGGGGATGCCAGATGGTATCGCCAGCTCTGCACGGCCCTGCAAAGCGCTGCCACGGACCCCGCAGGAATAAGTCAGGTCGGGGTCTTTACGAACGCTGACTGCGCTGCTGGAGGACCCCGGGGGAGCGCTCCAGCCTGCAGCTACTCACGCCCGCGCTTGCTCTTTGTTACTAACCTGAAACAATTTCTTTTGCTTTCAAAAGCAAATCTGCATTATCTACAGTGATGAACACATGGTGAAAGGCAGGAAAACTCTCTCTGGCCAAGGAAACCAGTTAAGTATTTACAGGCAGTGCTGCGTCTCTCCAACTCTTTGTGTTTTAAAACCATGCAGAGGAATCAAGTATTGCAGCAATCACCTTGCAGTGTGAGGAAATCTGGGCTCTGTTTCTGTTGCTGCTCCAGGAGCCACCCAACCCCTGGGGCCCGGGAAAGCCTGGCAGGGACAGTCCCCTCACGCCCTGGGAGCTGAGCACCATTAGGGACTGCACAGGACACCCGGCAAGTGTGCCTAAAGGGTCCCTATGCATTTCCCAAGGGAATTTCATGCATGGCAGTTACCTTTGTAGCTAATAGCCTGGTCAGGTAGATCTCAGACACCATCTTACTGCCCCGGTCTCCTTCCTTCTGGTCTCCGTGGTCATGGTTTTTGACCAAGTGCCAGACCTTGACTCCGCTCTCCAGGTCGGGGGTGATCATGGGGGCCCGGGAGCGCAGGCTGTCGGGGCTGCCGGTGTAGCGGAAGGTGGAGTCTGTATGATGGGGAGAGAAGTCGGTCACGCTCAAACCAAACCCCTTTTTCATTTCCCTGTCTCTTCTGAGTGATGCCGCTGTGTTCACGAATGCCAAAATCATCTGCACTGGATTTTTATGGAGTAATGAAACGTAATACAACCTAGGCACCAACAAAATTTGGCATTTGCCAAAGATATGTGTTGGTCTTCTCTGAATAGAGTTCCTCAGACTCAAGCCTTTCTGTTTTCACACTCAGACATGGGACTGTTCTGCTCCATTCACCTCTTTTACTTATGTGAACAGGTAGTGCAGGTCCATACAAGATTTCTCCATGAGTTACAGCTCATGCACATTAACCCTGGGCACCAATTCCTGCAGCACTGGAGCCCTGATAATCAGTATTTTGTAAATAATAACAAGCTGCCTGGCAGAATCAGCACAAAGGGCAGAAGAAACTGCTGTCCTTGTTCTTGAGGTTTTCATTAGAGCAAAAAGGGCTCGAGCTGAGCACCGACTGCAGAGCCCGAGGCCAGTCCTGCAGGAACGGGGAGCTTGAAGGGGAGCAGACAAAGGTTTTTCCCTTAATTGCTTGGAAACCATGGAGGGATGTGAGATATATTTAACTTCCCAAAGAATGTGCCTCCTTGGATCCCATCCACGGTGTCTTCAAGCCGAGATATGGGGCTGAACAGCACAACCATGTGTTGTTGGGTTTTTCTTCCTTTTACTTAATTTCTTTGTTCTCTGGGAACCTTGTGCATTTTCTCAAGTTTAGCCTCCGATTCACAGCTCACCCTCCTCATCGAGAGTAAGGGGATCAATCATAAATCAGCCGAAGGAAATACGCAAGTCATTACCAAACTAGCTAGATTTTCATCCCTGATTAAGGCTTAGATAAATGAGTACTCCAACTGATATAATTAAAGAGACAGACAGGGGGACAGCTAGGAAAGCATCGAGTAATTCTATTTTTAAATATAGCTCTGTACTGATATATAATGGGGGAAGTAAATAAGTATCTCATTTAAATTCTGTCTGCACAATTAGAAGTATTAATCTTAACATGAGCAATGATAGTTCATATTGGTAGTTTGCAAAAGCTTTTCCATCTGACATAGATCAATGAGCACTGAGGACTCAGGCTGTGTGACCCAGCCTCGGTTTTTCCATCACCTGAAGCACGGGAAGTCAGGTGGACTACACCTTGCCAGGAGAAATGCCTTTTCTCCTGGCTTTTGCCTAAGGACTCTCCTGTGGACAGCTCCTCAGAACCTTTGCTCGAGAAAAAAAACCATTATTTTGGGAGCTATAAACAAGAGGAGGAGATGGGCCTGTCAGGAGACCTCTCGTTTGTAAAACACTCTGTAAAATGAAAGATAACGAAAGATCAGTGCACTAGAGATTTTGCCACTGTTGCCTTTTATGGAAGTATATTATTACCATTATTGTGGATTTAGTGCTATAAATGCACACCTGGCACCTCGCAGACTCATTTACTCAGGCTGCAGCGTCTTCAGGGACCCTCTGTGAAGTGCCGAGCCCTGCTATTATGCAAATAATTAATTCCCAGGAGTGCACATCCAAGCACGCCGAGTTAAGATTGCCGTTACCCATTTTTGACCCATTAGCTAAGAATTCAGGATCCTCCACTTAAAGAAGAAATAGATGAAGGAATCAGGCTTTTCTCTCGTGCAGTCTTGCTTACAGGCGAGGGGCACAAAGCTGCTTTCCTGCAGCAGGAGCCCCATGGGTGCTCTGCAGCATCCAGCCCCTCTGAGCCAAAAGCCTTTCCCTGGGCTTTTCCAAGACCCACATTTCCAAAGGCTGCTCATGCGCTTGGCACTTCCTTTTCCCTCCTCTCAGCTTCTCTGGTCTTTTTGCTGTTCTGCTCATAGACAGAAAAGCTTTGCAAAAAAACCAGCAGCCAAGGACATTTTTCTGCTTGGCACATGAACGTACTTTCATTTTGGCTGAGGTGGTGTGGTTCTTTGGGGGAAGATGCTGCTTTGTCCCCACCTAATTCCCTTAAGGTGTTGCCCTCCTGCAACAAAGGCAGCTTCAATACCAGCCCCATCAAGATACTTTCCTCAAGGAAAGCTGCAAGCTCCAGGCTGGCTCTAAAATGTGCAGTGCAGCAGGAGCAATGCCCAGTCACTATCTGTGAGCCATCGTTTCCAGGCCCTTCACTCTGCTTCTTACCGTATCTACTAATAGATGTCCGGGATATACTGGCAGAGGCAGGAATATTGTAGGAAGAGGTCTGTTTGGGAACGAGAGCCACAACTGAGCGGTCTGATACCTGGGGAGGCAAAGGAAGAGAAGAAAAGATCAGCGAGATCCACCGTCCACACTGTGATCACCAGCTGCTCATCCAGCAAACGCAGGTAACAGAAATCCCAGCCCGGGCAGGGAGCTGTCGGCACAGCACCGAGCTCCCGAGGGCACCGGGAGCAATCCTGCTGGCCAGCCCTTGCAGAGACGCGCTCCGGGTTGGGCTGAGCTCCGTGCTGGGTCGGCAGCAGCTCTACAGCAAGGGACTGAAGGAAAGGAGTGATAAATCAAAAGACGTATTGAAGATGTTTTTGGTTGTTCTGATTTAAGATTACGTCTTATCCAATAAAAATGAGAATCTCAAGAATTGTTGTGATCCAATTAAAGTAACAATGCAGAGGGAATAAAACGGCTATAATAACGTTATGGACCATAAAACATTCCTATTAAACCATTTTTTATTTTAGCAATTTTTACGAACTTTAAAAGTTTGATTTACAGCTGAGCAAGTCATAAAGCCATCTTTCAGGGTGTTAAATTGTCAGTCCCTCTACTGCACCAGAGAAGGAATTAAATGCTGGGAAGTCAAACTATAAATGAACATTAGTGCTAACAAGATTTTGTTATAGCAGATTTTAGTAGCCATGTTTAATTTTATCCTCCCCATAAATCTAGTAGTCACTGGAAGTTTTTTAACTTATTTCCCTTAATTAAGAATCTGCAGGTTTCCAGGGAACGGGCCTGAGTGTCTTTTAATTTTGAACTCGTGGCCCATGGTGCAGCACGGCAAGGGAGCAGAGCGCGGAGTCACCGCATCTCGCAGGCTGACGGACCCGCCGGGGCTCAGCCAAGACATTCTTTAGAGGAGCCACACAAAAGAAACGCCTCTTCAGGCTGGAGAAATTGCTTTTGGGACCAAGTCCTCCCTTATTTGCCCGGAGTCCTGTGAGGGACTCGGGACCGTCTCTACGCACAGGGAAGCTCCAGGGCAGCAGCTGGATTTTGCTCCCCCGGCATCGCTGTCAGCAGAAGGGGCGTCTGTGCCACCTCTGCCGCCGCGAGGTGAGCCGCACACAGCGATCTTCGCTGCCTTCAAGGCTTTGGGTTCCACTCAGATGAAAGGTTTCATGTAAATGCGAGTTGTTATTATTGCTAGTGACGGTGGAAATCATAGTCACTTGTGTTTCACAGTACAAAAGTGAGGTATTTCTAAGCAAAACACTTCAAACATCTCCGTTATTTCCTCTTCTGCTCCTGCCTCCCTTCATTGAATTTATTAAGTCAATGGAAGGAACAATCAGTGGTGATATTATTTTCTTAGGCTGTTATTAGCTGCCACTTCAGTTCAATTCCACTAGGGAGAAACCTGAGTGTGCCGGCAGCCCCGGGTGCTCCCGCGGAGGCAGCAGCTCCCCAGCCCCTGTGCCGGGATCTGTTTTCACCAGAGCTGTGGTTAACTGGGAGAGAGGCATTAAAAATTCCACACACACAGAGGACTCTCACTCTCTAAATTTTGGGTCGAATGGCTCTTGTCAGCTAAAAAATACCAGCATGCAAATTAACATCAGATGTAACACACATTCATTTCCCATCTCGCTCTGCTGTTGCCACACTACTATAAAACCCCAGAGATGCCTGCAAAGCTGGCTGGCTGTTTTACAACTTTATAAATATTCCGAGTCTTCTACAAGCTGGAAACATGCTGCACAAAACACCTTAAAGAAAAGAAAAATAAAACCTGGAGCAGGGAGAGCAGCAGTGCAGAAGCCCAGACAATAATACTGTGTTTGCTTGGGGTAGTGAGGATGCAGCGAGGATGCTGGCTCCACATCCACGCCGCCCTCAGCTCCTGGGTCTCATTTTCCACACAAATCTTCCCTCTTTGCTTCTAATTTTTCATTTAAAATAGTTTTCTAGTCTCTCAGCCCTTCCAGACTCACAGTGGCTGACAGGTATTCATGCTCTGCTGCCTCAGAGTTAACCCTGCATGAGCCACTGTAAATCATTTTATATTAAATTCAGTGTTTCATTTTTCCTGAGTAAAGCCACGCAGGGTAAGACTCTCCCATGGATTTTAATAGGCATGAAACCAAAAGGATACTACACAAATGTAATACAATTCCTTACAATATAGTTTAAAAGCTCCAGAGAATTTAACAAAGAATTATGCCTATTTAAGCTACACATCTATTTTTATAAATGAAGAAATAAGCAGCAGGCATACAGTTCTCTATACAATTCTATAAAGTGGTTCAAAAATATTACAGAAAGATGAAAATTTCTTTTTAAATCCAATCTGGCTTTTACATGCAAAGGCTTCCCATGAAAAATACATTTTATCCGTTGATGCAGATATATACATTGTATTTTTATCATCCTAAACATGCAGAAAACAAATGTAATAGTGTCAAAATCCAGCAGCCAAGTGCAGAGCTGAGAAACTCTCGGAATTAAATAACTGTCCCCTGCAGAGCCTCCCCACCCTGCCCCAGAGCACGGTGAGCAGGAGGCTGGTTTGGTCCCTGGCAGGAGTCCGAGTCCAGGCGCTGCAGGGAACGGGGCCCTGGAGCAAAGGGACCCCAGAAATCAGGAGCAGGGGCAAGGCTGCGGGGAGCGGGCAGGTTCTGGTCCTTGCTTCAGCCGTTACTCCCAGGTAACAGCACCTCCGCAAAAGACCACAGAACGCCCGCTGTTATCGGGTGGAAACAGGGGCTGTGCATCTCCAATTACTGTGTGCAAATCCAGAGATCACTTTGCCTTCAGATCAGAATAAAGACAGCACAGCTCTGAATAAAAGATGGAGAGCGCTTTACAGAGCTAGCTTTTGTTTTTTTCTAGAAATTTAGAAATCGTCTTCACTAGTTCTCCAGAAGCTGGAGAAATCTAGATTTCATTTTTATGGCTCGAACCACACCCGTTTTATATGTAACACTCCAGTTAAAATGGTGAGACAGCAGCACTTGAAACTCAAATGATTTTATACCCTCTTCTAAGCTGTGCCTTTGCCCACATATTTGTTTTACTGTGTAGTCCTGGAGCATCTGTATTTTTGATACCTAATAAAAACATTTATTACTCAAACAGAAAAAAAACCTGGTAGGAATAAAAAAAAAAAAATATTGCTGTTTGTTTTTGGCAAAAGCCCTGCCTTGACAAGATTTCTGTTGCAGTGCAGAGAACTTGGCTTCTTTTTATGGCTGAAACAGCTCTGTCGGGCTGTGCAGAGCTTGGGCCAGAGGAGGGAGAGACATGTACAATTGCTACCTGTTTGGATGTTTGGCAGCAAAATTCTACTTTGTTCCAGAACAAAACTGACATTCGAATGGCAGGAATAGCTGCAGCATCTTGAGTGTTGCAAGGATTTTGTTTATTTTAAGGGTAAACTTGTGGCTCAGATTTTCCCACAGGCACTAAAATGAAAGTACTCCCTCCCCTCACACCCAACACACATCAGACAAACACAGATTTCACTTGTGACTTCCTTAAGATGACTTTTAAAGATCAAGGCATAATAAAGTCTCGCTGCTTCCCTGAGTGTTGGTTAATCCCTTGCAACTGTCAGGTAAAACAGATTTTAGAAACAATGGAATTCATCTGCGCAACTCTTATGACATTTTACAGTAATCTGTGTTTAAATCCTTCAGGCTGCTTGGAAAAGTTGACCCTCGAGGTGCTTTTTCACATGCACTTTGCATATTTATGCCATTCTCTCTGCCTCGCTCCTTGATTATATGGCTCCTGTCAATACTGGCTCACATTCAACTTACACAGCACGAGTCACGCTGATGGACTTGAGATGGTGTATAAACAGGGAAAGATGCCAGATTAAATACTAAACACTTCTGTGTAGGTAGTGATGGACAGTAGTAGGTTACAGGTCCCAGTTAATGCAGTTACCCTCTGCTGCAGACAGGCTTTGAGTAAAAGCCTTTGATTCTCTTCAACCAAACCTTCCTCAGCTCCATCTTTACCTCTCTTTCCATCTATCACATGCCGTAAGAAGCCCCTTCCAAGAGATGCATGCCTATCCAGGGAAGCCTGGGCTGGGCTGGAGCACGCAAGCTGCAAAAGCTAAAGATGGCAACAATTTCTTAGGTCACCTCGCCCACCCTGGCTGATGCACAATAGAGCATCTTCGCTGTCTAGCTTTGTTTTATATGACTTTAGTGGCAGAACTCCTGTTACTTGGCTTGGAAGACTAGGTCTGGGATTAGGAGATTTGATGTCACTCTCTCAAGACGTAGCTCTGATATTCACCTTTTCTTAATGTGGCCTCATCCTGTACCTTCCCACAGCACTCCCTCAACCCTCCCATGTGACAGTATTTTAAGTATTTGCTCTGTTTCCCTTCTTCACTCCTCGCATGATGCTCAAGAGTCAACATGTAGAAAGATCACGGATATAAGAGACGAGCTGCCGCAGCCCCCGCAGTGGCAGCTCAGCCCTCTCCACTGTTCCCTCTATCTCACAAGCACGGCTGCTGGTTTTAATTTAGCCAATTTTCAACTCTGCTAGTTTCTTTAAGATCCATGTCAAGGTTGCTTTCCCATCTAATGCGTAAGCACATTGAACTCGTCTGGTTTATCATACAAATGTGACCTCCCTGTCTGTCTTGGCAGATGAGATAGTTGGGAATTAAATTTCTGCTTTTCTTTTCTTCCCCCCCTGGCAGCTTTCTGGGAGCTGTCTGCTGGGGCTGTTTTCCTACCTGATAATGCATCAAGGTGTTCAAGCGCTTCCAATCTCCTTCAATCTTGGTGGTGATGTCTTCATCTTGCAGGACCACACGAGCTATCCGGCCCTGCCGCCACTCTGTGGGAGAGGCAAAAACCAGGCAGACACGATGGTCAGAGAGGGAAAAGGTACTAACAGGCTCTACCCACTTCTGGCCCAAGTGGACAGACGAGCCTGTAGAAAAGCCCATCTCCCAGGAAGAGGCACCCAGAGAACGCTAAATTCTCAGCAGAGTGAAGGAGGCTTCAGGAATCATTTGCTCTGTGGTCAACAGGCAATTAGCTGATCCCACAGAGCTCAAAACCCATCTGACAGGATCTGACAGCAATGCCCATGCTTTCTAGGGGCAGAAACACGTATGGTGTTGTGCAGCCTGAGCTCTAGTTTTCGAGCTCTGCAAAACCCACCAAGAATCACTGATCAACCTCTCTGATCTTCCCCCTCCTATGAGGCCGGGAAGCTCCTACCCAAGTCCATGTCAACAGCTCTTGGTCTTTGAGAATATGGGACGTTTTTGTATACTGCATCGAGGATCTTCTCTTTGACTTGAGTGATGGTATCACAGTTCAGCACCTTCACGGGGATCTCTGGACTGTTCTCGTTATCTGGGTTCACACAGTTTAGGATCTGGAAGGGAAGGAGAACCACACCATGCTCTAAAGGGCTTCAGAAAAGCATCTGGGAGAACTGTAACCACATGTGTCACAACAACCCGTTCTCATAAAAAAACCCACTGCAACCCTAATTGCATCATTGCTACTGTATCTAGTATATATTTATAATGATTACTAAGATAGGAGTGCTGGATGTCCATTTTCATTTGCTAGAGGGAGGGCAATGTTCAACGCACAGGGAGATAAAACACTCCCCTCAAACACTGCTTTTCAAAATCTTAGCTCGGGCTATTTGTACCTGCAAATTAGGGACACACCTGACTTAGGCATGGGTCTAGCAGCACAAGGCTTTATTACACTGGCAACACTTATGCTTCACGGTAGTGTCCTAATCACTGGTCACAAGGTCAGAACAGCTCACGCCTAGGTGGGGAGGACAGAAGCGATTCGGTGGCTGCTTCTACAGTGATCACTCACCAGAGTCTTGTACTCAATTTGCTGTCGGATCAGCTTGTCCTCGCTGAGGGAGTAACGGGCTTCTCCTGTGATGGCATCAATTGGACCTTTCTCCATCTGTTGCTTGATGGCACAGTAGAGCATGAAGAGCGGCTCTCCAGCACATTCCTACACAACGAGACAGACAGCAAAACTAACACAGAGGTGAAGGTGCATCTCCTCCAGGACTGCTGGCCTGCACACAGGTTTTGCACATGATCCATTTCAGCAGAGGCACAGTCCCATTGACTCAATCTTTAGCACACGTGCAATCCAGGCTCAGCTCCCAGCAGCTCCCAGAGAGAACAGCCAAAACCATGAGCTCCATTGCTCGATGGGCATGTTGTCTTTGGCTTGGTAAATCTCTACTGAATCTATATGGCTGTAAAAAAAGGAATTTGAGATCTTGATCTCGTCGTTCACGCCCATGAAGCACATTTTGTGGGGCTTCCAAAACCACAAATGAAGTTAAAAAATATGGAAGCCCAGGCACGGAGATGTAAGTGAGAATTTCTCCTAAGTACTGAAGAGGTGCAACAGAAACTCTAGTACATGAGAACTACACCAGGCGATCTGAGGGTTGAAGGAAGCTGTGACAGCTTGACTCAGCCCATGTAACAGCAGCCCCACGTGTAGGCATCTCTGAGCAAATTTCCACCTCCCCTGCCTCGCTACTATGTCTTTTGACTTGTTTCAAGCCCAGATTTACCCCGGGGATGGCTGGCCGGTGAGACAGCAAAGCAGCAGCGGGGTCTCAGCTCCATCCCTCCTTACCTTGAGGAACTTGTGGAGGAGGAAGGCAAACCAGTTAGTCAGCATCTTCTCGGCCACCGACTCGGTCCTAGGGAAGCCAGGAGGACACGTACATTACATACAAACCCAAACCACGCATTGAAGGCCCCCAAATGTCCCCGGGTGCTACCACCTGGCTGCACCCTGGCACAGCTCCCGCGGTGCTTAGAGCCGAGCCGTGGCCCCGGACCAGGCAGGCAGCAGGATTTGGCCAGTGCTGTCCCCCCCAGCCCCCCTGCACCGAGCTGACAGCAGCTCGCCCAGCTGACAGCCCGTCACAGCCCTGATGGGGCTGGTGACAGGGAGCCTGGTGACACTCGGCTCCTCGCACGTGGCGCAAATTACAGCCTGGCTCAGTAAATCACTGGGATTTGCAGCAGTTCCTGGCAATCAGGGACAGCAGAGTGACAATGGCAGGGAAATTGCAGCTTTCTCCCCAGTCCCTCCCAGTGTCCTCTCCCCACATTGTGCCCGAGATTATCTCTAATTTAAATACAATGGCTCCTAATGATAGTTTTTAATGCCGGCTCTGCAGGACTGGGAGGCTTTCCTTAAAGCACCACAATCCCTTTTCCCGGGACGGCGACAGGGTGGCTCACAGTCCACGTCTGAGCCCCCACCACGCAGCTCACGCTGGGGGCGGCAGGCGAGGCTGCCAGCCCACCCGTGAAGCCGTGCGGGCGAGAGCTGCTCCGCCGCAGCCCGGCCAGCTGCCGACGTGACCCTGGGCAACGTGGTTCTCCGCACTACCAGCCTTCCCCTCGTGCCACATGCGCTACCAGGATCTGGTCCAAATTTCAGCAAGCGAAGAGGGATGGATCCCATCCCTCGCCTTCTGCAGCACCCTTTCCTCTGGGGACCATCTGCCTCCACCGTGAGCCTGCAGCGAGGCAGCAGTCCCACCAGGTCTGGGCATCTCTCTGCGCCTTCATCCCCTTGGCCGGCAGCTCTGTTCCCGGTGCCGTTCCTGCCGACCACCTTTTCGAGCACTGGGCCACCAACCTGCTCAGGAGATGCCCGGCGGGCACGGCAATGCACTGAGCCTCCGCCTCCGCACCTATCCTGACCTGGAGCGAGTCACCGTCCCGCTCCGGACCCATTTTTCCCTATTCTCCTCCATCTGCTCTGCTGCCTTGAATTAGGGACTGCCTCTTGGTATGTATTTATCCAGCATCCTGCATGTTTGAAAACTCTGGCATTTAATGAAAAGCACACACTATAGAAGCAACAGGGTTTGATCCCAAAGTCAAGCAGATCAAGTATAAACCACAGATTTCAGCAAACAAAAACTGATGCCAGTCAGCAAGCAGACCTGGGGTCACGTTATCCATCATCTCTTAGGATCACAACATCTGCCAGGAATTTGTGAAAATGTCTGCAGATCCCCAAAGAATTTAAGCCTGAATTGATTAAGTGCCTAAAAATTCATCCTACAAATTGACACACACATTGTTCTCCTGCTTAAAATATTTCAGTCACCCAATTAAGGAGGAGAAGCACTAGCACACTCCCACACCAGTGACCTACGGAAAATGGAGTCAGTGATACAAACTAAAGAATAGGTGAAAAACTCAGAAAATTATACATTCAGGACTTCAGGGGGAATATTAATTTAATAAACTACTTTGTTAATAGAATATTAAATTAAGAATTGGCAACCCTCCCGATCAGGCCTACCAGTGAAGTAATGCTGTGTCCTGTCCCTGTTGGCGGCTCATGCCCTGACACCGACACCAGCAGCGTAAAAATAACTGAAATATGGAGTGACAGAGAAGTTGGGGCATGTTGTGTGGGAGAAGGGTATCGGATACTCCTGTGCCTAGCTGTTCCCTTTTATTTCTTTATCAGAAATACAAGATCAGCTGAATGGAACAGCAAAAAGAAACACCTCGGAGCATCTTTGTCAAACCCCATTTATCCTTACCTTCAAGCACTGAATCTCACTCTCATCTCAACACAGACTGACACCGTGAGATATTTGCAGTGCATCAGTCCCGGGGACGGCCAACAATTGAGTTAATCATCGCTGTCCTGCACTGGCTGAGGAAAGAGGCTGCTCATAACCTTCATCGCTGCTGGGTGCAGCAGGAGCACTGTAGGCTCCTTGCAAACAAGTCTGCTGCATATACTTTCCTTGGCCTCCTCTGCCTTTGAAATCGGATCGGTGGTGGATGGCTGGGTAAGCCATCCCTTAAACTCTGCCCACCACCACGGGGCCTGACCTCTCTTTCTCTCCGCTACGCGGGGAGGGCTCTGCCGAGCCACAGCGATAGCTGCTGCCGGGCTTTGTGCTGCCCCTCGTACGCCGCTGCTGGGCTGGTATCTGAAGCGCTGTTAAGGGTCTGCCTTTAAAATAAAAAATAAGCTCCTGAAGATTAACGTGGCAGGGAAGGATCCCTAGACTTGGAGAAAAACCTTCGCATATTGACCACATAACAAGGGCAAAGCACGATCCAGAGACGACTTTCCAAAGGAGTCTGACGCCAGCAACCAGTGCCTTGGCTGCCCCTCCGACTTTCTGAGGCACCAGGAATAAAACAAAACTAAACAAAAAGAGCTGAGAGAACCCAAAAAATAAATATGTATTTTATTAATTTTCCCTGCTGTATCTAGGTCTCCGAACTGCTGCGTGCTGTGCTCTGTGCCAGGAACCAGAGCAGCTATTTGATTTAATGTCAACTTTCTTGCTGTCTCCCGCGAGGGGTAGTCATGGAAGAAAGAGAGAGGGGGAAACAAGGAAGAAAGAGAGAAAGAACTGAGCGCCAATTATCAACTGCTGCCACCAGAGAGCTCAAAAAATAAAAAAAACATATCTCACTTTGTGGCTGATCGCTCCTTATTAAGTCAGAGCAAGACGGTCCAGCCCGGGCTGTTTTGTGCACCAACACCACCCGAGAGCCCACGGGGCACAGGGCTGGGACAGGGCTCCAGCCGTAGGTTTAATAGGGCCTGTAGCAATAGGACAAGGGGAAATGGTTTTAAACTAAAAGAGGGGAGATTCAGACTGGATATAAGGGAGACATTTTTTTCCATGAGGGTGGTGAAACACTGGACCAGAGAGGTGGTAGATGCCCCATCCCTGGAAACATTCAAGGTCAGGTTTCCCGTGAAATGGCTAAATCCTGGCACGGGACAGCCAGCCTCGATGCTGCTGGTGTTGCCCATAGCCCTGTCTCTTTGCTGGGTGCTGCGGGGAGGAGGGGGCATGACTCTGATCACCAGCCGTGTACTTTTTGGAGCACCACAAAAAGACATTATTGATGGCTGAGGCAGAAGATGCCTTCCCAGCAACTCGTCAAACCACGGGGGAAATTAAGACGGCTTCCTTTTCCGAGATGAGTTATTGCCTCCGCAAACACAGCCAGATTTAAAGCAATTTCCTGTCAAGTATATTCATTACGGCTGGAGGAATCCCTGAAATTTTCCTAGAGCTGTGAAATACTCTCCTTTCCTTCATCCTCCCGCTCCAGCAAGATGCCGGCGGAGCCGCAGGCGCAGCCAACGGGGCAGCCACGTTCTTGCCGCCGGCCAAGGCCAGGCTCTGCAGCACGGCCAGGACCCAAAGGGACGTGGGACAGAGATGGCTCATGACATGGAGAACAGGAGTAGCCTTTTACTTGTGGCTGCTGATCTGGCCTTCATTAACGGGCTCTTTTCCCCTTTTTCTTTCTGCCATTTCCCAACATGATCTTGGGCGAGTTGCTTAATCCATTCTTGAGCTCCTTCCCCCAGCTGTGAAACACAAACGCTGCTGCTCCATCCAGGCAGACATGGATCCCGCGAGGATAAAGCCCACAAATACCTGCGAGGTAGCTCAGATGCATGAGGGTGAAGGACACAGGAGCAGCCTGGCTGCAGAGGATGGGCTGCCATCAGGAGGGAGACCTAGCCTTGGTGGGCAGCCTGCCTTTCCCTGACAGCTCCAGGGGCAATTCATGGCATTGCCCATCCAAGAGGTACTTTTCTTCACTAGGTCTTTAATGCTCTACTCATCACGATAATACTACAGCTTGTGGGAGACAAGGACCCTAAGGACTGTACAGACATGTAAGAAATCAGGCTCCTGTCCTTAAGAGCCTGAAGCCCGGTAAGACGGCTGAAAGAGCTGCATCTCTGCTCCTCCAGACCCTGCTGTCCCTGAGCTAGCGTCTCCTTTTCCCTGCTCGGATGCACAGGACACTGCTTGGTACCAGCAACGTGCAGGTGAGGGAGAGCTCCAGTTTTTGTGCCATTCACCTCCCCGCCACGATGCTGCCCTGAGGACCGGCAGTGGGGGCTAAACCCCTTTGCTGAACTGCTCGGACATCTCTGCACACATGGGTGAGAGAAGCAGGAGGTCGCTCAGGCGGGTGCAGGCACGAGGCAGCTGGATGGCAGAGGTGACAGCGCTGGCAGCATCACCTGCTCTCAGCCAAGCCAGGGTAGGGGGGACTGCTGGGGCAAGGTAGGAGATTATGAGTGAGAGAGACACGCAGCAGAGGTAATAGCTCTCTTGGATCCAATTTAAGACCCTGTTCAGCCATCTGTGAAATCACGGAATAGAGTTAACCCTGTGTCCTGGAGACAGGCGAAGAAATGGACCGGTCACCCAAAGTCCCCCATGGAGAGCAGCGTTTTCCTTCTGACACCAGCCCCCTCGTCCCGCAGATCCACCAGATGCCACCAGCAGTGTGGCTGTGCCAGCCCGGTGAACCACGCTGACCTGCCTGCAGCCCCGTCCCCTCCCCGTCCCCCTGCGTTACCTGCGCAGGAGCAGTTTGGGGTGGTTCTTGTTTTCCAGGTTCTTCTCGATGAGGTCGGAGAGCAGCTGCTTCAGCACGTCGGTGGCGTACTCCAGCTTGCCCTGCAGACCCGTCATGATGAGCGAGGCCACGTTGCCGCGATCGCGCATGGAGAAGCTGCGCTGCAGCTCCAGCGTTCGGATGAAGGTCAGCAGGAAGACTTTGTTGTTGATCAACTGAGCAAAGAGCTTCAAGGCCTTCTCCACGCTCTGCTGCCCGTTCCCTTGGACCTGTGGTGGAGGAGAGGATGCCCATCAGTCAAGGCACGGGAGGACAAGGGACCGGTGGGCAGCCCTGCACCACCACGGGGTCACTCTGCCATCACTAGGGTTGGGGTGAATGGTTTAACCCTGGGTGCAAGAGCCAGCACCCCACCTCTCAAGGCCTCAGCATCCCCGAACATGGTCTCTGGCCAGTCCTGAACAAGCGTCACCCTTTCTGTCCTCCCCCAGCACTTCAGGACGGCTCGCCTTAATCGTTGCTCCACGCTGCACCCTCTGCATGCCATAAAGCTCTTGCTTTAAGGCTAACAGCCCTATAAATGACACACAGTTTTGCTTGTTGTGCACAAAAAGTGACACTCCTGTAAGTAAATTAAATACTAATTCAGACTATTGCTTTACTATGGGACAAGTGTAAAAATTAATTGAGGCTTTCAGCCAGTTGCAGATTCAAGTAATTCATTACAAGTGAAAATGATGAACTACGTTAAGCAACTCTTTACCAAACATCTTGGAGACTTATGTATTGGTTTTACTAACGTTACATAATTAAGCAACTGTGTAATTGGCAACACATTTATCACTTCTGCAATTCTGTTTTTCATGAGTAAAACAAATAAAAAGCATTCATATTTGTTTGCTAGAGCATCAGCTTATTTGGCAATTTAAACAGTGAACATAATGTGCGGGAGTGGAAAACTCGGGGCATGGGAATGGGCTGGGAGAGGCTGGTACAAAGCCTGTGTGAGTTTTACCAACACCACGGCAACTGCTCAGCATTGGTGGCCCACTAGAGAGGAATCTAATTTGATGCACTAATGCTAAGTAGTGCTTGCCTGGAAAAGCAATGCAGCCGTATGGAGCACCAGCAATCAAGAATTCTTCCTCTTACATCTCTGGCTAAAGATTTGGGCCACCCCCTGGGCTGTGTGAAGGCAATAGGACTTTCAGGATTTACTGGAGCAATGCCAGTCTCCGAGAGGGAGCGCTGAGCCCGGTACCTCTGGGCATCCCCGATGAAGGATGGCAGCCCCTAGCTTGGTGGCAGATAATGTTTCTTGAAACAGCATCATTAATTTTTTTTGGCACTCTCACAGGTGAGCAGGGCCCATCTGCAAGGTGATCTGATGGACCTTTTTATGTTACCAATTTTTCTGAATCCTCGGTGAAAATCTTATACATATATATATATATATTTTTTTTTTTTTTGCACATACTGGTAGAAAAAGCAGGGAGATGCAAGTGCTTGCTCACAGCCGGGCAGGAGGCCGGCCATGCCTCGGCACGGCGCTTGCCCTCCTGTGGACACGCCATGCAACAGCAGCAGCAGCAGCAGCAGCAGCAGCAGCAGCAGCAGCAGCAGCAGCAGCAGCAGCAGGATGCTCCAGGCAGGATGCTCCCAGGCGCACAGCCTTCCCCTGCACCGTAAGGTGATTAAGGGGACTTTAAAAGGACACCGATAACTTATCTGGCATGCTTTGCTGCCGGCCTATAGCAATATAAAAACCCATAAAATAAAACTAAAGCAACACCTGGGAGAAGAAACCAAAAGGAATCAAGCAATGTGCGATGGAGATAAAACACCAGCTTCTTACTTAAAATTAACTCGGGGCTCATCCTGCTAACCCCAGTGCCTCTAATAAGAAATGTGTATATATGTGTGTGTGTGTATGTGTGTGTGTGTGTGTGTATATATATATATATATATATATATATATATAAAAGGCATAAAGGGGCTTCGGGGTTTCATGCTGGCTTCCCTGAGGGCTCAGGGAAACTTTGAAGGGCTGCAGCACAGACTTTTCCTTACCTCCAGCTCCCGCAAGACAGGATGGTCCTCGATGCCAGGGAAAAGGACCCTCATGGCATACGTCCGATAGTCAAGGTATGGGATCCCGGAGCGATCCAGGTCGCTGGTTAATTCATTTATGTCTGTCTGCAGCTCTGCAAAAGCTATTTGGGGAGAAGAAAACAAGACAGAGAAACACATGTGAGCTCTGGGAGCCGAGGCTGCGGGGCAGAGGCTTTGGGGAGGGCTGGCTGGCTGCTCTCCTTGGGCGCTCGGCAGCAACCGTAACTGGGCCAGCTGAGGAAGCCGATTCGGAGGAGACCTTGCCACATAGCTCAGACAGACCCTCACCCTTGGAGACTCTGTCTCAGCAGCTGAGAGCAAGATAGTACAGACTGCACAGAGCAGATGCCGAGAACAAAAGATGCTTATTAATTTGTATGCAGTTCACACCTGTGTATACACACCTAAAACACCTTTAAAGGCTGCAGATAGAAATGAGGATCTATTTCCATAACTTGGTGCCTCCCATACTTTCCTTTCTTCTTCTCCTCCTCTATCAACAGTTGCCAAAATAATCAAATCTGATGCAGATCAAATCCAAGCAGCAACTGGTTGCTGCAGGGGTCAGGAAGGAATTTATTCTTCCTCTCGCAACATAACATAACATCACCATGTTATACAGCTGTATGTGTGTCCTTGTTTTCATTCTCCAAAGTATGAAATGCTGGCTCAGTAAGGTCTCTGTACCCCAGCTAGGCTGTGCCCGTGACGAAGCTGTGGTCTCTCCTGAACACATCTCATTCTTTGTCCTGTGCTTTCAAGGCTATCCTTTAAAAATCAGCTGAACAAATCCAATGCAACTCCCTACATATACAGAGGTCACACTATGAAATTTGCAGCTTTCTATTTATTTTTCTTTGATTTACTAAGCTCCTTTCCAGCTGGAAGGATGTATGAAACAAGACTGCTTCTTGTCTCAACCCACCAGCTACAGAAAGGACTGCCCACCTCCACCTTCGCTCCCCTTGGAGAGGCCAGGCTCAGCCACCTCATTGCAAGGGACAAGACTCATCTGGGTTGAAATCCGCAAGCGGCAGGTCTAGCTGGTCCAAATAACACCCAAGATTTCCCAGAAGCAAATACTTGAGGAGCTTCCTCCTATTCCTCAGACCTACTCTTGCTGCTCTGGGCTCATATCTTATGGACTGGAGGAGGGACTGGACCAGCTTTCCAGCCCTCCCGCCTTCCATTTGGCATACACGCTGTTTCTTGGGGGTCCGAACCTCCTCTGCTCCCTATCTCACTCTGTGCCTTTTACTTTGAAAAGCCCTTCACTAAAAGGTCATTAGACAAGGGGGCATATTGTGCCGGGCACCCTGGGGCTCGCGCCGTCCTCGCAATGCGATCCAGGCATGTCGCTTAAGCAGGATCAAGCTCTAATCCTATTCTCTGCACATCAGGCAGCAGAGCCGTGTCTGCCGCTGACACACTTGTTGCTGCCCACCCTCCCGCAGCGGGGCAGGCGTGCAAACCTCGTGGGGGCACGCACCCCGCTCCTCGCTGCAAAAATCAGGAGACTGGGGTGGCTCCGGTGGGGAAAGCTGGGGACCAGAGCATGGGGCCGCAGCACACAGAGAGAGCCCGGTCCCGGGCAGTACTGACCCTCCTTGCACTCCAGGGCCACCCGGGACTCCAGATTGTCCATCTGCATCTGCAGCCTCTTGAGGGTCAGGTCGTTCTCTCGGGATTTGCGCTTGTAGGCGATGAGGACGATGATGACGATGATAAGGAGCAGGCTGCCTCCGGCAGCGATGCTGACGATGGCCGGCAGGGTCAGGAGGCTGTCTGAGATGATGCTCACCGAACCGGGGGAGAAGATGATACCACCAACACGCACCTACAAAGCACAACGGAGGTAACCAGCAGCTTCGGGTAAGGGTGTCAGCCTGTCCCAAAGCCCCGTCCTTCCCGGCTGGGGCACACACCGCACGGGCTGTACAGACCCCTGAGGAAGCCCTGAAGTGCCTCCGATTCAGCCAAGACTATAGCAACTCCGATCGCCTTCAAACACAGAGGGTGCAGCTTATGCGAGCACAGGGAGGCTTCAAGTCATGATAAATGTGCCAGCCCTTCACTATCTGGGCTTTGTTCTTATTATCTGATGGCTCCATTTGACTTTCATTTTATAAGCTTTCAACTCCCTTTTGTAAGCCATGGACATTAGCAACCCAGTGATAATTTCCCTGACAAGAAACCAGAGCGACTGGAAAGAGAGAACAGAGAAGGGAAGAGAATGCCCGATGTGAAAGCTACAGAGCAAACACGCTGGAGGTTAATGCTGGGACAGGCTTTTCTTGGATGTGCCCTGGCCACAGATGCAAGCAGCTCTCAGCCAGGTTGCGCTTCTGTGAATCACGCTGTGATAATCTGAATATGTTTTGGATGCTAAACTTAAAGGGAAATAAATCACAGTTACAATCTCATTTGGGCTCTACTCAAGCACTTCAGCAGCTGCGTGCTTGGTCTGCGAGTGGATTTGAGGAAGCAGCAATGCCCAAAACCAAAGCAGAGGAAGACACCAACTGTTATCCTGGATGAGGCTGTTGAGCCAACCTGTCCAGTGTTCAGATGTCCCTGGCTGCTTCTGCTTCGGGAAAAAGCAAAACCCTTCCATCCGCTTAGCAGATCAGATATGGTACAAGGACTGATAAAATCCCTACAGGAGGGAGAACACAGCCCACTGAAAACAGTCTCACCTACTGAAGGAAGAGCAAGCAGCACCAGAGAAAGGATGCTACCGGGTGCTGAAGGCACTGCTAGAAAGATTTGTTCTTTCCAGAAGGCTCTGACAGTAGATGGTGAATCTCAGGGAGGGAATAAGAAGTTTCTGTGTGCTAATCCACATCAATATTTTAAGCTTCCAATTAGACAGCCATAAAGATCTGAAATCCTACCGATCCTTGGACATGAAATTGCACTCAATATCCGAACAAGTCAGGGAGCTGGAGGAGGAGGAGGAGAAAGGATGGGGAGGGAGGGAAGGGATGCTGACAGCAGCGTTTGGTCCCTCACCATCACTTTGTGCTGTCCAGTGAGATTTGGTGGCTCACACAGCAGCTGGGTCTCGGAGATGGTGACAGCGCAGGGTGTTTCTCCGATCAGCACGGTGTAGTTGAGCTTAGCTCCTCCAGGAGCGGGTGGGCACAGGTTTCTGCCCTAGGGACAAGGGGAGAGAAGACTGTACAAAGATGCAGTGCATTTCTCCAGTTTTCATGTCATTCCTAGATTGTGCAAACGATGGGACTCTGTCTAGTGTACCCCATTCTCCAAAGGGGGTATAAAACTCCTCTCTCTGGGATTTTTTTTGCCTCTTCCCACAGGGCAAATAAGGGTCTCCTTACCTTCAGGATGATGGGTGACCCCGGCTTCTGCTCCAGCACCCCGGTCGGGCTCAGGAGTTCAAACGTCGGGTTGGGGTAGTATATGAACTTGGTGTCGTTGTAGACCAAGAGGGACTGCACGTTGTTAAAGATAAACCCAAACTCGTCTGGCCGCTCGACGGCGTCCAGGCCAGGCCGGTACTCGAGGGTGAGGGGGGGTGCGAGGCAGGCCAGCGCCGTGGCGTTCACCACCTTGCAGACCTGCGGGGAAGGCAATGCTTTGAAAGACGGCAGGGAAAAACTTATCCCAACCTGGACAATGATGTTTTGATTCCTTAAATACTCCCTGAAAAGCCCAGCGGATTCCAGTTTAGCTGGCAATATTTAATACAGGCTTCATGCACTGCAGCCGTAGTTTGGGGGAATTTGCTTCCCCTCCGGCCAGTGCAAAGGCACTGGTGCAGAGATGGAGAGTGAGCTTCAAAATGAGCAGTGTTCTAAAGGAGCTAGAGGCTTGCATAGTGGATCACTGAGCCCTTTCTCTTTATTTTTTCTTTTCTTTCCAGTTGCATCTTCTTTGGCAATGCTAGCTTTGAAACACACCCATAGCGAATACCTGGTCCCTGCTACAAACGGGCGATTAGAGGCAATTCCCAAATGCCAGCTAGGGAGAGGAACGATCATCTGACACTCATGGGCTGGAGGTAACACGAAGGTCATCTCCTGCCAGGCTGAGGACACCCACAGGTCCTCCAGCCCTGGAAGCGGGAAGCTGGCTGATTTATGAGACTCTTGCCTTATAAAGCAGCAAGAGCCCAACCATTTGGCCTCCCTCCGTAAGTGGAAGATTTAATTTCACTCAATTTTGTGTCTTCAGAATTATTTTTGTAGCACTATAACTGCAACTGCTAGCAACAAAATTAGATGTCTTTTTAAAAAGAGCTCAGATGAAAAAGGTCTTCAGAGGGGAAGGAAGAAAGGGAATAGGAAAAGACTGCGAAGTGATTTGCCCTTTCCAAGATAATACAGATTCAGTCAGAAAGATCACTGCATAGAAACAATATATTTCAGTTTTACGTGGTCAAAATAATTCCTGCGGGTCCTGGAGGTACAATTCTTATTCGTAGCATACAAGAACATCTTAGTTCCTGTTTAGCTGAGGATTTATTTCAGTTTCTCACTCTTGGACTGAAAAAATACAGATAGGGGAAGGAGGTGGCATTTCAGATCAACCCCAAACTCTGCTACCAACTCCTTGCTTGGGAACATCAGGGTGATAGACGGGAGGAGGGGAAGGAGGCAGAAAAGCAACACCCAGCTTCATCAAAATACCCAAAGCCCCATGGCCAGCATCCTTTGCATGGTGAGGAGAGCACGGGGAAGCAGCACCTGGCCTTACTGTGGTGATCTAGCTGCAAAAGTGGCCTGAAAGCTTCTTGTTCAGAAGCGGTTCCCCTCTCTCCTTCCCTCCCTGGGCTGGTACAGGCTTGCGGGGCCCAGAGCTGCAGCAATAGGAGGTTTATTTATAGAGAGGCAGCTAGGGAGAGCCTAGTTAAACATAGCAGCCTCGAAGCTGGCAGGTCTCAGCGCCTCGCTCTGGGCTTTTACAGAAAGAGCAGGACTAAAATGGGAAGTGTGGAGCAGCTGGGAATGATGGGGACAGCTACACTTGGACTTTCCATTGTAATGTGCTGGTAGAGCTGAGCTAGGTACTGGAAATGGAAGGATGCTGGGGAGAGGAGGGCTCCTGGGGCTCAGGGGCTCTGACGAAAGGGGGAATTGCAGGAGCGAAACTAGTTTATCAGACCCAAGACAGAATTTATGCAATGGAGATGACCTAAAATGGAGTCCTCCGCTTCTAGCTTTGAAAACTCCTTGGCAGTTACTGTGTTGCTGAGGAAGTAATTTCCCACTTCTGTGTGTCAGCACCCCCCTTGCCCGGGTCCCCAATTCGGGTAAGTCTAGGGAAACACCCCCAAAGCAGCTTTTGCCACAGCAAGTCTCACCACGCAGAGAGCACTGGCACCAGTAACCGCATGCGTGCATCCGGGTGGGGGGGGACCGGCCATGCGGCAGCGCACAGGGACGCTCCCAGGCACAGCCCGGCACCACTGCGCCGACAGCAGCTACTTACGTTGACGAACTCCTTGCCGTTGTACTTGACGCGGATCCTCGGCTCCTGGATCACGTCCAGGTTGGAGCCGGTGATGGTCAGAGGCGTATATCCGCTGCGGAGAACAAGGAGACACCTGATTAACGCATCTGGCAGGAGGGGCTGGGGGTGTGCAGAGAGACGGTGCTTGACAATAAGGATGCTCGTTGATCTCAGAAAGATGTTTTCTGCAGACACTTCAGGCATCAGGTGACAGCATGGATTAATATCCACTCCCTGAGTCACTGAGGAGTGGTGTCTCAAGTTAGCTAGATTTTCGACTCTCAGCTGCACCCTCTCCCACCTAACAGCACTGCAAGGCAGCAGGATGAGAAATGGGACCAAAGAAATCAACTGAGCTGAGACTAAATACATAAGACAATAAATTAGTCACAGTGTTTAATGATTTACATAGTGATGTTTTTAAGGAACACGACAAATGGTACGTGCAGTGAAGGAACTGACGTGCACTTGCATCTGGACTGCAGACGCAGCAAGTTGTCTCACGGAGCAGGGGAGGGATGAAGAGCACCCGGTGCCATCAGGGCCGGGGAGGACACAACCCCCCGGGCTACAGTACCCCCATTCTCCTACAGCCAGTGCCCCTGAGCAAAGTCTTTCACTCTTGGCTTCTTCTCTCATGTGTTAACTGGAGCAGCACAGCCCAGATTCATCCGAGTCTCCAGCACCTCTAGAGCAGAGCCCAGCTGTTCCCTTCAGAGCACCTCTGTTAGCAGTCCTGACCATCAAACCCATCTCGCCCGAAACCAGACACGATCTTGAATTTGGACACAAAGCAAACATCTCGCAGAGCCTGCTGCGAGACACTTATTTCTTTCAAGGGCAATTTTAAAAAATAATTGGAATTTGAAATGAATAGCTGTGTTACAGCGCTTGTGAGCACAACCATTAAAGTAACACCAGGGGACGAGTATGGCCCAGGGTTTTCAGCAGCGACAACGTCACGGTGATGTGACAGCGCTGGCTGCCCCGTTCCTAGCAGTGAATCTGGGATAAACAGTATATTTTGATTAGCATCAGCTTTTTCCTTTCTTGGTGGTTGCTGGTTTTGTTTTATTCCAGGACTACAAGAAGCAGCCTTTAATGAGCCATTGTGCACTTCTTCAGCAGATGGAAGTCATCTTGGCTTTATTCGTGCTCCCAGAATCTCGGTGCAGACTGCTACTGCTGTAATTGCCTGGGTAATCACAACTACTGTAGTAACTCTGGACCTGATTTTCGGTAAATGCTAATGCCGCAGACGCCCAGCCCTGACAAATCCAGGATGCTGGGTGCGACGTGCATTTCCAAACAGACTCTCTTTTGGCCTCACTGAGCGTATGCTGAGAGACAAGACCCAGACCAGGCGAGCTGGCTTCTCTCGCGCTGCCAAGGACCCGCTGTCAGAGCCTTGCGTTACCTGGCGATGCTCCACTCGGGTTCGATGTGCTGCACCTTCGGATCGTCGATGTACTCAAACAGCAAGGTCCGCTCCAGCTGAGCCCGGTCGACGCTGACGGAGACGTGAACAGCCCCCAGGCCGTGGGCTGACGGGGCAGACACGCAGACGATCTCGTTCATGGATCGCCTGGGCAAGAGAGAAGCCGGGGAAGCGTTAACGGGCAGTCGCAGCGTGGGGGCAAAAAATGACCCTTTGTCCTGGGGCTGTCCTGCAGCTGCAGCGGAGCGGCTCGCTAAAAGGCTGAGCCGTCAGTCAGCCCCGGACTCTGACACCTGCGAAGGGGATGAGCTCCCGAGACGGGCAGGAGGGCTTCGCTGGCACAGGAGGGAGGGAACGGAGCTCTGTGCGGGAGGGGACTCAGCCTACCCACCAAAAGCGAAGCGCAGGCTCCCTGAAATTACTCTTTGTGCCAAACTGCAGCCTCCCACATCCCTCTGTGAACCCGCTGCCTTCTGTTGGGCGTGTGAAAACAGATGGCTGCTTTTTAAATGGGATGCATAAGCTCACTCAAAAGCCAAATTCTTCCCCTCCCCACCCCACCACACACACGGGCCCTTGTGAGCAGCATAATGGAGCCCGCGAAGCCCCCGCCTGGGAAGGCCGGTGCCACCGTCGCCGCTGCCTTCCAGCTTTGTCTCCCCGTCAGAGCAGGGGTGACCTCGGCCTCGGCGCTGGCTGGCCGGACACAACAGACCATCTGCTTCCATCGGAGCCCCGGAGAAGGTCGAGGTGGCAGGGTAGCGAGGCGCTGTCAAAGCACAAAGGGGCCGGTGGATGGATGGATGGATGGATGGACGGACGGATGAAGGGGAACGAGAGCCGAGCGGTGCCGCTCCTGCTGCCGGGGCAGAGCTGCCAGGAACCGTGCAGCTCTGTGGAAAGCCGGGATGCTGCTCCCAGGAGAAGGGCCAGACTGATGTCCCTGGAAGGCCAGTGCCCCTGCATGGCCACCCGTGGGTTGTCCCGCTTGCCCAAACCTGCCCCCGGCTCGCCAAAAAGGCCATGCTGCTTCCGCGGCTCATTTATTTTCGGCTTCCCACAGGGGAGAGGGCAGGCAGGTCTTCAGCACCTTGCTGCCGGTTTGGCACTTAAATCAAAAACTCCTGAACGTCCAGCCTTTGCTGCCCTGGTCCTCCTCAGAGGCTGGGCAACTCATGGAGGTGCCTGAACAGCTGAGGCTCCAGCGCAGCCGTGCCCCTGCTCTGCTTCCAGCAAAGCTCCCGTTTCTCTGCCTGGGCAGGGGGATGCTGTGTGGTCCCCTTTTCGGGGCCCTTACAGACTCCCCGCTCTCCCTAAGGAGCGTGGGCACATCACTCGGAACTGGGCATTTCAGGGGGGTATGGAACAGCGGGTGCCACAATGTTCCCGGCTCACACCTTGGCATGCTCGTCCACCACAACCGAGGGAACAGAAACAACCTCCTAAAATACCTGAAACAAACCGGACTTGACTGTTCCTATTGATGCAATTGCATGTCTACCCTTTCCCACCCTCCTCCTCCCTCCCTCCCTAGGTCTCCACCTAGGTTTAATTTAACCATGAAGGCATCCTTGTGCGAGGAGCGCGTTTCTCCACCCTCCTTGCGGATTCTCAGAGTGTTTCCGTGCACAACTGTGCAGCTGAAGAGCTGCCTGCTGCCTGCTCTGCTGCCCTGCGCCGGCGCAGCCGCTCAGACTCCACCGCGCCTGCTTAGCTCTGGCGTGAGATCCAGAGTGACGCATCGCTGCTGGCAGAGCTGCTCTCAGCTCCCTGTGATCAGTTAATTAGCTTTCTGTGCTATTATTATGTCGTCATGGTGAATCTACCCACTCCTCCGATCAGAGAGGGGAGAATGGGGGAAGCTGTAATTAGAGTGAATCTCATTAGAAACTGCTTCATCTAATCAGGCTCCCCCACACCCTCGAGTACAATTGAAGTTCATTGCCTCAAAACAGTCCAAGCAAAACAAAGTGCACAGCGTGACCCCACATGAAGGATGGTGCCATTCATGTACTGCCGCTTGCTTTGTTTAAGTTTCTGCTTGCCTGCTGTAATTAGAACATACAGAGAATTCAAAACTCTTCCAGGTTTTGCAGGTCAGTATCTGCAGGTTGCCTGAATATAATCATATATTTAAGGGATTATATTACAGGGCTGATCCTGCTCTCAGGCCAGCTTGCAGGCTGCTTCTGCTGGTGGTAACACCATTACCCGTGTGCATCTGAGGATGCAATCTGGCATCTCTGCTTCGGATATGGGAAGAAATTTTGACGGATCGGTTACAGTGCTTAGCACTTGGAGAATTGATCTGCACTTGAAGACTTTGGCGTGTCCAGACCTCCTGAAGCACCACTCTAGGATGGACATAGAATAAGCACTGCTAATATCCCAACATGGTCCCACATCTGAATGCCCACAGCTCCCGTATTGGAGAACCTCTCAGTCTTCTAAGATGAGAAATTCACCTCCAGGGGTCTTTACTTTCCCAGAAACTTCCTCAGTTCCTCCTGGGAAGCCTGAATGAGGATCTGACAGGCAGAATCCCTTTGCACATCACACCACTTTGCTTAGGTTCCCGCATAGGCTGCACCCACGCTATGAAATGCATACTGCCAGCTGTTGCAGGGCACCTATGTACGTTTGGTATGGGGCACGGATGTGTACGTGATGCACACAGATGTACACTGTATGTATCTTTTTTTAACTAAGCCCCAAGAAAACCCATTAAACCCTGCAAATGTCAACTCTGTGTTTACACTGCTGGGTAAAAAGCAAATTTGCCATAGAAATCCCAGAGGAGATTGATGGCTGCACAAGTTTCTCAGCAGAAGGCGTGTGCAGATCCTGGCTTTGCTCTGCCACGCAGAAGCCCACCCCTTGCTCAGACCATTTCTAGGAGTTTGAGGTACCAGCAGCAGTGGCTGCAATAAAAGTAAGGCAAGCTGTTGATCTGTGAAAAGAGAAACTAGACGTTTCTTATAAATGTTACATTTTCTTCAGATCAGCTGGGCTGGGGGCAGGTACTGAGGACTACTATGACCATCTTACAATCGCAGTGATGTGTGCCTCAGATTTTTGGACCAGTTAACATTATAATGGCATTAAAATGAAATAATGGACAGTGCTAATACCGACGCAATCCCTCCCTTGCCAAGCAAGGCTCAGTCACAGTAAGAGAGAAGATGGTTTCCTGTAATAAAAGAGGGAATGGGAGCCTTCAGGTGTTCCCAGGTGAATTTTTGCCATGGCTGCATGTTCAGCTACAGCAGATAGACGGTGGTGCAGCCCTGATAACCGGGACGTGCATGGCAGGACCCCGTGCTGGCCCAGCTCGGTCCCTTACCCGTAGAATTCACAGGTCTGGTTTCCCAGGAGCACCGACACACGGCTGCCGGCTCCCAGGTAGTGCCCGGAGATGGTCACCATCGTCCCTCCTGACTCTGGACCGCGACTGGGATTCAGGAAACTCACCGCTGGAGTCTGGAGAAAGAAAAGGACAAACTCAGCGCTCCTGCCTGCTGCGAGGGGGGCTGTGAGCAAGCAGTGCCAGCCGGAGAAGGACCGTCCCCGGAGCATCTTCATGCTTTGGCTGAGAGGGGATATCCTTTTTAAAATGGAAAAGCAAAACAGGGATGCATCCTGGACATCTGACAAATCTCCTGCTAAGTTTTCAAACCCAGCTCTGAAAGAGAGATGTGCCTCAACAAAACGATCGCAAATTTAGCCTCGGCAAAATTATGTATTTACCTTCAACTTTGTTCCTAAACAAAGGTAAGCTGTTTGCACTGCAGTTTCAAAAAACTAAATATATCCCAAGCCAAGCAAAATGCCACAATGGAAATTCGAACCCAAATGTTTAAAGTTTGCCAATGTGTTAAAGCATCAAAAAACCCCACCAGGGTCTGGTAATGGGAAATACTGCACAACTTTAACAAAAGGCTCTACCATCAGCTCCAGCGTAATATGAACCACCAGCGATAGTATTGTGGGGGCAGACCCTGTTTCCCATTGCTGATGGAAAGACATCCTTGGTGGGCAAACTTAGATCCCACTTGACATTTTATTGGTGATATTATTGCAGTAATATCATGTCTTTATCCTGCCTTCCACCAGGATAGCAATTTATCCCCCTTAATAGAATTTGCAGAAAGCAGGTACCTTTTTATTTGTTTTCAATCAGTGGATATTTCCAAATTGTTTTACTAATGCTTTCACATTACCCTCTTTATGACTCTCATCTGCAAAGGCTGGCAGCCTCCCAGCTTCACTCCCCTGGTACCACCTGCTTGGCAGCTCGGTGCGTTTGTCCTGTTTTCTCTACTGTTTTCACAATGCAATATGTGTTTTCTGGGTGCCACAGCATTTGCCAAAGCAGCTTAGACCAAAAGCCTGTTTGACCCTGCTTTCTGAATAGACCAGAGAAAAAAACCACAATCCACCCTGTTGTGGGTAATTATGGAATAATATTACAGGAGGGAAGGACTTGTACTTCAACTGCTCATGGTCAGCTCACAGCTCTTATTCTAGCTGGGGTCAGGAGTCGGACTCGATGATCCTCATGGGTCCCTTCCAACTCAGGATATTCTATCATTACCCCAGCTAGTGACAATACTAGACAATCTGAATGGTAATAGCAATGGTTACGCTAAGTAGGCTTGGGAGCATTTCATACAACCAAGAGGAGCGATTCCAAAATGCAAAAAAACCTCCAAACCATGTTCAGTGTGTGATTGCCCATCAAAACCCTCCCTCAGTCTCCAGCCCAACCCTGGCGACTGTTCCCAAGGTGAATTAGGAACAAGCTGCACCGCTGTGAACACTCCAGACAGCGAGAGCCCACTATCAGCACCCTCCTCCTCCAGCCCCATCCCCGGGGCCAGTCTGCTCGTGGAAGCCTGGGGACAGAAAGGAGCAGTTATTTAACACGTCCGTGAGGTCCAGCAGTTCCCAGATACACACCAGTGACAGAGCTGTATGCATACTGGAAAGGACAGCCCTCCTCTGCATTCAAAATCAATTATAAGCATCTCCTGGCTACGAGCATCTGACGTTTCTGGTGCGAGCATCACCTTGTCTAAGCATTGCAATCCTTGGAAATTCAAACCATTGCCAAAAATAGAAACTCAGGCTGTAGCCCCGAGCAGTCATTCTTGTAAACAAGAAGAAGACAGGAGAGCTGAGGGTCCATCCTAGAGACCTGCAAAAACTCCCAAGGCTAGGGTGAGGCCAGCCTTGGATGAGGGCCTGAAAGCTGAATAAGAATTTTCCATCTTCAACTCATGATTTGGTGATAATTATGACAGATTTACAGATCCAAAGTAGCTCCAAGGTTTCACCTCCCCAGATAAAACGGGTGTAATTAAGGTGACAGCATCGCTCCTGTGTGGTGTCAGGCACCAGATGAGCTCACTAAGGCATGAACCCTCTCAGGGTCAGAACAGAGCTCTGCTTTAAGGTACCAATCAATTTTACTACTGACTTTAATGGCATAAACCAGCTGTAATGGAATTTGTGGCGGCGCTAAAGAGAAAAATAGAGGCCAACTAACAAAAGGGAATGATGTGCTAGAAGTTTTAGATGCCTGAGAAAAAGATATGATATAATCAGGGTAAGTGCTGGAAATCAGAAGTAACAATGCAAAGGATGATAACGCTTGGCATATGCTCACCAGCTTGCTGCACGGTACTACTCCCAAGATTCATCTCTGCAATTACCTTCCACTGGCTCCTGGTTATTATTTAACACAAAGCAAGAGAGCATCTTCCTTGTGTCACTTGGGAACCTGCCATTCAACAATGGCAAATCTGGGGACTACACTGGCAGTGCCCTGTGATGATCAGAGGGGTTTCTGGCATATTTGAGCAAAAAGTGACGATATTTTGCACCCCTGCTATGTTGTTGAATAAATGAAACCCCAGGGGAGGGTGTTGCTTACACCACCAATAGGGTGGCAGGGGCTAGCCTGATTTATCTCTCAATTAGTTTACAAATTGTGGACCATTGGTAAGTGCTGGCATTTCCCTGCATACAGATTCCACTAAGCACAAAATCAATGTGGCTGGATGAAGTGCCCTGTTTAGGCAAAACTGGAGATATGAGAAGCCCCAGCTGTGGCTTTTAAGTTTATTAATCAAAAGGCTGCTAATTAAACAACTGAAAGAAATGACCTACTCAACCAATGGAAGCCCACCAGCCCAGAGAGCAGCTCTCCATTAAGCGGATAGAGAAAGCCTACACTGAACCAGCATCCTTGGAGGGGGGAAAAAAATCCCTGAATATTTGGATGCAGAATTACCCTTCCATCCCGAAGGGCATCATAGTGAAAAAATTAAATCTATAGACACGGAAACTAACTCAGATATGTTTAGGTTTCACAGGAAGTTGATTAAGTTTCTAGCAGGACCTCAGATCCTGAGCTGCAGAAGGATGGACTCTGGTGCTTGCTCTCCTGTTGGTGTTTCTGTGTTCATGCAAAAAGGCCTATCAGTGCCTGTATGTGTGTACACATGTATGTGTAGAAACATCTTCAAAACCAGCAAGAAGCAGGACCCTAGATTCGTCCGCATTAACTAAGCACCAAAGTAACAATGTCCGTTACAAACAAAGGAAAATTTTTAGTGCTGACTCCAACTCCTTGACGATTCCTCATGCACAGAAAGTCCTCAGGTACAGAACAAAGTTACACTTTGTGTAACGCTCCTGCTGGGGTTACAACAATACACTTTGCAAGGAGTAACCGAGCCTAGCAATTCAGAAGGTTATCACTATTTTGGAGGTGCAAAGCTGAAACCAGATGCTGTGGGAACCCTGGGTTTAGGTTCCCACATAAATCCTGTTTATTCTGCGCGAGCTCTACATCCTGAAAACTGCGCTCGTTGACTGGACTACCAAGAAATCATGCAATGCCACGGGGAAAGCATCAGAAAAGGATGGCAATTTTGGGATTGTCTTCTGGTGTTGAACCCCCTCCATCTGACCCGTGCACTCGCAGACCACGGCTGTTCCCACGGGGGGACACGCGTGCTGCCCCCCTCCTCCCCGCCTCAGCAGGACACTCACCACGAACATGTACTGCTGCGTGGACTTGGCCGTGAACTCCGGCTTGCACTCTCCAATGCACAGGAGCACTGGGCCGGAGCTGATCCCTGGAAGCGCCTGCCCCATTTCACAGACGATCCTGGAAGCAGAAATGCCACAGTAAGGCTTTGGCAGGAGGTGCCAACAGTGCCCTGTGCAGCTCCACGCAGGGCTGGCTTCCCCCCCCCCCAAAGTATTTAACTTTGGTATCTGTCTCTTTAGAAGAAGTTAATTACAGAGTCTATTTTTACCCCATGTAGTAATTTGAAGAAAAAAATCAAAATTAGACATAATTATTACAAGCTGTAAACTCCAGAGCAAAGCAGAGCGCTAATGGCAATATATTAGCCAGTAGCAAAGTGAGTGCAAAGTCCTCAGAGTAACAGATGAGTTCATTAAGGGAACAGCTCACACTGCAGTCTCCCAGTTAATCAAAAATGAGGAAACCTGCTGCGATGGATGCAGTAGACCCCTTAACCAAAGTAGCCGTAATTTGGTACAGGCTCCAAAGGAGGTAAAGGCCTGAGCCATAGCTGGGCCAGGAACTTTCGAGTTCCAATCTGTTCTCTGAAAACCCACAAAGGAGCAGAGTGACCCAGTGAGCACCGATGCATGTGAGCTTGGAACACTGATCACGCGATTAACACTTTTATCAAGGAACAAAGAAAGTTGTGGGCACAAGGAGTCTCATGCATGTCTTTCCCATCACATGTAACTTGACTACAAGCCAACAACTTTATTCCATAAATACGACAGCCTAAGTGAGCCTTCTGTGCACTCTCCCTGCAGGGCAGCGTGGCTGCGTGGCGGTGATCTCCCCTTGAGCTGGGACGCCTCTCAAGGTTCCTCCTCGAGGCAGAGAGACCTTCTACCACCGGCAGATCTTTGGTAAGCGACTGCTATTATGCATAACCTTGTAGTATGGTAACCTTGATTTGTGCCTTGGTAACTTTGATTTTTGTCTTGGTAACTTTGATTTGTGCCTTGGTAACTTTGATTTTGGTAACTTTGATTTGACTTGGTAACTTTGATTTGTGTCTTGACAGTTTTGAATCACTGTTCAAATGATTGTGCTCTACAGTAAGAGAGTGAACCTTGCCATCGAACTTTGTTAAGTTGCGCTTTTACAACATCATATTAAAACCGCTTTTGCTAATACCTTTGACAGTGGTCCTTTCAGCGGTCTAAATCACCCATTCATGACACCTGCTCTGGGATGGAGAGCAGCCTTTACAAGGGAGACGGGGCTGGCTAACACAGAACATACTGAAGCTGGTAAAAGGAGTTAATGGCACCAAAAGACACCAATCTCACGCTCCTCCCATGGCCCAGCAGGGGAAGCCGTAAGGACAGGAGAGCTGCTGGGGTTAACCACAGCAGCCCAGGCTGGAAGTTGAGGAACCCCTCATTACACACCCTGTGGGTGCATAATCCAAAAATCCCAGGGCACTGGGAACGCACAATGTCTACTGGAGATGAGACCAAGAAAATGCCTGCCATGCCAGCAGGTCTGAGAGAGGTTTTCAAAGGGATCTCAGTTGGCAGGGCTCTCCAGCTGTACCTAAAGGGGATGGATGCTGCTCGGTCTCGTAGCAACACTGGAAAGACAAATTCAAGAGCATCCTGCCAGGCACTGGGAACCTCAGGGCAGGAGAAACCTGCCTGGGGGCAGGGGCTGCAGTAACACTGGTGCTGAGACAGACACTTGCCGGTGTCTGGCCCTGAGAGCGAGACCAGAGAAAAAGCCAGAGCATCCGTCCCCCGGTGAGGCTGAAGGTGCTTTTGCAGAGTGGCAGGGGAAACACTCACTCGTCTGCTGATCACGTGCAAATGCATAAAAGGCTCCAGTCTGTGAAGGCAGCGTTTCAGCTGCCTTCAGCGGCTTTAAATTCACTACAAATAAAATAAAATAAAAAGACTAAAGGAAAAAAGAATCTGCAGACAGCATGCACAGATGATGCCAGGAGGCCTAATGAAATACATACATGCTAGTAAAGAGCTCTCACGTGAAAGTCCTTATTGCTGCACATCAAAACGGGTTGCCTAGAAAGATTCTGCCTTTGGAGAACAGGAATTGAAGCATCTCAGCTGTGCGCCTTAATCTGCCACGTGTTCCTCTCTCTGCCTTTCAACCAGACGTTGCCCATGCACCTCTCTCCTCTGCCTGCTATTTCGTTACTTCTCCTGCAAACCGGCAGCGGGGCGAGGAGGCAGGGTTTCTGTGCTGCCGGGCTGTGGGCTAGGGCGGAGGGCTCGTATTTGGGAGCAGTAACCTCTGCTCCGGTCAGCCCACAGGCAAAGAAAGCAATGTGAAGTGATTCCTGACACCCCATGGGCAGGAGAGGAGAGTGGAAGTTTTCTCCCACAAGAGGCAAGGATACACCAAGTGCTATATACAGGGGGACACACCAAATACTCAACTATTTGCCAGTAAAGCAGCAGCTGCCGTACAGTACTGGGCATGAAGGAGGCACTGGACGGGGCACAAGTGCCCTGGTACACCTGATCCCGATTCCTGATAAAAGCCAAATTCCCAGCAGGTACCTTGTTACAAAATGATGCATTCGGCAGAGCTGTAGGGTGCTGATTGCTGGGCTAAGTGGCCCTTTCACGAACATTAACCTAATTGCTGGCTGATAGATTGCGTGGCTGGAGCATATGGTGAGTCATTACAGTCTTGGAATTCAGTCTGCCCACAGAACCCTTAAGAGGGTCCTTTTATCTGTATTCATCTTTAAAAGGCAGCTCTCATGCTAACGCTTGCTGTTATCTGCCCAGGGTAAATGTTTTAATGATGTTAACAAACTTTGAAAGCTCAAGAGCCATAATTAGAGTCATGATTATAAAATCAGGGTTTCATACCATCAAAGGAGGATAATTTTATAATCTTCCATCCTTTATTTGAAAAATAAAATAAAACAAAATACTGCTCAGCAGAACAGCCCAAACCACTAGCAGTGACAGTACTATTGGCGCAGCTCTTGGAGCTGTTCCTGCACTAACACCAGCGATGCTTTGCATGGTCATAGCGTCCTTCATCCAGTGATTGCATCCATCCTATACTGATACACTGCACACATCCTCGCTGTTCCTAAGGGGGGATTAATGTCATTTCTGTCTTACAGATGGGGAAACAAACACAAGGAGTGAGCAAAAACCAGACCAACACCAACATGGTGACTGGTCCTTCCACTATGCTGGGGATCAGACCAGGACCCATCAAATGCATTTCACTACCAGAGGACAACTGCTTTCAGCTGCTCCTGAAGCTGGGGCAGATCCCTGCTGCTGGGACCACTCACGGGGTCTGGGCTCCCCACCACTCACCACAAGCAGCCACGGCCCTACTACACAGGACACCATCCTGGTTCCCAGCAGGAGAGATTGGACAACCCAAGCGGAGACATCACACGTTGCTCCTCTCCTGCCCTGCACAAATGACCCCCAACACCCCCCTCAGCACCTGCATCAGGACAACCCCCCCCAGACAGCACCAGGAGCACGTGTCACTTTGGGAGGTTTATTTGCCCATCCTCTGTTACATGCCTATTTTCTAATTTTTGGTTGACATTTTTCTTAGTGAAATAAATGAATTGACTCCAGTGGAGGCCCACTTGGATTAAGCGGCTGTCACTGCCTCACCCGCCTAACAAATGGCTGCGTGCAGCCAGCAGCGCCGGCTGAATTTCAAGTGCGATGGGGAGCAGAGGGGGCAGAGAGGCTCAGCATCAACAGCAAGGTGCTCATCAGAAAAGTTGCTTAGCAAAGCAGGAACCACGGTGCGGAAGGAAACAAAACACTTAATGAAAGCTTAAAGGGCTGCTTAACCCCCCCAGAGAGCATCCCCTTCTGGTGTAGGAATGGCATGCCTTGGTCCAGGCACCATCCACCTCCAGACCCCTTCCTGCAGGGCTGGAAAGGGTGGAGAGACGATGCCTGGAGTCTGGATGAGTTATTGGCCTCCCGTGCATTTGCTGGAGGGCAGGGAAGAGGCTTTGTGCAGGCTGACCAGCCCTGGGCACCCACGGTGGGGATGGGTAAGGTCCGCGAGGCCACTCACTGTTCTGCGACGACGTACTGCTCGGGCAGGGGTGTGCATTGCACCCCAGCAACCTGCACCCCGTGGGCGATCTCGGAGAAATCCAGGCCCAGGTTCACGCCACGGATGGTCACCCTCGTCCCTCCTTCTGGGGGGCCTGACACTGTCAGGATCTAGAGGGAAACAAAACACAGGAAAGTTGAGCTGGTATCCCCACAGCACTCGTGCTTCTTCAACCCCATTTCTGGCTTGGGAACAGGCTTTTGCTTTGCAGGCTGCTGAGTGCTGCAACCTCCACCTGCTCCTACTGCCAAACCCAGGCCAGTGCCACCTCCTCATGACTCCTCTGGATGTCTTGGAGAAGCCCAAGGATGCTGAAATCCATCTGTGCTGTGCTCCGAGAGAGGACATCAAGGTCCCTGAGCTGGCCAAGAGGCGTGGGCAATGCCATCCCCCAGAAAGCCTTGCAGAAAGATAAGACTGGCTCCTTTTTTATAGATACAGAAGGTAGTAAGTCACTTTCCAGAAGTAGCCTGCTGCTTTGGAGAACTCTAACTTCTGCCTTGGCTGTTCTCTGAATGTTAATGTCACATTTTATTAGTAAGTTGGCACCTTAAATGACTTACAAATGTTAAAGGGTGAGGTGTGTGCTTTAAAGCTGCCTGTTTATAGCCTGCCTCAGCCATAATCATCTCTGCTTCTATAGACTTTCATTAAGGACAATATCCTCTTCAATTAGGAGTATAAATTACAATAATGTACAGTCACAAAATTTGGACCCAAGACTCTCAAACAGTTGTTCTGAATCTGCCACCGGTCTGTTGTTGCTCTTGCATGAGTTACTAATCTTCCCCATGCTACAGCTGTTATTAATAAATAAACATAATCCATAATAATGCAATTTAATTAATTTAATGGATAAATCTTGTTTACGCTTGTTTGTTCCACCCTTGTCTTTGGCAAAAGAGTTGAGCTCTTCAAAACCTTCTCCTTAGTGTTTCCGGATGGATGGCTGCTTTTCTTTCACCTTCTTAAGAGCTCGCTGTTCCCTGGACGTGAGCAGGTTAGGCAAAACACCAGTCCCATCACAAGAGCACACCCCGGCAACCTGCCGCAGCGCAGGTGTCGTGGTTTAACCCCAGCCAGCAACTAAGCACCACGCAGCCGCTCACTCACTCCCCCCCCATCCAGTGGGATGGGGGAGAAAATCAGGAAAAGAAGTAAAACTCCTGGGTTGAGATAAGAACGGTTTAATAGAACAGAAAAGAAGAGACTAATAATGATAATGATAACACTAATAAAATGACAACAGTAGTAATAAAAGGATTGGAATGTACAAATGATGCGCAGGGCAATTGCTCACCACCCGCCGACCGACACCCAGCCAGTCCCCGAGCGGCGAATCCCTGCCCCCCACTTTCCAGTTCCTAAACTAGATGGGACGTCCCATGGTATGGAATACACTGTTGGCCAGTTTGGGTCAGGTGCCCTGGCTGGGCATGAGAAGCTGAAAAATCCTTGACTGTAGTCTAAACACTACTGAGCAACAACTGAAAACATCAGTGTTATCAACATTCTTCACATACTGAACTCAAAACACAGCACTGTACCAGCTACTAGGAAGACAGCTAACTACATCCCAGCTGAAACCAGGACAGCAGGCTGAGTGCACCCCAAAGCAGCCCCTGTGGGACCCCCAGCACTTTCCAGTGCCATGAGGCACATCTTCCCCTTCCCACCCAATGCAAACTGCTAACGCCATCAGGACACCCCTGTTCCCCATCCCTTCTGTGGCTCCAAGTTCCCCTCAGCATCTCCCTGCATTTCAAATCCCACCTGAAGCCATTTTCCTTCTCCCTTGCTTAGACCTCTTAATTTCTTGCTCTCCACCTCTGCTCCCATTTAGGTGCTGCTATTGAATTTGGCCACAGACGCTGGGGTTCAGCCTGCTCCACGCACCCAGCAGAGCCATGAGCTGCCCCATACATCGAACCACCACCTCCTTCCTCTGTGTGTGCTTTAATTTCTGCCTCCCTCTCCCCTCGACTGCACAACTGAGGTTTCTAATTTATTCGCCATACACTGTCTGTTGTGCTGCTGTTTTCTGTAACTCATACGGCGTAGCACGTCTTGTATCATTCAGCTCCATGAAGAACTATGTGCCCATAAAAGACACTACAAAATCAAGTTGTATTGCATTACACCGAGTCCTGAAGGCCTGCACTGGTAATGTTTACATTGCTAGTTGGGAATCATCTGAACTTGGCAGTTCACGTACTTGACAGTTACAACTGTCCTTTGCAGCTCTAGATTATGTTAAAATGCATTTGCTGGAGCACTTACACCGCCGGGCTCGTTGTCTCATCACTGTTCAAAAAAAAGTCACGGTTTGCCATTTCCCAACCTTACCACAACCAGCGGAGCCAACCGGCCTCGCCGAACAAAGCAGAGCTGATTCTGTATTTTGAAAACGTCCTGACCTGGAAAATCCCCAATATGGAGCTCCACTCGACCTAGATTTTAGTGGCCGCTAATTGAACAGTTTTGAAGTAACTGTGCCATAAAGCAGCCCCAGGGTTAGAACAGATGCATTCAATTAATTACAGCTGGAGAGATTCAGTCAAAATCACAGAAAGAAGATAAGTCTTAAAGGTCCCGTTGCACCGAGCGCTGGCGACCCCTCCGAGAAGCATCCCCGGGTCACCTCGCTGCATTGCAGGCGCGCAGCCGAGGCACTTCCAGCAAACCCAGTCCGGGGCAGGCGCTGGCAGTGTGGTTTGCCTTAACCCCCCAACTCGGCTGTGCTGGGGAGCTGCTCGGGCCGCAGGACCGGCTGCAATGACAGTCCAGATTTCTGGTCTGAGACAGACAGGATTAGGAAGCAATATTCCCCAATTTCAAGAAATAGACTTCAGCGTTTCACTCAGAGGTCTGTGGAGGATCAAAAGAACCTGCAAAGGGCAGCTAAGGAAAAACAAGGCCATTACCAGGAATTGTACATTTACTGTTTAGGGGTCTGCACCTCTGCTGGAAGTTTTTTAGGTTGTTTGCAAAACTGAAGCAGTGTGAAAGTCACTGAGATCTAGAGCGGGGTGTGGGACGCAGGGCCCTTGGTTTTGCTGATCTCCCAGATTATTCGGAGCAGGTCACCTCTCCACTCTGCACCAGCCTCACCTTGCATGAAACCAATTAGCAATCCACCGCCTCTAATAAAACATGTTCCTGCTGCTCAGGGAAAGGATTTATGCAAGTGTGAAGCATTGTATTATTCACAGAAAGGATCCAAATACAGAGATGAAGTGGGTGGTGGTAGGAGCTTGGTTACCCTTACACCCTGCCCTTATATCATGTAAGGGATGCAGATGCACCACTGCATTTCTGTTGTTGCTGCTTCTTGCTTGAAACCAAGGTAGGGACCCCAGGGATCCCCAAAGTTGGAATCCAAGGGATCCCAGGGATCCAGGAGCCCCAACACACTGCTAGCACACTTCCCTCCGCAGCCTGCAGAAGACACTGCTATAACGATGCAGGATAAATGTTCTCAGCCTTACGTCTTGCTGGTTGCATGGTTCAGCGTTTCTGACATAAAGCAATATTTAGCCTCCAGAAGAAGTCTGCGCATGAGACAGGGAGACCCAGGACTGGCTGTGAGTCGGATGGGGCTTTCCTTCTGGAGCTGGAGGCAAGCCGCAAGCCTAAGACCGTTCTGCACAAAAACCACTTGGCCTCTGTTGGGGTGCGGAGAGCGCGCCTGGCTTGCAGAATAAATGGTATAACCCCTGCCCCCTCCCAAAATGTCATCTACCTTCATTCTCTTTGTCTTTTTTCATCCTGCTCTAAGCTAGCTGGATCCCAGCTGATGAGCCCAGCAGGGAACCAGCACATAAGCATTGTCATCCCGGCATGATCCCTCCTTGTCTCTGCCTTAGCTGATAGCACATTCAAAACCTAATTGTTATCTCAGCAGAGCAACTCCATTATTCAGCCTGACACTGCCCCCCCTTCAGCTGTTTGTTGCACTGATGTTATATTAATGAGCCCTGCAAATAAATGAATAGGAGATCAGAGTGCCGCTTGTTCGCAAGAAAACTGATTTTTATTTATTTATTGCTAAGACCACAGACCGTGTGGAAGTTTTACGCTGTTAAAGGGACACTGTTGATGATGGCTGGGCCTCTCACCAGAAAAAGAAAAGGGCTGCGTATATCCTACTGCTCATTTGCTTTTATGACTATTAAAACACAGTCTCTTCTTACTAGTTATGCATCCCCCAAAGGCACTGGCACCTGGGAGCCAGGACCTTGACCTCTGGCTCGACAGAAAGAGTGAACTTGCACAGATGAAGCAAAAGGACTGGAAAACAGCCCGTACTAAAGGCTCTTTTAGTCTGAGTGATCCAGGCTGCAATGCAAGCCCCAGTATGAGACCAAACACTGCTCCCCAGTCGAGTCCGTCAGTGCCGGTTCATGCAGGATGGAGAACGTGTCACCAGTGCCTGCTTCCAACCTGCCAGGAGCAGGTCGGTCCCAGCAGGGCAGAGTGGTTGGTCACTTCCCAGCTGTCAGTGCACAGCTCTGCAGCACTGGACATTGCAAAATACTGAAAGTACCCAAAATACTGAAAAAACTCGGATGCCAGTAAAAAGGACCCAACAGCAATGAAGCCTGTAAGGGTCTCATGGTCTGCAAGACAATCTCATACACTTTTCTGGAGGGGAAGAGGGATGAGAGAAGTTAACCTGTGCTGTTCAAAGGTTGGGGTTTGGGAATATTGACCCTGCAGAGTTTCTGCTGGGGCTTTGCCATTTTCTATAGACCTGCTGAAGAACTTAGCAAAATTCCGTGAGAGTTTGTAGCCCTATACAGTGCCTTTCCCATCAGTGGGTCTCAAAGCACACAAAAAAGGCCACTAGTTCCCTCTGCTTTCCCCCTTCTTTTTCTACAACAGTGAAAACTGCAAACTTGACTTTCATGAAAAAAAAAAAAAAGCTGTGAATTCATAAGGAGAAGGATGGGAGGTGGAGTTCAAGCAAAAACACCAAACACTGCCAGACCTGTGATAAAATCACAACAGCTCACAGCACTGCCAGAGTCAGCGGGGGCCATGGGACAATATATCCCCCTGACACCTGTATTTTCTATCGCTGACCCTCAGTGTGGAATAAGCCGATCTGCCAATGAAAGCACAGACATTTCCTACTCAATTCTCTCATCTCCAAATCCACTCAGGGCAATCTCCTGAGACTCAAAACATCCCCTGGCGAGGCACCCCACACTTCCCGCTTTGAAGGCTGAGACACAGACCTGGTTATGGAGACAAGAAATCTGTAACTGCAAAGCTCTGCTCTTTTCTCCTTGGACAGAGACCAAAAGTATTGCTTTCAAGTTGGACAGTGATAAAACACTCAGTGGCAGCGCCATGCCCGCAGCCAGCCGCGAGAGCCTGCCAGTGCTTAGATGCAAGTCACTTGGTGGCTGGAGCAGAGTGTTTTTCCCCTTCTCTGCTGAGCTCAAGGAGGGGTAAATAAATAAATCTAAGACTCCTTCAATGTTATAACTGTCTGAACAGCTTATGGTGAAGAAGATCTCAGGCAAAGGCTGTTTTGCTTCTTGCATCTTGTAGCATAACCTTGTGCAAGCAGAACAGCACTCAGATAAGAAAACTTTGGTTTCTGACTACTGGCAGGGCAAGGCAAATATCCAGGCAAGCCTTTAAGGCTCATTTTATCTCTCTGTAAAGACAACTATGACTTGCCAAACAAACAAATCAACCAAAGAAGGAAAGGACAGACTCTCAACATTTCTTAATGCTTTCACGTCTCTGCGCAGCCGGCACCACCATCACCTCTGCTCCTCAGCAGCCTCACAAGCTCCACTCTGCAGTTTATAAAACACTGCACAGGAGAAATACCTGCCCATCAAAGGTATGATGTCGCTGGGCAGAAGGTCTAAGAAAGAAATACCAAAGGCCTGGTAAAGTCCCTGCGGAATGGATGGACCCTCCTCAGCAACACCCTCCTCCAGTCAGCCCCAGCCCTAACACAGCACCACCAGCCTCTGCCAGAAAAAGGAGGCCGATGCCTTCTTCCCAGGGGGTCTGAGCACGAGCCAGTTTAGCTGAACTGGTGTAGAAAGTAATCTGAGTTAAGAGGAAACTTCCACATGTAACTGGGGTCCTTATTCAGCTGGCAGAAGTTTGTGTGCTGAGAAGCCCTGCTCCTGCCTGGCCAAGAGCATCAGCGCAACAGGCTACTTTGATTCGACACTGTTTTACGCCCATGCCCTCCGCCTTCTGCAGTATGGACTCATGCTCAGGGCAAGGGAGGCTTTTTGGGGGAGTTAATTAAGTGAGAAACCAAAATCTTCTTCCATTCCCACCTGATATGAGCGTCACTCCTAATAGTAATGTTAACAGACCGAGTGCTGTTTTACTGGTAAAAATGCTCCTGGGAGACATTTTGCATCCCTCAGTGGTCTGAACAGAAACATCAGAAGCATCAACTATAGACTAATTAGCTCCCTAGTTTAATTAGCATTCTTGCAACAATCCGTAGCGGTCACCCCGATGCTGGTAGCATCGCTGGCGACTGACAGCTGCACGGCGGGGCAGTGGGCTGCGCACCCTGGCCACGTGCCGGCGGATCTGCCCATTAATTTCACAGAAAGTAGCGGAGCATTTTATTCCCTGTTCTTCAGCGCCGGATGGACAAGGGTGGATTTTCAGATGAGAGGGAGAGAGAGAGGCAAATCCGCTTTGGAAGGAGCGAGGAGAAGCCGGAGACGCGCGCTCTTACCTCGGTGATGCGAGGGTTGGAGCACTTGACGTTCCTGCTGGACCAGTCGAGCCAGGGCTGGGCGGAGGGCGAGCTGCAGTGCGGCTGCAGCGTGCATTTGGCCTCGCCGCTGCACCAGCCGCATTCGAACTTGGGGTCGGCTTTCAGACAGAGCCCGCAGCTCTCGCGCTGGGCTGCGCACTTGTAGAGGTGCACTGCAGGGAAGAGGGGACGGGCAGTCAGGACGAAGCCAAGAATTGAAATATTCGTACGGACTACGGCTGCTCTTGGACTTACACAGGTTGAGTTTTGACTTAATGAGCCGCGGAGCAGGCTTGCCCTTGTGGTTTCCAAAGCCAAGGCTGTATCGGCGGTGCTCAGTGAGCACCGCTGCCAGTGGAGCAAAGCGAGTTGCCTTCATCCAAAGCGGGATCCACCGGGACCACAACGTCTCTGCCTGCAGCCGCGGTGATGGCAGCTAACGCCGCTCTGCCCCAACAGCCACCTTCCAGCCCCACGGCCGCCCTCCTTCCTGTGACCTGAAAGCCAACTCGAGCAGACATTACCTTTCAGATCCTCCGGGTTGTCAATAACAAAGTTCCCATTCCAAACCACAGCAAAGTCCACTGCTAAGTTGCTGATGTCCATCCCATCATAGAGATACTGAAGGAGAAGATGGAGAATGAAATGCTTGGGAGGATGTATCAGAGACACTAACAGGAAAAGGAGATTTTTTTAAAGCAACCGTGATTATTCTCTGCTTAAAAACATGTCTGAACCACCACACTTCTACACTTCATCTCCAGGGTCCTGCCTTGACTCCCTCCTCACCAGGAAGAGATAATTAAATCAGATCTAGTCCTTGTGAGAGGTAATAGATTAATTATTCCACTCACAGTGGTTGCTCTTGTCACTCAGTCTCTAGCTTATCAATACAGCCCCTCCAGTTAATCAGACTGGAAGGACTGCTGCCTTCAGGCTATCTTCTTATACAGTCACCATGCACCCTAGTGTGACTGGGAGCTTAAAAATCATGCTGCACAGCTTTGGCTGATGAAATAGGCAACAGCTGAGAAAAAATAAGATGGTGCAGAGAGGTCCTTTCCCAGTCTCTGCTTCAGCCTAGTCTAGGATGGCACTAGCTTGAATTATTCACCTCATGGACGTCCTGGGGACAGTGGCTGAGTGAATCTGGATGCATTAGGTGAATTCCCAGTGTATTCTGAAATTCCCATTATCACAATTAGCACCAGTGAGGCCTCATTCTGGTGCTCTCTTTAAGTCAACCAAGAGCTGCTGAAAAGACTTGAAAAGGTGAGTGAACGTTGCCATCCTCTTTGGGATGAAGGAATGATGATTAAAGCAAAGCAGACTGTTTTGACTGTCCCTGTGCAATAGTTGTACAGTTTTAACTTACATTTGGTTGTACTGATTCACCTTGCTTGCATTTTACTAAGTTGGTGTGAAACTAGATCTTCTGTACAAGTGATGGAGCTGTGAGTACAGAATTGCCCTTACATTCTCTACCTACCACTTCCTATTAGCCTAACAGGAATAAACGTGCTTCTCTAATGTTTATAAATCGCTTTGGATAGTAAAAGTACTATCTAGAATTAATACATTTATTATCCACCAAGCTGCAAGGCCCAAAGACAGCCAGTGATATATAAATATCCAGTGAAATTTTTAAAAATTCAAAACTTCATTAACAATTTAAGACCATCTGCACTGAATATTAAAGGAGACCCTGTTCTGCTGCCTAAAACAAACTGAATGTGCCCTGTTTGCCCATGGACCTCTTTGAATGCACAGCGAGGAGGGGAAGGACCAGGTTCTTCCCTGCCCATCCTCCAGCTGAAGCATGCCACGCGAGACCCAAATGCGGGCTGTGGCTCGGAGGGTGGCCTGCATTTGCCGTATGTGTTTTGGCATCCCCGAGTACCTGCCATGGTGATTTTGGGTGTTCTGGGGTGAAATCCTGCCAGATCCATTGGCAGGGCTATGCCCCGTCCTATGGAGGAGAGCTATCCTCCCCTGCCTGCTTCTCCGGCAGCATCGTTCAGATAATTTTCCTCTCTCTGCTGTGCTGTGCTCTCTCCCCTGGCAGTTTTCCTTTCCCCCTCCTTCCCTGCACCACGCTGTTTTTCAGCATTACTGTATTCATCCAGCTACCGTGACCTGGAATTTGACAGCTCCCCGATAAGGGGTCTGTGATTCGCCTTATCTCCCCCGTGTGAATTAGCCTGCCTTAACACCTTCATCGCATACCCTCCTCCTCCCCTTCCCCTCGCTGACCCCCCACAGTCAGACAGGGAACCGCCAGATAAAGGATCTTCTCCCGGCCGGTGCTATAATGAAACACCTTGCATGCCCACGGCAGGCTCCCACCTGGAATTCAGGATTAGTTTAACTCCAGGATTTTTCACTCTCCCCGTGGCTGAGCCCATCCCCTTTCGCAGCTCTTCGGAGCTGACACTCATTTTGGGCACTTTTTTTGCCACGTTCCCCTCCCGGTGCCTCACCGAGCTGTTCTGGCACTGGACGCTGGAGCTGTTGAAGCGCAGGGCAGGCACGCGGTGGATCACACCCTGGATGCTCAGGACACACTCGTACCCACGCTGGCCGGACTGGGGCTGGGGCAGGTTTCTCGCCTTCAGCGTGATGGGTTTCACCTCTCCCACCGGGATCAAGATCTCCTCCGTGGGGAAAAGCTGGGGACAGTCCTGAGGGGCAATAAAAGAGAGGGGGAGGTTACAGTGGTGATGGTGTGTCCGCAGGTCTGGCCAGGTCTCAGCCCGGCGGCAGGGCTGATGTCCCAGCACATCGCCAGTGCACAGTACCAGCCGCGTCTCAGTCCATCCGTGCAACTGCAGGTTAAATAAAGAAACCTCCATTACAGTCCCCCTGCTCTGGGACTGGCACTGATTTTCTCACCGCAGTCGCAGAAGAAGTAACACTGCTATTCGGGGAATAAATCGAAGGCATCCTCCCCGCTCCGAGCTTGCCGTGGGTTTTATCTGCGGAGACACAAGCTCTCGCCCTGCCCTCCCGCAGCAGCAGCAGCGCGTTATCAGCTGCTCCAGCTCCTCCGCAGCCCCGCTGCTCCAGGAGGGCAATGGGCTGCTCCCAGCCACACGCCGCATTCCCTGGGCCTCCTCCTAATCCCATTTCACTCCTTACACCCCTCGGCTGCATCCTGCTTCAGAGCGAGACTGATCAGCATGGGATGTGCTTCCCCCTCGCTCCCAGGTACCGTTCCGCTCTGCTTTATCTGAGCAAAATTACGCCAGCATGCCATTAATTTCTGAGGCGACGTTCATTTCTGCTCTATCTGCTCTCACCCCTTACCACGCTCCGGCCTTTCTGAGACACACTCACTGCAATGTTCCCACGCTGCTGCTCGCACAGCTTTTTCCTGAGCTGGGGGCTGCCTGGGTGGGATGTGTGCCTCTGCCGGCCGGGTGGGCAAGGCATCGGGACCTGAACTGCCCTTGCTATCTCTAAAGCAACGCTCTTCCCTGCTCTGTGCTTCTGGGAGGTGGAGGACGTCCAAGGACGGAAGGATTTGGTTTCAGTCAGTATCCAGAAGAGTAGAGATGGGGTTTTCACAGATGGGATTAAGCACCCTAATCCTGATCTCCCTGGGCCTTCTGAAATTCTGTCTAGTCTGCAAAACTGGCCTTTTAGGAATCGTAGCAAAGGGTTTGGCATGTGCAATAAACTCAGAGCCTCTTCCAGCAAACAGCATTTGTAAAGGTCTTACGGCTTTCAAAAATGTGCCCATCCTTGGATCTGAAGAGCTAATACTGAGGAGGGATCTCTCACAGAGGAGGGGGGACTGAAACAAAACCTAACTAATCTGTGTACAAGTGTATCTCAGTGCGTATCAGTGGGGTGGATGCTGAGCTGTGACCGGGAGTGCCACACATGAAATTTTTGCTGTCTTCACTTCATGCACAGCGAAAACAGCAAAATTACCGACAAGCAGTGGCACCTGCAGATCTCCTGCCTCTGGAGAGCCCATCGGGCGAGGAGGAAGGCCAGCCCAAAAGATGCCAAACAAGCTCTGATGCCCCTGGGGTCTGAGGCACTGGGTCTCTGCCGTCTTCACAGCACCCTCGGGGCTTCAGAACCTTAAGCCTCCAACTCTTCTGGACACAGGCCCTTCAGGCACCCTAAGCCTTTTTACACCAGCCTGGAAAAAGCAAAGCCAGCCTGCCAGCCCGCACAGGGATCCTGCCAGCCCCACGGGCAGGAGGAAGATGACGTCCCAGCCGAGCTCAGTGATCCAAACAAAGGGGCGGCAGCAGCAGCGGCTCTTGCTGCAGATTAAAGTCTTTCTGCACCTCCAGGATGCGCTCGGGTGCCGCTCCAGGAATGCATTTTTCTGAGTCAAATGCAAATTCAGAAGTATATTACAGCCAGAGCCTTACAGTACTATCCATCACCCTGCCGGGCCAGAGCAAAGGCGTTTTGGGAGACAACCAGAAAAAGCGAGGGATGCTGAGCTCCAGGAGCAGGGAGAGGCTGCCCAGTGGGAGTCCGGAGGAGGAGAAGGGAGTGAGTGAGGGCTGAGACCAAACAGCACAAAGAAATTTCACTTCAGGCCTCTCCTGATTAGAAACTGAAGCCTCTTGCATGAAAGAGGAGATTAAACAGGTCCTGCTCTTGTAACACCAGGCACGAGGCTGGCTGACAACCACCAGCATAGCTGCAAATGAACCCTCCTGCAGTACGAGGCCAGCGTGAAGGGAGCTTTACCATCCACTGCGGGAATGAAACGGACTCCTTCCCGACCCCCAGAGGCTTCCAAAACTAACCTAAGGGCATTAAATCAAGGTGACACTAAATAAAGAATTGTATTTCATCCTTGATGGTCATTTTATAAACAAGTTAAGGCTCAGGAGTTCTCTGCTCGAGGCAGTGGAAAAATGTGTAAGGATAGTTCCTCAGTTGCTGAAAACAGCCTGATTTTTGAGGGTACAAAATACCATGAAACTGGAAGCAGTCTATTAAATTTTCCATTGAAACCCATGTGAAAATATTTCAAACATCTGTGTGATTGCAATAAAGGAACAAAGAAAAGAGCAAAACACTGCTGCCTCCAAAACTATGTAGTCTGAAAACTAAGCACAGCAATTAAAACATTAAGTATGGAGAAGTGTGATTTGCTTCCACTTCTGCCACTATCTGGACAAAATAATGCAATTGTAAATT